>NC_134404.1:30738975-31338975 GCF_038048845.1 Mixophyes fleayi | reverse complement strand
AGAGAAGTTTCCCTTTACAAGGCAGCGCCGCTTTAAATTTAAGCGCTGAAGACGCTGAACTCGCCGGAGTTGAAGAATCCGGAGGTTCATACATTTACCCCCAAGTGTTTTTTATTTTATTTATCGCTACATTAAAAAGCCAGGTTTCATTGTCAAGTCAAAGATGATGACTGTCACCTCTACAGCATGATACACTGTATGCGTATCTTCATGCAGCAGACACGTTTAGCTTAGTATGCTGAGCGACATGTCTCTTAACCTACGTGTAGCTCTGCAAACACACGTAATGCCGTCAATTTTACCAGACGTATTTCATGTCTGCGGTTTTTACGTGAAATGCGTCCACCTCTACATGAGGCCCCCACGTTACTTTTGCTTATATGTGTCTTTAAATGCTGCTTTTATAAAAAAAAAACACAGGTTGCAAGAGGGTGTATACAAGTCGATGAATTAAAGGTGTTAACCCTCTTTCAGAAGGAACACTGTGATGTTTTTGTGGAAGAACTTATCATTTGGGAAAATAAACCATTCATGGAAATTAAACTTTATCCAAATGTCATGTCACACCCTTTCCTCAGGAACAGTCTTGTCACAATCTGTCCGTAAGGAATTCTTTCCAGTTGAACTGAGAGCCAGTAGGAAACCGTCTGTCCAAATTGTCCCTTTTTGATAGGATGTAATGTTGGAAGAATGTGACACAACAAAGGAATATTCTAACAGTTTAAACCCAGCTTGTTAAGCCAATATTAAAACATATCAAAGACTGTGCATCTTTGAGATGAATAATACAGGAAATAACTGGAGTTTTTATACATTATCTTAAGTTTAACACCATGCTCTCTTTCAGCTAGTCGCCATGTCAGGAGAAAGGTGCTTCTCTATCTGATCAGAGTTACAGTGACTGATCTTATATTATGAAATTTACAGGGAATAAAACCCTCACTGCAGTATTTGAAACCCAGATTTTCTTTATATGTCTTTTCTGAGTAAAAGTTGTGTTGTAATAGTATGGGCAGCACAATGTATTAGTGGTTAGCACTTCTGCCTCACAGCACTGGGGTCATGAATTCAATTCCCGAACATGGCCTTATCTGTGTGGAGTTTGTATGTTCTCCCCGTGTTTGCGTGGGTTTCCTCCGGGTGCTCCGGTTTCCTCCCACACTCCATAAACATACTGGTAGGTTAGTTGGCTTCTATTAAATTGCCCTAAGTCTTTCTCGGTTTGTGTATGTTAGGGGATTTAGATTGTAAGCTCCAATGGGGCAGGGACTGATGTGAGTTCTCTGTGCAGTGCTGCAGAATTAGTGGCGCTATATCAATAAATAGATGATGATGATAATAGTATTTAATTTTGCTATTTTTCATTGTGACCACTGGGAGGCACCGTTTCATCTGTCTCTATAGATAAGCTGCATATTACCTCAACAGAGAAACAAGCATGGCAACTTCCACACTTGCTATTGCTCAACCTATAGACTATATTGGGCTTATGCAACTTGTAGATCTCTAGCTGCTGTGGATTTACACATTAGAGCTTGCTTTAAAAGCCAGAGGTTGCGGTGCATGCTAGGTCCTGTAGTTCCACGATAGTTGGAAAGCCACCGGCTGCAAAAGCCTGTTGTATAGTAATAATATATTCCATATAATATAAACACAACTGTAAATTTAAAAAACAAAACCAAGACAAAAACCAGTCACTTTTGTTCATTTAAGGAGAATTGGTTCCAGGTGACTAGGATGCACATAGATGTAATTTAAGTGTTTATTTCTTTAAGTCACCTTAAATAACACAGGCTTAATTCCTAGCTGCTTCCACGTAGCAATGAGAGGACGGGGACTATAATTATTATGCTGTAATTATTATACTACCAGTTCTGCCTAAATGATGTCACTGGTTCATAGGCTGTAACCATTCATATGAAGCTGCCTCCCTTATACAACAAGACTTTCCTCTAGCCTCTAAACCATCAACTTTCCCTGAAACTCACCTCTTTAGGCAAGCTTAACGAATTTCTGAGTCATGTTATAAGACCACCTTTATCATTCTTTAACACCCAAAACTGAATGTTGCTTTAGATAGAATGTTAGATTCCATTCAACAAAAACAAGATTAACAGGCTTACTGTGCAATATATACAGTAAGCAGGCAGATAAGCATTTGTACAGTAGCATACAGTATATTAACAATTACAATTATGCCATTGTTATATATTGCTAGGAAGCACAGAAAACAAAATTACAGCATTTCTATAATCTAACAAAATTGCCCATTTACCAAGACAACCTTACTGACTTTGTTGTATATATGAAGCAGGACACTAGAGGGCAGCAGAGTACCACCAGTGACTACATTGCTGCTCAGTTAGCAGTCAAACCGCACAGAATAATGTACATAGTCATAGTGATCTGTGTATGAAACGTCCCATATTTTGTCTTTAGCATCCACAAAATAATTCTGTTTATATTGATGATGACATTTGCACAGGGTTATAATGGGGATTATCTTGGCTTGAGTATCTGAAGTACACTTTCTGGAGTATTGCGTACAGTGCACATTAAGTGGACATAGAACACTAAACCCCCCGGATTACTGGGTATGATTGTCACACAATTATACTGTATTTAATTACTGCGTGTTCCGGCTGAAGTGGATCCAATACAGGACTTCAGCTTTAAACCTAATGTCCACGTTCTGATAACCTGTTCCCCTCTTTATGTCCCGCCCCTCTGTTTCAGACTCATTACACTCAGAATTCTTTTGCCAGACCAACATTTATCACATTTATTTTACAGATGACATTACCTGGAACAAATTAATTGGGTAATGCTAAAAACAAATATACCTTCATCATTAATTTGTCTTGGTTTTTGCAATAGGAAAATAAAAGGGGAAAAAAAGATTATAATGAGCTGAGAGAAATGGATTATGTGGGGAAATACCTCATAGTGCATTGGTGGACAGAAGACCATTTAAATTTAGACCTATCCCCCAGCATAGAAACACAGAATATGACGGCAGATAAGAAACGCTTGGCCCATCTAGTCTGCCCATTGTTTTATTATCCTGTTAACCTCAAACCCCATTTGATCCTTAATTCTTTGTAAGGATATTCTTATGTCTATCCCAAGCATGTTTAAACTGCTCTACTGTATTAGCCTCTATCCCCTCTGATGGGAGGCTATTCCACTTATCCACTACACTTTCTGTGACGTAGATTTCCTCACATTTCCTCTGAACCTACTTCCCCCCAGTGTCAGTACATGTCCTCGTGTTCTAATACTTCTCTTTCTTTGAAGAATGTTTCCCTCCTGTACCTTGTTCAAACCCTTGATATATTTGAAGTCAGCAGTCCTGACTTTTATGGGACTGTCCCAGTTTTTAGTGGATGTAAGGGCATGGTCTAAATAACATGAGGTGTAGCTACAACTGAATGGGGTGTGTCTAGTGCATCATAGACTGTGCATAGACTACGTGGACTATTTTATTTATTTTGAAATGTTGCTAGGTTTTCACATATGAAATGTATGTGCTGCACGTCTCCATTGATGCGTGTTCTGTGACTTCATCCGTTACTGTACGGACATGCAGCCTGCATCTACATGACCTGCAGTGTCGCTGAGCAGCCTGTGTATGTTTTGTGTCTCACACAAATTATTTCTACAATTACTGTGAATATACCCATATTACATAACCCCCTCTCTTCATAGCCCGTCCAGGTCTCACATTTGGCGGTGTACCCTTATCACAATGAATAAATTTCATATTTGTTAATGTACACATCATTTTATATGTTTTTTTTATTTTCTGTAACTGGTATATATTTTATTTTTATGTGCATAATAAAGAGAGAAAAGGCAAAAAATATGAAGATTCTTTATATAATTAAGGACTGCTGTATTTTCCCACAATGTGTGAGATGTACAGGCTGAAGATAGAAGAAATATATGTACAATATACAAGATCTGACACCGTTATATGGCCTGGGGGCAAAGGTCTGTCGTTTTGGTTTTAAATGTTTCCGGTCTACCCTCATACTATTCTGTGTCCACACATAGATACAATGTACCTCGATGCACAGTTCCTTAGGGTGGAAGAAAGTGGGGCTAGCGTCAGTGGTGGGTGGACACATTTGGGAAATCTTGGAATAACCTTCATTCTGTGACTGATTATGGAAAAAGCTATTCAATTAAAATTCTTAAAATCCAGGTACCTTTTAATCGTCGCTTAACTCAGTTGTTCATTATTGAGGTTGTTACACATAGAACACTAGGGGCCTCATTCATCAAGGCAACGCATTCTGGGCGCAACGTAAATCTGCTCTGCGTTCTCCTGCATGGAACAAGGAACGGACCTGATGATACGGGTGGGGATGAATTTGGGTGTATGTCTGCTATGCTCTACTACACAAGTTACTGCAGGATACGTCCAATACCTGTGTGGAATATACATTTACAAAAGAACGCACAGAAAAAATAAATAACTATTGAATTAATGTTACCTGTTAATCATATAGGCATTAATGACAGAACAGTTAAAAACAAAAACATTTATTTTTTATACAATACATTTATGTTTGATGATATTAATGTCTGCTATACATAACAGATATTTTTTACAGTTGCGCCTGATTGCAAACACATGTTATAGCATGAATATGACACTGTCATCACTAGTGATCAGGACTTACCGACTAACCCTGTAGCTGGAACAAGTGACACGGCAGAAAATCAAGTAACTTTGAGATTGATTTGGACGTGGGCTTGAGTTTGACTACGGCCAAATGCCCCTTCCCTGCTCCGTTCACTCCCAGAAATCACAGTCTGTAGTAAGTGTCCTTTGCGTACGTAGATGCAGTGAACATTGCTGCGCTCATTGGCTTATGTCCCGGTTCTGGGCTTGCACAGAGTGATTTTGAATACGATACACACAATCGGCAGACACGTCCCTTGATGGATCAGGGCCTAGGTTCTAGATATAAATACCATGAACATTGCTGCTGCCTGTGGCACAATGTAGAAAGACTCGAGGGCACTACAACCCCCATCATAACTGTTCCTGGTAATGATAGGCATATTTTTTGTATGCTAAATACTCCACTTCCCAAGGTATGAACTTATAAAGCATAAAGGATAAGAATAGATAGTGAGAATGGGTGTAGTACCAGTTATAGTTGCTGTAAACACAGACACTGTTTACTTCTACATAATTATTCCGATAATGAACAGAGCGACATAGAATAAATAACTACTTACCAGTAAAAAGACCCAGAGGAAACCCGATGAGAGGACATTGTGACACTTCCAAATGACGTCAGTTGCGTGTGCGACTTTGTTTTGTTTGTTTTTTTAAAGTGGCAGCGCACGGACTACGGTAATATTAATTTTATTCCTAACCTTAACCCCTAACGTAAAGGTAATACTTACCTGGGTCTGTGCGTTGCCGCTTTATAAGGCGAAATTTCCAAGTCGCGCACGCAACTGACGTCATTTGGAAGTGTCGCCATGTCCTGTGATCGGGTTTCCTCTGTGTCTCTTTACTGGTAAGTAGTTATATTTTCTATGTCGCTCTGTTCATTATCGGAATAATTATGTAGGAGTAAACAGTGTCGGTGTTTACAGCACCAATAACTCGATTACCACTGAGTGAGAAGCATAGGTAAAGTACAATTCGTCAATGTTGATTAAACAGCTAGATGTCCAGGGACACAAACTTTCAAGGAAGCATCTTTAAAACCTGATTCTGTCCCTGGAATTTGGTAATTTTGGGCAAGTATGATAGTAATTAATGAACCAGGAAGTTTATTGAAAAATATCATAGTGGAGAATGAAAGCTTGGCTTCCGCAGAACAACACAGCTCGCAGCCACTGCTGACTTTTCCATTAATTATCCATTGATTAAAGCAAGATAAACAAAGAGAAGCCGTTGATGCCGGCAGTGTAGATGGTGGGCAGAGCACAGGCAGCTCTCTAACCTATTCTTAGTTACATTTAGTGGCTGCTGTAGAATGTTTGCAAATAATGGACATGGCCTAAGTGTAAAATACGCTAACACACACCCCATAAAACAGTATACAAATACAATGTGACATAACGTATCACATAAGTAACTGTGAGATCTTTAATGAAAACTGCTAAATATAAATACATAAATAACATTAATATTGAAACATACCCAAAATACAATGTTGCCCTAAATCATGCAGCACAATTTAGGCATTTTTAAAATTGTCAATTTTAAAATTGTCAATTAAGAAATGCCTGGACAGCAGTCTGTAATGGCTAACGCCATCAGAAAATGGCATTAGCCATTGAATCCTATGGGGAGATCATTGTGGAAAAGGGATCATCTGATTCCTTACCGCATCTTACTGATATTCCCTCTGGTCACTATCGCAAAGATACTTTACAACAGTGACTGGAGTGAAATCATCGCTGGGACGGCCTCCTAACGGAAGCGCTGACCCGGGATGATTTTTTAATAAATGCATTGTGATGACAGATGATAATTAACGTGACAAAACCCTGTTAATTAATAAATGGACCCCAAAGGATCGGCACATCATATCCCTCCCCTTAAACCCTCTACAGTCTTAGGACAAGGATTCTAAATCTGAACGTATTACCACACTAGGCATACACCCGGTGGCAAAGACCACATGAACATCCCTCTTCATAAACTTATAAAATCCTGCGAATGCATAAGATGCAGATTATTTCCACCCACATGAATTAGCAAAATGTTAGGAGGACCTCCTAACCCAGTTACACACATAGGGACTGATTTAGAGTTACGAGCAAATTTTTCCCTGGTGCAGAATTTGCAGCCAACCACACTATGTTGCCAGTGCAACTTTTCATTTGCTTGAAGAGTAATTACTCTTGTATACTATTGCATGCTGCACACACATATACACTATGTTTATACTGTATTTTAGAGATTTTTTTTCCAGGTGCAAATTTCATAGCCAGCATCTGGATTTGCTCCCAGGACTAACACTGGGGTAGCCTTGTAAGGGTGGCCTCCATTGTTGGCCCCCTAGTGAACACACCCCCTGGAACTAATGCCCTGCTCCCCAGAACTACCACTGCTCATAAATGTATTTAAAAGATGACCTTGTAAGGCAATACTGAACTAATAATCCTTTACATACCTACTGTGTCAACGGCTATGGTCATAACTAGGGCTGTGCCGGAGGGGCAACTACCCAGGGCGCAAAACTAAAGGGTCGCAGGAGATGAATATTTTACTTTCATTTGGTTACAATTGAGGGTAGTGGGGGGATTAGTTTTCATTCTTGCCACAGGTGCTAAAATTTGTAATTATACAGCCCGTTTTTGGCCTGAAAGGTATATGACCTTGTCTGTAATTGGCGTTGTGGGCTTGGTTTGGATTGATTGGAGATGTGGTCTATGTTGTACCTAATCTCCATACTCTACCTATGCATTTATCATGAATACATTTTTAAGCTGCACCACAAGAACGTGTTACCCCCAAACATCCCTCCTTGTTGTTAATTAGCTACAAGTCTCAGAATGCCCTGCAAACCGGAGGCTTGCGAGTTATGATGGAACTTTTAGTCCCACAACTGGTGAGCCACAGGTCGTAAACCTCTGCAGTCTATGGGAGGAAAGGAAGGTAGGTAGGATGTGGCTAGGTAACATAGTGTGTAGGTTTGAAGTGTGTGATCCACAATTGCCATGATTTGAGGTCAGGTGTCATACATAGGTTGCACATCCTAAAATCCAGACCCTAACTAATTCTTAGCCTTAAGACGTATAATGAAAATGAGTCCCTCCATCTTAGCATGTGGGTATTTTGTGTATTACTCCTTTATTAATGCTTGTGTGGAACCCGAAGAAAGTGTTAAAGTCTTACATTAAGCTCTCCCGGGAGAGTTTGATCATCACTACCCGTCAGGCTTTGTTAAAAATCGGGCAGCTGTCACATGTTATTGTTACAGATGTGAATGGATCAACCCTGGCACTTGCTTGGCTATGGGTCAATGGCTTTGACTTAATTTCTGTCCTGGATTGGATGCGTCTCTCCTGAATCTGGAAAGAAAGCATCATGCAAATGCACATTTCTCTGGCTAAAAAGTTACATTCTGATAGGCCGTTTTGTCAATGTTTATATAACTCAGACAGTTAATCCTATTCCCCAGCAAGGAGTTCACGTTCTTGATGCTGGGTCTGGTACCCTAATCTGGCCATCAGCACATGTGGAAAAAATACATTTAAATACCACTGACCTCAAGGGACCTTAGGAAGGAGTGAGTAGCCGTTCTCTACCTGGAATACAGCTGTGTATGTGTATAGACAACTTTGCTATTTAGCGGCCTCTCCACATGCCATGGATTCATTTGCAGAAAATTAACATTGGCATTTTTATAGGAATAATTCTTATCTGACTATGTAACATTTAGCAAAGAATAAGGGTTGATTCAAGTCTGAACGCAACTTGCATGTAAGTTGTGTGTTTAAAAAGAGCACAGAACTTGTGCGTAATTCCGACCTTATTCAAACCCTAGCGTATCTCAAGCTATGTTTCATTTTATTCTGGATGTAAGTACACGCTGCCTAAACAGAAATTGCCGTATGTAGATGCACAGTATACACCAGGGGTAGGCAACCTGCGGCTCTCCAGGTGTTGTGAAACTACAAGTCCCAGCATGCTTTGCCAGTAGATAACCAGCAGATGGGTGGCAAGGCATGCTGGGATTTGTAGTTTCACAACACCTGGAGAGCCGCAAGTTGCCTACCCCTGGTATACACATGTGTGTAAGTACAATAAATGTTCATGGAACACATTTAAATTTTTATTTGATCATAAAATAACTAACAAGTTATTTGCATGATCATTTATATAAATATTTATTTTCAAGTAGATTTTTTTCAAAATAATTACGTAAAGAAGATTCAATGGGTACTGTACATACGATGCATTTTTATAGTCTATCTTATTTGTATATGGTTGTTCTGTGATGGCTAGTGGCACATATACGTGTAACTTAAATCAAAGACTATGCCATGTCAGTATCACTATCAATCAGCACCTACACCCACCTTGTAGTGGGTACAAATGATATGGCTGAAAACAGGCGCACTTAAGCCAAACACAGGGCTTGAATCAGCCACATCTGTGTCAGAACGTCCTTACTGTACATGGGCTATGTTAGTTCACCACTTCTCTCTCCTACTTCCCTTCCGCCTCTCAAATCCTAGCCAGTCGCAAGAGTCATTTGCATTCAGGCATGAATTGCATTAAATTGCGTTGATTGGCATAATGTCCGCTCCTGGCGTGTGCAAAGCCATTTCACGCAAGATACACAAAGCAAACTGACGTACGTCTGAACATAAATCAGCCCTCAGTATATAATCAAGTGGTATTATATTCTTTTTAAATTTTCGGTAATATTTTTATGAAATATTAGTACCAGCAATCCCAGCTCATTTATTGTTTAGCCTGTGACATGTCATGACAAACTCAGTGAAACAAATGCTGTTAAATAAATGGTCGTGGCTTATAATGTTACAAATATTTAACATCAAGTTATTAGGGTGTATGCCCCAGGTGAGGCTTGTACTGTAGTAAACAGAGGGTATAATTTTGATCAGGTCACTTAATGGGTCTGCTGTAAACGCTCTGGCTTTCATTGCCGACACACACTGGATGCAATACACCTTGTTCTCTTACTGTGCACTAAAGCAGTACACCAAGCGCTCTGGTACAACTTCCTACCACTTTAGCACAACCCCTTTCATTAAGTGTAACTTTTTAACTCTCTTACAGCTTGGTGTAGACGTTTATATATATTTTTTTTTGGGGGGAGGGGTGTGATGACATATTTTCACATCATTATGGCCACCCCCCACCTGCGCAGTGATGTAATTGCGTGTTCTGGGAATGTGGGCTGCTCTCCCGGAAATACCAGAAGTCTCCCAGGTGTTCCGGGAGAGTAGACGTGTATGTTTTGCAACATTTCTTTTCTTGTGCTCTCTGCCTATTTAAGTTTACGTAGCCTCAGTATCGGAAGCGATGAGGTTGGCCGACTTGCTGCAGCAGTACAGCATTACATGACATTAAGTAGAGATGAGGTAGAATTTTATACTCAGGGGGTTAAACTACAGCACAGTGTCAAGTGTAATGAAGTGAACAAGCCCATATTAGCCAGTGGGCTAAGGCCACTCCTTTATAGGACCCCTACAGTGCAATACTGGACCAGTAAACTCAACAGAACTGGGAGCTGAAACATTGGGTGCTATACTCAGTAGACTGCTGCCTTCCTACTGCTACGGGTTGTGATAGTGGTTATGATTGTTCCTTAGCAAATGGACACTTTTTGTACAGTAAATTAGAAGACAAGGAATAACTGTAAGCACAGTGTGTACCTTGCTGTCCTGTGCCTAGACTTCAGGGTCATCAGTCCACAGAATCCTGACGATTGCCAAATTCTTAGGACACTGTCAGCAACTCAGCACCACATTGTGTAAAATAGCCACAGGCAGCTGAGACTCTGCCAAAGACCTACAGGTACCCTCCCCGTCCTGTACAATGTATAGACAGACTCACACAGGATCTCAGGAATAAGGTCTGCAGGCCAGATGTGAACCTGGACGTGTGTGACACCTGCACAGAGAGACAGAGCAGCGCGAACAGACGGAATCCTGTGTAATCTGCAACTAAACCCTGCATCTCGTCAATTCCATAAACTGGGAGGAGAGGACATGTGGGATTAATAACTGCATATGTCATATACATTTGCCATGTTCCATAGATTTATTGTACATGCCACCTATAATGCTCTGTATATACATATATCAATGTGAATATAATTACTTGCACAAGTTTATATACAAATGTCGTTTCTGTTCTGTTTCGCCTGCACAGGACGTGCTGTATTTATGAGAACAAATGGCAAGTGTAAGAACTAATATACTGCCTGAGCAAATTTAATGATAAAGGAGATGTACAAAATTATATGTGTGTGTGTGTGTATATATATATATACATATATACATACACATACACACACACACACACACACACATATGCAGTTAAAGGGATATATTAAAGGTTAATTAGTATCATTACAGCTCTGTGATATATTATGTATGGTTGTTTTGTGTAACTTAAATAGAAATATATTCAGTTTTGGATACATTTATGACCTTGTGAAGATGATCCTGATGTTTATCACAGAGAGCTTTAGTGAGAGAATACAGTGCGTCGTGAATTAATAGCCATAGCGACATCTGCTGGCTATAAAATGTTACTGCACAAAACAATAATGTTGCAGATATTGCAGCCTGTGGCCTGAACATGGACCTAGTGCCCGATAGTGTATTTAATAGCATCAATTGGATAATTATCAGACATGTTGGGAAGTGCAGGCTTGGCTTGTGTGCAGTCATCTTTCATCCTCACTATCAGGCTTTAGTCATGCCGAAACGGGGAATGTTCGCCCACCACAATATGCAGTACATAGGGTTCTAGTGCATAGTGTGCAATTCCTGGGATCAGCACAGGCCCACCATTCACCGGCCCACTACAGCATTGCCTCAGAGCCCGAAGGGGCAAATCTCCTATAGTTGAGAGTCAGAATTATTACACAGAACTACTTTGACTGTTCCACTATTAGTTTTCTTATATTGTATTACTTTGGTTTATGCCAGCATGCCTTACTATTTATTGAGGGGTAAAATGTGACCATACCATAGGTTGACTGCCGATAATATAGACACACACCAAAGAAACATGGACATTATTCTTCCTGCAAATTTCCCTTTTTCCTGTATTTACCAACTGCCAGTAAAATTCCTGTCATATGGGGGGTCAGATGTAGTTCTCATGACAAGTAGACCAATGCTTTTTCAACCTAATATATTTTCGGGGGCCTCAGAGATGCCCTTTGTGCCACATGGGTACAGCATACTTACCTTTGTGGAGGAGCACTAGATCACAATAAGTGACTGGAGCACCAGCATTATGGGGACCACTTAATAGACCCCTGCCTTTGGCACTAAGGATGATATTTATTAGAGTGATACTCAGCTGCCTCTGCAATACTGACCTAGAGCAGTAAGGGTTAACTGGCTTGTTGGGCCAGTCTCTGCAGTTACGTGCATGTG
This sequence comes from Mixophyes fleayi, assembly GCF_038048845.1. Taxonomy (NCBI): domain Eukaryota; kingdom Metazoa; phylum Chordata; class Amphibia; order Anura; family Limnodynastidae; genus Mixophyes; species Mixophyes fleayi. The sequence goes on along the minus strand of NC_134404.1, from coordinate 31,326,846 downwards.
TAAGACACCTAGTCGTCTCGCTCCTGTGCAGTGGAACTGAAAGCGAAGAAAGCGGCTGTGCTCAGAAGTAGACTCCAGTCCTCTCCGCACTTTCATAGCAGAGTGGCCAAGGTGGTGGATAAAGTCGGGATTCAGGGGGTACTGGGGATCTCCCAAAGGGGCCTTGGAAGGCAGGCACTGGCCAGCCCCCTCACCTTCGGACCCAGGAGCTTCCGCACCCCCTGTAGCATCGGTAGCTCTGCCACTGCTTCCACATGCAAAGATTGTTTTTACCAGCTATAGAGATTTTTGCTTTTCGATAAATCGCCCTATTAGTTTTCATGTGGCTCAAATAGTAGGTTCACCCATGACTGAGAGAAGCCAGCACACATTAGTCACAATCACTAGGAAATGGACCAAAAAGTGAAAGATACCCTCACCAGGGGAGCTGTATTTTACCCTTTGGAGGGCCATTCATTTCCACAGACACTTCTGTAATGAGCAGGTGAATCTACACGTCACGCATGGTACTGCCTACGAGGACCATATTGACTGCAATCTCCAGCATGACGTTAACAGAGCTTGGTTAGAAGTCGATTTTTTGCAATTTAAATTCTCCTCATAAACAATTATTAACTTATAATCATTAAAAAAAGAAAAAAGAATAGCGAGACTTAGATTTAATATACAGAATACTACGATTTGTACTGTGCTGTTGGCCAGGGCCATCTTTTCCATTGGGCACGATGGGCAGCTGCCCGGGGGCCCCACGGGCAAGGGGGCCCCATAGCCACGGCTCTTAATGAGAATAAATAATCCTGCAAAAGAAAAATACCTGCAAAAAATACCTTCAAGGGTCACTGTGCAAGTACATCTATCTATCTCTATATATTATATCTATATCTGAATACATCTATATCTATATCTAGGGGCCCCCGATGCACTGCTTTGCCCGGGGGCCCATAATGTGGTTAAGATGGCCCTGCTGTTGGCAACCACCAGCGTCTCTCGGACCACTTGTTGCCTATCCTTGACTTTGTCATAAGCTCTGATGATGTGCATCAACTGAGCAAAGTGTCTGTTATTTTAATGTTATCAACTACAGTTTATCGCTAACTAATATACATTTTTCCTGAAGGGTAAATTCAGCACATTGCGATATCAAATAATTAAAAACAAACCAACATTTTTTCACTTTTAAAGCAATTGTTGCTATAAAAATATTTTAACATGCTTTTTAATACTTTCATTCTCTCTTGATATTTTATACAAATAATGAGAGATCCTGAGGAACTCTAAGGAGAGGAAATGTATTCCACCCCCCCTACCCCCGCCATGAAATACATGTTATTTTAGTCCTATGTGCCTGGGAGGTGCCTCATAGTATTTTGTTTGCTTTACGGCCTGTCTGCTCGTATTGGTAAGTATGTCTAACCATTAGCATGCAGATGATTGCAGACCTGTGCCAGGAGACTACAAGAATGTGTGCAACTTCAAAATTCTTTCGCTGCACCTAATTATAGATAATTACAGGTAACCCCTGTGTACACACGTGTGAAATCACAGTACACACATTGTTCGTACTGTGCAATTATTGACATCAATAACCGTCTCTTTAATCAACATGTTTCTGGAAGGCTGTAAATTAAACAATTGTAAATAACCCCCCCCCCTCTTGTTAATCTGAGTGTATTAATAGTACAAGATAAACTTCTGTTGAGAGATGACAGGTAAATTTGACCCAGGTCTATCAGAAAGGGTTCATAGATAGAATTAAAATAAATTAAGGTTTTATATTATATTTGTGGGTGTCTTTGTTCAGATAGTTTGCAATAGAGCTTTTATCTACAGTACAGTTATGATGGTAACCTTATAATGAGAAATATTAAACTGTTGATAGGAAATTATAATATTGCTACATATTTTATTATATATTTATAAATCATGGTTAGCTATATCTGCATGCCTTTCTATTAGTGGGCCAATTACTCCTGCTTGCCCATCCGGAGACCGTATATCTAGATTAGATGATTTCCTGCCATATATTTATATCATTGAGGGGAAGTCGATTATCCGTGAGTTGTCTGCGGAACAGTCCGTGGAGACACAACTCGGCAGAGTTTTTTCTCGAGTTCCATGCGAGGAGAAAATGAGCAGAGATTTTGTACCGTATTGGTCGGCCATTTTGGGCAGCCAGACATTGCGGTGATGTCCGGTAGCACATCGCCAGCAATTGTATTCCCCCCATTGTGTTGAGTTGCCCTTGACGTGGTTCTGTCATGATCTATGCATTGGATGCTTTCTCTATGCTTCAACTCCAGTTACCCTTCCTCCTCTCGTTGGTGAAAGTTGTAGGAGGGCACGTACAAGTCACTTGATTAAGTGGTGGAAAACAGGAGGTGTGTTCCATGATCTGAAGTCAGCATGTAAGCTGAGACTGTATACTGTCAGTTTATATAGATTTACACAAATCATGCCTCTGTATGCTGGTGAAAATTTAGAGCTGACACAACACTGGGCATAGGAAGTGTGCACACCCTGAATAGTCAATGTGCACTCCACATTCTCAAGCTCCTCCTTATCTATCAAATTCTCTTCCATTATTTTTACTTGAAAATAGGGAGTTGTTAAACACCAATAAAGGTTTATGATACCGCAATCTACGTAATTATCCAGGAATTTGTTATTGATGTGTTAGCCCGTCTATAAATAACCTCATGTATGGTAGGTTTGGTTGTAAAGAGAGGTGATTCATACCCTATTTATTTCTTGTTCCGATAGCACTAGAGAAAAGTTTGACGAAAGCCTTGAAGAAACTGGATGACTATCTCAACACACCCCTCACTGAGGAGATTGACGCAAACAGTCGAGAGGAGGAGAAGGTTTCTAGAAGGAAATTCCTGGACGGAGATGAGTTAACTCTGGCCGACTGCAATCTTCTACCCAAACTTCATGTGGTCAAAGTAAGTAAGATCATGGTCAGATGAACTGCATTGAGGGGGCCGAGAGAACACAATATTACAAATGCAATCTCGTCGCAGTATAGTCCTGTGAAAAACTTGTGAGGTTGTCTAGGGAAGAGAGACATAGCAAGACACAGAATCAACACATGATTACAGTCAGTAGGTACGATATGTACGATTCAACATCACCCTGATGTTCCACTGCATCTTTGTTAAAATGTAGATTACAACAACATTGAAATCTTTGATTAGAAAGCTACCCAGATGGGTTAAAAAGCTCAAATAGTCAAGATCAGCATACCTCATTAACCTGCAGTGACAGGAATGGCTGTTTTTTATATTGGAATCCACCAGTCTACAATATTTTTAAAATGACCTTTAAGATAGCAAACCAAGCACTTAGACATGTGATGCTTTGGTTTCCCCTTCCCTGCTTCTTCAATCCTATTTCAGGGTGATGCCATTTACAGAGGCAGTTTTCTAATGGGTTCAGCTTACTGTAACCAATATTAATCTAATAATCAATTTAGCAAATGGTTAGAAATAAGTAAGATATCCTGAGTAACAGTGGAGCAACGTCTGGAGCCACAGTGGTCAGATTTACTTCCGGACCTAAGATAACGTGGGATCCTGAATTTTGACCGTATCTTCTGACCTATGTTGTCATCTGCTGTAGTCTCCACTCATGTGTGTTACTGTCTCCCCTGCCCTGTTTGCTGTCAGGTTGAGGAGAGATCAGCTCTCCAGCAGAGCAAGCTCTTCCTGCCGGAATCTGCTTGTGACTGTGTGAAGGTTCAGAGTTTTGAGCATCTGTAATCAGAGAGACACTCCTGGTGGAGTGTAGGTTTCACCACATAAAGATAGATAGATGGGAAGTCACCTCTGCCCACTGGAGAAAGAGGGCATCTGTGTGAACATGGTTGGGGCTCTTTACTGGAGGTCTTTGAATAATATGGAGGATTGTCTCTTGGCAAAGCGGGAGGGGTCTTTGGAAAATGCAACGGATGTCTCCAATTTTTGTTAGGACCACCCACTGCGTTCAAATTCCAGTCACTGATTTTTACAAGATCAGCTAGGAAAAAGCTAAGATACTTAAGAGAGGAGCAAAAAAGGAGGAAAGAATGTGTAATGAACGGGGCACTCCTGGGCGGTCTAAAGAAAAATACAAGGGCAAATAAAACAAAATTTTATTAGGCATACATTAAAATATGTGGGGTGGAAGGGGGGAATAAGGCATCACGTGATTGGATGTCAACTTAGCATGTGACACATTTTCCGGCTTACATTCAGTCACCTGTTGCCTACTTGATGACAACAGCAATTATATCTATATTACTGTGGATAAGAAAAAAAAAACTTATTATTCAAATGTTCCCTGTTTAGATTGTGGCAAAGAAATACAAAAACTATGAAATCCCAGCAGAGATGACAGGCTTGTGGAGGTACCTGAAGAATGCATACGCCAGAGATGAGTTTACCAACACGTGCGCCGCAGACAAAGAAACAGAACTGGCCTACGTCGATGTGGGAAAGAGGCTCTCCAAGTCCTAACCGCTGGCTGAAGTATTCTCCTACCCAAAGACTGCTCTTCCTGTTGCCTTAAGATGGATCTGCTTCTATTTTGACACCACATACCATCTCCGCTTCCACATACGCCAGCACTGTGCCTTTTCTGCCAGCACCGCCATCAATTATATGTATCTGAGGAAAACCTGACAGGAATTTGCCTCAATCATAATGAAAGACAATATACCAAGATCCACCATACATAATTTCCATAATCAATTCAAGTCCTCTTAAGGCAATACCTGCTATCACATATAAAGTATTTTTGTAATGTAAGCAGATTCCTTTAATAGTGATTTATAAAGTGTATTATTTCATAGTTAATTGTATAATATACATGATTCAGTACTGCTCTGTAGAGCTATTGGTAGTGTATTAATTTTAGAGCCTTCTGCTGTTTCACGAGAGTGGTCTATATCTTGTTTGAGTACGCAGTGTATATTACTTATTTGAATTATTACAAGGTTTTGTGACAAAATGAAAAGTATCGGCACCGGCGAGGCTTGTAGAATCATTTAGGCGCTAACTAATTGTCTTAAAACAAAGCTTTTGTGCCTTATTCACTAAATTGCAGTATATGAACATCTAATAAATTAATTTGAATTAATAGTGTCATATTTTGGTTTGTAGTGCTTGATCCCAATTAAAATATATTAATATTTCAATCTAGGAGACTATAAAAGTGGAAGAATCTAAAAATGTTTTTAAAGTTTCTTTATATAGGATATAAAAACGTAATTTTTTGATTTTTTTTCCCATCCTCTAAAAATGTACGTTTTCCGCTGTGCTTTCTAAAGAAAATTGATGATTTTGTAGTTATTTTCTATTATGTTCAGTCTAGATAATTTCCTACTTTTGTAATGTGAAGTGTTGATATAGCCGTAAATAATATGTAAAAAAATAACTACATATTGTGTACTTTATAAAAGTAATTTTGTTGTGAAACGCACTAAACTACGCCCCCAAAATTTTCTCATTTGAACAGGAAGTGGCAGAAAAGATGGCGATACAGTGTTTAGCATTTCTAGACACTCATGCCCAATCTTATGAAATTCACAGGGGAGGGGCATCAACAACAGCCATTCTCAAACAGACAAGTGCTAGCAGCGTACAGGAGAACAGTTTGCCAGGGCTGTCTTCCCCCCTGGGCACGCTGGGCAGTTGCCCGGGGGCCCCACGAGCATAGGGGCCCAATAGAAAAAAAAATCTATTCACCCATGTATCAAGGCACAGGTGTACAGGATGTTTTTTTTAATGTTTAAACACTGATTTTTTTTTTGCAGGTACCAATAAATATAAATTTAATTTTACTGATAATTTACATTTTTATTCCTGTGAGTAGTTGTGTAGGTAGGGGCTCAAGTGCAATGCTTTTGCCCGTGGCCCATAATTTTGTTAAGATGGCCCTGGCCGTGCCAAGTTCTTTAAATATGTTATAGACCAATTGTTTCATGCCTCTTGGGGGAGACGTGGATTTGGTTGAAGGAGAGGAGAATTTTTAAGAGCTCTTGAAACTGAACAGAAGCTTTGACGTATAACACACTTTCCTCACATTGTACAACAGGCGGCCCACCAGCTGGTATACTGCGCCCTGGTTTCATATTTGAAGCAGACATTTTTTTTTCCTTTCCGCAACCGACTGGTTATACTTTTCATTCATTTTATTGGATGACAGCTGGCATTTGTCATTTATGGAATTGGCTGGCAAGATTCTTGAGGGGAATTCTGTGGCAATAGTGGGATTGCATGGCAAGGATGGCAGACTATTTAATATGAATGGGCATTTTCTGAAAATGTGTGGCAGAGAACCTATTATTTTTATTATGGTGGTAAAAATGTAAGGAATTACTTAGTAAAAAGGTTTGTATAAGGGAAATATTAGGCTACATGTAGGTGTTTATTTTGGTAATAGTGTTTGCAAAAACTAAGGGGTCTATTCATTAAATGTAGATAACCCTTAAATCCTGAAAGAGGGAGATTAATTTTTAAATAACTTTGTTTTTTATATTTTTGATACAACAAGGATGGAGAAACAGAATGATGAAGGGAGAAATAGGGGAGCATCACAAATGAGAATACATCAGCCTTGAGGTTTGTTTTTTTTAATAACTTCAGCAGGAAAAATCAGAGAATGACGTCATAGACAACAGTAAGTATATAAATACTCAAAAGCAGAGTAAAGTGTATGAATAACAAATGGTGTAAATAAGAGTGGAGGAACACAAAGGTGACAATTCATCTGAGAGGCTGGTAGTAATAGACGCTGAACCATTTTTTTCAGAGAGAAAAAAAAAGGGAAAAGAGAAGGTCGAAAAGTAAGGAGGCGGTGTGGCATGCCGCTATGTCGAAGGACAAAGAGATAGGGAACAGAAGAGAGAAGAAAGAGAGATAGGAGGTGGGGGAGTTGGTGGAGGGGAGGAACCAGGAGGCTCAGTGCTAAGAGATTAGTGAGTTATGTTAAGAAGGAGATTTGTAAGATGGAAATATGGGCCCATGGAGCCCATACTTTGTTGAAGATTAAACATTAATTTATAACATGTTGACAGAGGAAATTCTAATCTGTAAAAAACCAATGAAGAGATAAAACTGGAAATGGAAGGGAGGGAAATAAGGGAATGTTAGTATAGGGAAGAACAGGGAAGGGAGAAGAGTTGAGTTCCTAAGCTACGTATATATAGTAATATATTTGGAGGGAGGACCTTCACGAGTCGAAGTGCTGAAAAGGGGATTTTTTTTGCAAGTTTTAGTTTCTTCCTATTTACCAAATTCCCCAGCCGGTAAACGCTATCACAGGCAGGTAGCCATCGCTGTGGGCGTCAAGTGTTGCATCACCATGCAAAACATGGGGAAGCTTATTGTCCGTGGACAGAAGAGGTACAAGTACCGTTGTTGTCCTCTGATAGCCAACACCATTTCAGCTGGGGGTTTCCACAGGAAAAAAATACTTTTTTATTAAAAGAAAGCATTTTTTTCTGTCATTTTTTTTTTTTTACTTTTTTTGTGTACAATCTAACTGGAAGCCCTCTGAAAATTTCCTGACAAAATATTGTACTGCTGTGATAGAAAATCTATTTATCGGGGGGACGTCTTAATAAATAGACATGTTAACAGAGAGCTATAGGGGACGTTGGACATTTAAGGGCTTTAAGGATCGGAACACTTGTGAAATTTTTGCTTTCAAAATTGAGACACATTAGGTTACACAAGTCACACCCAATATTCACATAGACAGCATCCCAAATCCACTAGATCATGGCTCTTAGCAAACACAGGACTGTACCCAAAAAACTGGGGTATGTTTGGTAGCTTTGTGGGAGTTGTTTACAAATCACAAAGCTGAGATGCTGTACAACATCCCCCTGTTGGCACTACGTGCCTTGATTTGCACAAATGTGCCTAAATTTCCAGAGCATAGTGATGGACATTGTGGAAGAGCAGAAGTACATAACCAAATGAACTTCAAACAATCAACAGCAACATATAATATAGACCAGTGAGCGTTAGTGTAAAAGAGCTGGAGGGCCTCATGTGTGACCCATCAGCCTTCAAAGGGGAACACGGAGGAAGGAGGTAGTACACAGTGAATTACCTCCTTCTTCGGGATATCCAGCAGGACCTCCCTGTACTGTACAGAGGTGGTCATGTGACATGGACGTTACATTCTGATAAGATCGGGAGCAGTCAGCTGGGGGGCTGCAGGTGAAGGCTTGGTGGCCCACGGGCCACCTTTTACCCTCCGCTGATATAAACAGTCCTGATGTCCCCTCACTCTCATGATTAAATTAAGCCACAAATGAGGTTAAAACGATCTGTATTCTAGAAGAAGAAATGAAAAGTTTTATTCAATGAAGGTGGTGGTTCAGAGGTTAAACTTTAATTGATTTTTACATTCTTCCATCTCCTCACAAAAACTAGGTGTACGGCTAGTTTGCAGAGGCATCTATCAAGGGTGGAGAGTAGGTGTGCACCTTGAAGTGACCAAGGTGAAACTTCTAGAATAACCAATGCAAAACCAAACATATTGGCACCCTTGCAGTTTTTTTCCCAATAATGCACCATCTCTTCCAGGTAATTGTTAAAATGAAAAAAATATTTTGGTATACATATATGTAATTCTTTGGTTTGCAGTCAAGTAAGACACAAAAAGCAGAACAACTTTACCAAGCAATAGCTTATTCTACAAATAAATCCTTGGCAGCTTTTAGAAGTATTTAGAAATAATTAGATATCAAGCAGATGATTCTCCATCACCAGTTGTGAATAACAGGTGCCTGCAATATAAAAAACACACAGTAAATGAGTTTAATGGAGAAAAGTACTCATTCTGCTGTTTTATGTCACTGGGTGTACTACAATGAGCATGGAGAAAAGAAAGAAAGCCAAAGAATTGTCTGAGGAGGTCAGACAGAAGATTGTAGCCAAACATAGACAATCTCATTGCTACAAACCAATTTCGATAGACCTTGATGTTTCTATTTCCACTATCCACAATGTTATTAAGAAGTTTAAGGCTCATGTTACTGTAATGAACCTCCCTAGAAGAGAAAACTTGACCGAAGATTGCAGTGCAGAATTGCTTAAATGGTGGAGAAAGCTCCTTGATCAACTGCCAAACAGATTCAAGCTGATCTTCATATAAGTTTCGACAGTTTCAACTCATACTATCCATCGCCAACTCAATGAGTTTTGGTTATATTTTAGGAGATCCAGTAGGAACCCACTGCTGAGAGATAGAAGAAAACTTGACTGGAGTTTGCAAAACACACTTGTCAAATTCCTTCTTGGAGAATGTCCCGTGGACAGATGAGACCAAGTCAGAGATTTATGGTAAAGCACATTATTCATATGTTTACAGAAAGCAAAATGAAAATAACACCTTCTATACAGTCTAACATTGAGGGAGGTTCAGTGAATTAAGGGGTTGCTGTGTTGAATCTGGCACTGGGTACCTTAAACTGTGCATGTCATCATAAATTATGGAGATTACCAGGCCATTTTGGAGAACAATGTTGAATCCAGTGTCAGAAAGCTGGGTCTCCGTCAAAGGTCATGGATCTTCCTGCAAGGCAACAAAAAGCACCCAGGAATGGTCCAAGACAAGATTTTGGACTGTTCTGAAGTGGCCAGCATTGAGTCCAAATCTAAATTTCATCAAACACCCGTGGAGAGAAGAATGGACCAAACTACCAGCAGAGAGGTGCAGGACGTTTATCCTTGGCTATAGAAAGCGGGTGATTGCAGTTATTTTGAACCAAGGCTGTGTTACTAATTATTAAGTCTGTAAGGGTGTAAATAATTCTGGCAATGCCATTTATTTTCCTTTTCTGATTAACAGTATTAAATTCAGAATCAAAAACAAAGATTCTTGTAATGTTAACAGAGAAAGATTTGTGGGGACCAAACACTGTTGTTTAATTCAACTTATGTTTAGAGGAAATTGTGAGTTATTTGAAAGTGCAAGGGTGCCAATACTTCCGGCACATACATTAGTAATCACCTTACAACTGACCTATTGCTTACACTACCTACCTATTACACCTAAAATGACATACATAAAAAAAATATACAATTATTACAAATGACTACGTTGTTCTCAAAGTCCCAGTAACCTATCCAAAGAGCTTCCACTTAAACTGCAAGTAGAAATGCACACTATAATATTGATAGTCCCGAAGCGTTTCATCATTACTTCTTACAGAAATACCCAAGATGAGGGGCCTTTAAACTTTTAATACCTACCCCCCACTTTTGTATCTTTGTTAATAAAAAAATTTCCTTACCCCCCCCCCCACCAATGCCGCATTAACTCAATTTAGCGTAAGTGCGAGGTAAGTTTTCGAGGGAAGGGTTATTGTATTTAACTATATAAGCAGCAGCTACTTACAAAAGACTATTAAAAAAGTCATACTCTGCATTCTTGCATATACAGGTTACTGTATGCACATACATACATGCAGGTACGCACTGTAACACTCTGTGACGCAATCTCTGCATATCCGTGCAGGATACACTCCTTGTTGTGGTGGACAGGCTCTCTTATACTTATATAAAGTATAAATATTAAGTATAATATACTTATTAGGTCCCTCCAGTCTGTACATACGACTATCAATCTTCCCAGAACTATAAATTAAGTTAAACCCAGTCCTAAGCTACTAGATGCGTCTGTTCACTGTCGGCACTAATGCAAGGCTCAGCGCAAAAGCCGAAGTTCTGGTTTCAGGAGCAGTAGCACATTTCGGACACTGGAGTCCTGCCCCACTTCTCCTACCACTAGACCACTGGGAATTGGGTGCCATGGAATAGAGCGTAGTGCTCCTCTTTCTAATACTTGGCAATGTGGAATATTGCTAAAAACCCCACCGCCCACCATGAAAGCTGAATCGCCCACTAGTGGGCGGTAGGGACCAGGTTGACTACCACTGCTCTAGACCAAGCAAACTACCTTCAGATGTGTGTGCAAGCCAGCCTACACACGTGCATATCTGCAAAGACTGGCCCAGCAAAGTAGTAAATTAACCCAATAATAATTTTTGCAAAATTGCAGTGGTAAGGGTTATTTTATCGCTGCAATGAGTGGAGAGAAAAATATCAGTTTCCCACCACCCTCTGGATCCAGTAGTGCTTAGGGCCCCAGCTACTCAGACTGGTCGTATCATTGGTAGGAGTGAACGGGGGGCAGGGCCCCAAGCAAAAGCGACCCCCTAAGAAAATGTCTAGATCCATCACTTGCCCTAATGATTTCTTGCTTGTAAATTAGACTATTCTCAAACTGCTTCCATTCTGACCAAAATACATGCATATATACATTTCACGAAACCGTTTCATATCTATATATATCTGTATATATCACTTACCATATTTCAGCAACCTGATTCGATTTACGAGCCTCCTAATAATTAAAATGAAAATAACTGGGCCTTTTTCCCCCCAGAAGATGAGAGCTTGGAGAAATGGGTTTGAAATAAATTAGAAAAAGTAAGGCTGACACAATAATTCTCTTTCTCACGTAAAAAGGTTTTATGCTGAGATTTGAACAGTTCTCCTGAAAGTAGGAAAGACAGAAACTTGGCAGGGCTGTCGCTACGAGTCAGCAGGAAAAAAAAAAGAGAGAGAAGCTTTCTCTATCATTCTCTTTCTCCATTACTTACCTTTCCATTTATAAATTCTTTTCAACATTTGGACTTTGCTATACATAACTTTAAATCACTAACATCCTTCACGGCTCTGTGATTTGCTAGTTCCATATGTAGCCTCTTGGCCCACTCTTTTGGCTCTGGCTCAATTCCTGTTCTTGCCCTCGGTTTACATTTTGTAGCCGGGGAGAGAGGGAGAGAATGAGCTTATTCATCACAAGCCACCTCCATGTGGAATTCATTGTGTGTGCCAGTATCGAGGTACAATACAGACACACAAAGAACGTACATGTCTGTTCTACTCTACCCTGCAGTCTTCCATATAGATCTGCAGTCTAAACTATCACTGTCTAATCGTTTCCACAGCAGAGGTGCTGGCCGCTTAATGACCTACTAGCATCACTCCACAACTCAATTAAAACACTGCATGGAGAGAGCTGAAAACGAAGAAATAAATGATCCTATAATATGAAAGGAAATTAATATGTGACTCTACAAGTCTTAGGGCTATAACCTGAAGACCAAGTGCATCTGCACTGCCACTAGGAGGCAGCACAATAAAATGTATCTATAGGATTTTATGTCAAGTTTTGTTTAAAAAAATAATAGGTGATGCTAATGGGGGGAGGGGGGGACTGCAAAATCTTTGTAATTAAAATAATAAATACGATTATGAGCTAACCCATTAGGGATTTTGCAAGTGTTGTATACATATATTTTTTTGCCAATTTCAAGAAGTGTACAAAGCCATTACGCAAGGATTAAAACTATATAACAGGCTCTCATAAATAGAGAAGGCCCTGAGATTTGAGGGCATCGAAGTTTAGAATTCTCTGTCCTAAAGAACTTGCAATCAACTTAGATAACTACTGAAAATCTTTCTGGAGATAATGGACCTCATTTAGAGTTGGACGCAAAGTCCGTTTAAGAAGAGTGGGAGTGTGCCGCAGCTTGGTAGGGTATTACGAGTGGCAAGCAATCCCAGTTGCGCCCCGTTCTTAATACCCTATCGAGCGAGCTGCTAGCAGTTCCTGCAGCTAGCTAACCCCACCTAATTTCTGCCGCACAGCTTTAGCCCTGTTTTGACGTGTGTTGCGTCTGCCCCTCACTGCGACTAGGATGTACTTACATGGTCACGCCTTCACAATTCCGCGTTCCACCCATTCTCTCGTAGTGAGTCGCAAGCTGTCACAAGTGTTAATTGCGTCCATGATGCAGGCAGATTTGGGGCTTTCTGCACATGCGTGGTAGTGTTTTTTTGTTGGATGCGCCTAAAACGGACTTTGCGTCCAACTCTAAATGAGGTCCAATGAGTGATGAACGACTTGACATTTATGACTGACCGTGGGAACTTGCTCTTATCAGCAACATAAATTATATAATTGTAAATGACAGATAATACCTCTCTTACTGACAAGTTACATCTAAACTATTAACTTCCTGAATAACAATGACAGACAAGATCTCTCTTGCTGGCAGGCACACAACACGCTTAGCTCACTAAAATGATAGATAATACTTTCCTTAATAATGGGGGGAAATCATTTAATATAAACATTCATTTAGTACATCATTTTTCCCTTCCTGATAGGTCATAACTAAATATTAACTTGCTGACTAAATCAGCTTTCAATATTTCTTTTATTCATGATCACTAAGCTATTAACATTTTGAGTAATTACATTTCTCTTACTGACAATTATCATAAACTATTAACTTGCTGACGAAAACAACAGAGAAGAGTTCAGTTACTGACCGGCTAGGGTTAAATGTCAGTGTGTCATCTTGTTCTCTGTACAGTAAATTTCCCTTCACGTCATACTATTTCATTGCTTTACTGTTTTGTATTCTATTGATCTCTGTCAATCTCATTGTTCTCCTAATTTCCCGTTTCGTCCCCCTCCCTTCTTATTCTCCCACACTTACTATTTCCCCCCCATCTTATGTTCTGTCAGCCATTTTATCTGCTCTTTCTCTGTTGGGACGTCCAGCTCGCCTCGAGCGCTCCGCGGCTCGAGCCGTGTTCTCATTGGCTGGCTTGTAGGAGCGGCGGGAAAATCTCTCCGGCCGGCTTATTGCCAGGGGGCGGGGCCGTGTGCTTGGCGCCATTCGGATATAGTTTTCTGCCTCTGAACGGTGAGTATTGTCCCTTGTTGTACTATCCTGCTGCTCAACATCACTCACTTCCTAATAGATGCTGAAACTCGCACTGTGGTACATGCACAGCGCTGCCTTTTATAATACAGGGAGAAAGAACAATAAGAAAAACTAATGGGGGTCAAGGAAAGAGGAGTATGTATGAAACCAGTTCTCTGTCACATCAGTCAGTCATATATATGTCGTTCTGTATTGTATCTATCTGGTAACTAGCTCTTATCTATCTCATGTTTATGTCTCCTATCTATATCTCATATCTAATTATTATCTCATATCTATGCATCTATCTGTCTAATATCTGATATCTATCCATCTAACTCATATTCACCTATCTCATATCTATCTTACATCTGTTCATCTGTCCTATCAAATACATATCTATCTCATCTATTTAGTATCTATCTCATATATTCATCTATCTGTCTCATATCTAATATCTAACTTATATCTATCCTATTTATCAATCAACTGTCTATCTTATATATCTATCTATATCTGTTCATCAATCTAGTTCATATCTATCTCCTATCTGCTATATATCTCCTATCTATCTATATCTGTTCATCAATCTATCTCATATCTATCTCCTATCTATTTTTTAACGCCACAATAAAAACTGTTATCATCATAAAACGATATCTGTGAGGCAGCTGAATGATACTATCTTTCCATCACATATATTGTGTATATGTTTTAATCTCAGTCCTCCATCTCTCTAAGGTGTGCACTGGAACAAATGGATTCTTATTTTAAGTTTAAAACAAAAACACAGTATATAAATACACTAGCAAATTAACTTTTTGGGCTCCTGTGTGCAGTGTATGACCCTCACTTCTCCATCTCTCCAGGGTGAAAGACAAAGACACACATTATATATATATATATATATATATATATATATATATATATATATATATATATATATACTTTTTTTAAGAGTAGAATCAAGTACAACAATATCAAACTTGAAACAGCTAAGAACACATACAGGCAATCCCTTCAGTGGAATTTTGAAAGCGACCGTCCTGGCTTTGGTTTCTACAATGTGAAAAAGAGAAATAAGGATACATACATTTTCTAGATATATCTTGGAACATATGAAGCAATGACTCACAGAATTAATCACGGATTTGTCATGCTCTTGCTTCCAGATCATTGATGTCAACTTCTTCCGCTGGTGCAGTTTCAGGTTGGGTATGTTCATCATTCTCTGTATCACTATCAGGCATCACAGATAATAACCTAATGTAGAAAACACAACATATGATACAATGTTGGATAATTACATGCAAATGGCTTGCTACCACACATTATATATATATATATATATATATATATATATATATATATATGCTTCATTGTAGGCCATCTATGGATAAGATACACCAAGACAGTATCATGTTTAGCATACCATAAGTAAGAAAGACTTACATAAATAAAAAACATGACAGATGCAAACACATTGACATGTTTATTACTAGAATTTCTACTCGTGTTTTTTTGAAGTTACTGAAGATCACGTAGCCTTCCCCAATGCGTTCGCTTGCAATAAACACATTTGAATGGGACAAGGTGCTTTGAGAAACATGTAATGCAAACACAAATAACCCAAACTAATGGAAATGCCAGTGGGTATGGGGTTATTGAAAAGAATCTCTTCTATTTTTAGACCCATGTTCATCCATTGCACTAGCATTGAAAACCTTACTAAAATGCATTTAATTAACCCCGGTGGGTATGAGGCCTAAGAATATAGGCATCATTGCAGAAACTTGGGTATTGTGTCACTAAAACATAATTGCCCACTACTGAATGCTGGGTAGGAGCCGGCATTTTTTCTGCATCCTGCTCACTTAATGAAGTTGGCGGGATAGGGGCCTCAATGGCACAATTTGCAGTGAATCTTGGCCCAGCGCTCACGATAAAGCAGCATGATTGCACCATATTACCGAGGGGGCATGGCAAAAATTGTGCAATTTGAGGTGTTCGCCCCCTCCGCATTGCCAAATTGTTTAAATGGTTGGTAAGTATGATTGACCATATAGTCATCACAAGCTTCTTCAATTTTCAAGGAAATAATTTTTTTTTTAATTGATGTACACTTGTCTTTGGCGGGAACATTAAGACATGAGTGCTATCTATAGCACTCATGACATTTGGGATCCCAGCAATTTGGCCTTCTACACTGCATCACATTGTTGTCAGTTTGATGGCAGCTGAACATGGTGCCCAGCAATCTTCCTAAAGGTACCCAAAACCTACTGATAGGTCATTCCTCATCAAATCAACACAGGGTTACAAACTGACTGTTCCAGATTGTAATTAAATTTGGTATAATAAATGCTGCCATGGCTGATATGTGGAGTGGTTTTGAAGTTATACGCCTTTAAAGCAGCACTTTTTTTAATGGAAAAATTTTGCTTTTAACATTTTTTTTAAAATTGCATTTGTAGCTCATCCGATTGAGGTCTCATTTTAAACCTCTTTTTTATGGGCTTCCATGTGACCTAACACATCAGTATGCTTCAATAAAAATGTAAAATTTTCTAAATCAAAATTTTGATTTTCTTAAAAAGAATTATCTCCCGCCTCGATTATTGTAATCTCCTCCTTACCGGCCTCCCACCTCGCCCCCCTCCGCTCTATTCTCAGTGCGGCTGCAAGACTCATCTTCCTCTCTCGCCGCTCCTCCTCTGCTTCCCCCCTCTGCCTTGCCCTTCACTGGCTCCCCTTCCCCTAAAGAATCCTCTTCAAGTGCCTGACCACCACGTACAAGGCCTTTTCCCAGTCTACTGCCCCTTATTTGTCTAACCTCTCCATTTACACTCCTGCCTGCTCCCTGCGCTCGGCAAATGACCGTCGCCTCTCCTCCACCCTTGTTACCTCTTCCCACTCCAGAATCCAGGACTTCTCCCGTGCAGCCCCTCTTCACTGGAACGACCTCCCTCGCTCCATCCGTCTCTCTCCCAATCTGAGCTCCTTCAAACTGCACTTAAAACTCGCCTGTTCCTTAAAGACTACCATCCTTCCAGCTAACCCATTATCCCCTCTCTCCTCCCGGTCCCCTCCCCCCTCCCATATATGTCAACTGACTCCCTTTGTGCCTGAGTCTTGTTCACCCTCCCTTAGGATGTAAGCTCATTTGAGCAGGGCTCTCTTTCCTCTTGTTTCCATACCTGTTCTTCTGCTCCGTCCTTACTATATTAGCCTGCCTGGAGCCTCTAAAGTTTTGGCACTTATTGTTTATTGTTCAGTAGTGTTTTACCCTGTATAAGTCTACTGTTTGTGCAGTGTACAGTGCTGTGGAACCCTTGTGGCGCCCAACAAATAAAGGATAATAATAAATGCAGACTATTAGGTTCAGATTCATATGTAGATTATCAGGTTCGGAATCATATGCACATTATAAGGTTCAGAATCATATGCAGATGAATCTGCTATCAACAGTTAGGAATTCTGGATAGAGAGAGTCCCAATATCAGAGCAGGATATTGACCCAAATCAGATGTCACAATGTACTTATCAGCAGTATAAAAGTTCAGAGTACCTCAGAACAGCCGGCTACACGAGCACTTGATGCAGTACAAAAGTCAATACATTTTTTTACCACTCCAATTCGATCATCATCAGCTATTTATATAGCGCCACTAATTCCACAGCGCGGTACAGAGAACTCACTCACATCAGTCCCTGCCCCATTGGAGCTTACAGTCTAAATTCCCTAACATACACACACACACTAGGGTCAATTTGATAGCAGCCAATTAACCTACTAGTATGATTTTGTGGATTGTGGGGGGAAACTGGAGTGCCCGAAGGAAACCCTCGCAAACACGGGGAGAACATACAAACTCCTCACAGATAAGTCCATGGTCGGAAATCGACTTCATGACCCCAGTGCTCTGAGGCAGAAGTGCTAACCACTGAGCCACCGTGCTGGATTGAGTGAAGCTGCACAACTGATGGTCAGGATGCAGGCTAGAATAGAGGTTGAAAAGCTGAACACCAGAGAAATGTCGGCAAACAGAACAGTTTATATAAATGATAATGGTACTTCTGTCACTGAGTATTTGGCAGGTAACAGGAACACGAACGGCCAGACAGAGCCAGGAATCAGAACCAGAATCATAGTCAGACGTAGCCAGGGGTCAGGACCAGAAAACAGATTCAAGATAATATAGCAAAGGAACCAGGATGCTACCACTTGAAACATAACACTATCACTGGCAAAGATGGAGTGTCAGGACAGGCCTTATATTGTGCAGGCAACCAATCAGGATAATGCAGGTAACACAGCTGCAATGCTGCTTAGTCTAATTAAAAGCAGAGTGCTCTCATACACAGGGAAATACTGCAGAACCTGACATGTGGCAGCATAATCCTAACACATGCAGGAAACACGTCTGCATCGCATCTCAATCTAACTGAAAGCAAGGCGGTCACACACAGGGAGAAACATAACAGAAAAGGAATCCTATCATCTGCCTTAAACTCTTGAAAACATTGGTGCTGATAGCCTGCAACTCTCTGCAAAAAAATACATAGGTATAATAGCTTGACCATTCCAGGAACACCATGACTCCTTGGAGCTGATGGGTGAAACTTTGGCCTAATTTCCTCATAAAGGGAAATTGATTTCCTACTCGATAATGGTAATTGTCCATCATCATCATCTGTTCACAAGGGTCCTCTTCCTTATATAGAAAGAGGCTAATTTAGCCTTCAAGAGGAAACCTAATCTCCTTATCCAAAAAATGGTAACGGGAACAATTCAGCCACCCCTATTGTCCTGTACTAATGATAGCTACAGATAGCTTTACTAGTAAGATATTTTAAGGAATGTCACAGCTTTACCGCCCTTACAGGGAAGAATCTCTTCCTATGCTGATGGTGAAACCGTCTTTCATTCATAACTGATGAACCCTTGTCCTTAGTACAAAAGGAGTGTTCTAACTTTTACAATGGTATTACTATGTTTGCACCTATGTATATTTCTCCTCTTTTATGTATCCCAGGGTTTTATTCACCTTGGTAAACTAGCTGACAGAAAGCCGAGTAATAGTGCACAGTACTAGGCAGTGGTTACAAAGTCCTTTTCCATTTCAGTTTTCACCAGCTGTATTTGATTTAATATGTAAGTAACATGGCTTAGATGCATAACCCTATCTCTCTCCTTTCTTTTTCTTTTCTCTCTCTCTTCTCTTTTTTCAGTTCATACCTCTCCTTACCAAAATGTTGTGCCCCCTAAAGCCTTGCGCCCTAGGCTGCAGCCTATTGGGTAACCAGGCCCTGCTTTTAATATTTCTCGAAAGACATTTAGTGAAAAACACTGGTAATTTTTAAGGGTGTGCGCTGGCCACTTTTGGTGTTTTGGTTTCTGATTAGCTTGAGGTTTTGGGTTCTGATTTGTTTTGCCCAAACACCCCACGAAAGGTTTTGGTTCTGATTTCGTGTTTTGGGTTCTGATTTTTTTTTAAAAAAAAAGCATAAAAAGTGCTAAAATCCATTATTTTGGTGATTTTTTTTTTTCACTCCTACACTATTATTAACCTCAATAACATTCATTTCCACTAATTTCCAGTCTATTCTGAACACCTCACACCTCGCATTATTGTTTTTAGTCCAAAAGGTTGCACCGAGGTAGCTGGATGTCTAAGCTAAGCGACACAAGTGGACGGCACAAACACGTGGCCCATCTAGGAGTGGCACTGCAGTGGCAGACAGGATGGCAGTTTGAAAAACTAGGCCCCAAAGAGCACATAATGGCCAAAAAACAGGTGCAAGCTGGAATTGTCCTTGGGCCCACCCACCCTGATGTTGAAATAGGACATGCACACTTTAACAAACCAATCATTTAAGCGACGGCCTACCAAACTACTGTGGCTGAAATGATTGGTTTGTTTGGGCCCCCACACCAAAAAAGCTATTCATCTCTCCCTGTACAAACTAAACAGGCTCTACTGAGGCAAGATGTCGACCTCCTCTGATTCCTCGCCCCCTTCAGTGTGTACTTCCTCATCCTCACACATTATCAATTCGTCCCCGCTGGACTCCACAACCACAGGTCCTTCTGTAGTCTCTGGAGGCCAGTGCTGGTCTTGATTGAATAATTGATAATTCATTTCATGAACATCATTTTTTTAACGTTTTGCGGAAGCAACCTCCTTCGCCGCTCACTGACCAGGTTCCCCGCTGCACTAAAAACTCTTTCCGAGTACACACTGGAGGGGGGACAACTCAGGTAAAATAGAGCCAGTTTGTACAGGGGCTTCCAAACTGCCTTTTTTTCCTGTCAGTAAAAATAAGGACTGTCTACTTAGATGGTGTCAGCAAAGTAATCCTCCACCATTTTTTCAATGGTGACAGCATCCAATGCAGCGACAGTAGACATGTCTGCAATGGTTGGCAGGTCCTTCAGTCCGGACCAGATGTTCTCAGCATACCCGCCAGCGGGTCGTTTAGGAAAACTCAGCTTTTTCCTCGCAGCCTTAGATGTGGAAGAAAATGAAGGAGGAGCTGTTGGCATGTCACGGTCCTCTTCAGAGGACAATATCCTAACCAGCAGGTCTTTGCACTGCTGTAGACTTGTGTCCGCCGGAAACAGAGACACAACATACGCTTTAAACCGAGGATCGAGCACGGTGGCCAGAATGTATTCCTCTGACTTTAAAAGAGTGACCACCCTCGGATCCTGGCAAAGCGTACAAAGGGCTTCATCCACAAGAGCTACATGCTTTGTGGAATCGCAATGCTTTAAAAGCTCATCCCTCACTTTCTCCAGCTGCTTCTGCAACAGCCTGATCAGGGGAATCACCTGACTCAAGCTGGCAGTGTCAGAACTGACTTCTCGTGTGGCAAGTTCAAACGACTGGAGAACCTTGCACAATACGGAAATCAGTCTCCACTGCGCTTGACTCCCCTCTCCTTTGCCTATGTCGTAGGTGGCTGTGTAGGCTTGAATGGCCTTTTGCTGCTCCTCCATCCTCTGCAGCATATAGAGGGTGGAGTTCCAGCGCGTCACAACCTCTTGTTTGAGGTGATGGCAGGGCAGGTTCAGACTTTTTTGATGTTGCTCGAGTCTGCAGTAGGCACTGGCAGAATGCCAAAAGTGTCCAGCAATTTTGCGGGCCACCGCAAGCATATCCTGCACACCCCTGTCACTCTTGAGGTAATGCTGCACCACCAAATTAATGGTGTGGGCAAAACATGGGACGTGCTGGAAATTGCCCATATGTAATGCCCGCACAATGTTACTGGCGTTGTCTGACACCACAAATACCCAAGAGAGTCTAAGTGGGGTAAGGCACTGCGAGATTATTTCCTTCAGTTTCTCGAAGAGGTTGTCAGCGTTGTGCCTCTTATTAAAACCAGTCATACACAACGTTGCCTGCCTTGGAACGAGCAGGCCTTGTGGAGATGTTGCTGCTGAATGCGATGCATCTACCCAGTGGGCTGTCGGTCATATAGTCCTTCGTTTGCCCTGAACCACTTGTCCACATGTCCGTGGTTAAGTGGACAGTGGGTACAACCGCATTTTTCAGAGCACTGAGGACACTTTTTTTCGTACTTCTCTGTACATCCCGGGTATCGCCTGCCTAGTGAAGTCGAATCTCGACGGGATTTGGTACCGGGGACACAATACCTCCATCAACCGTCTAAATCCCACTCCACTGATGGCGGATACCGGACGCACATCTAACACCAACATAGCTGTTAAGGACGCAGTTATCAGCTTTGCCATAGGATGACTACTGTCGTACTTCGTGCTCATGGCAAACGACTGTTGTACGGTCAATTGTTTGGTGAAAGACGTACCGGTCTTACGACTTCCCCTCTGGGAAGATGACCGACTACCAGCAGCAGCGGCAGTAGTAGGCGTAGCGCTGCAGGATCCTCCGGAAGAATACCGGATTGAAGAGGACTCAGTCATGCCGGTGACATGGCCTGCAGGACTATCTCCAATCGAGATCGAGGAGGAAATTGACGAGGAGGGTGTTGCTGGTGTGGATACAACGGCAGCAAGGGATTTAGGTGTCCGTGGACTGCTGACGGTCCTAGCCACAGTCCCTGAACTAAACACTGAATTATGAAGGTTCTTCAGGTGACGTATAAGGGAGGATGTCCCTAGGTGGCCAAGATCCTTACCCCTGCTTATTGCAGCTTTACATAAGGTACATATGGCAATAAAATTGTTGTCCGGATTGGGATAGAAATAATTCCAGACCGAAGAGGTGGATTTTTTGGTCTTCTGCCCAGGCATGATGATGGGCTTTTTCCTCCTATGGACAACTGTATCCCCCCCGGTGCCTCATTTAAGATAACCACATCGGCATCCTCCTCGTCAAGTTTCTCCTCAGTGCCAGCTACATCAATATCCTCCTCCTGGTGTACAACATTGACACCTTCATTATCCAAATCTGGATCTGCACTGTGGGTGATCCTTTCAGCATATGCAGAGGGCGTGCTGCAAATGGTGGAAGGAGCCACCTCTTCCCGTACAGTGATGGGAAGGTCAGGCTTCGCAACCACCAACACCCTTGGACTTGGGGATTTGGGGATGCCATCTGTTTAGAAGGAAGAGTAGTTTGCTGTGTTGTTGTTGACAGCTTAACTCTCAAATTTTTTAGAGGGGTGGGGAGGAGGAGGGCTTAGATCCTTGGGTGAAGCTGAACCACTAGTCATGAACACGGGCCAGGGCCTAAGCCGTTCCTTGCCACTCCGTGTCGTAAATGGCATATTGGCAAGTTTACGCTTCTCGGATGCTTTTAATTTTCTTTTTTTGCTAATTTTAGTGAACTTTGGCTTTTTGAATTTTACATGCCCTCTACTAGGAGATTGGGCATCGGCCTTGGCAGACGACGTTAATGGCATTTCATCGTCTATGTCATGACTAGTGGCAGCAGCTTCAGCATTAGGAGGAAGTGGTTCCTGATCTTTCCCTACTTTATCCTCCAAATTTTTTGTACTCCATTATATGCAGCACAAGAGAGCGTACCCATAAACCACACACACCCGGCAAAGGCTTTAAATATTATATATAGTACCACTGGACTGGAGTTATTCAGCAGTACAAATTCCTTTTATACTGCAGGAACAGTGAACGTATTTATATATTGCAGTACTAATATTTCTGGACTGCAGGAACAGTGAACGTGTATGTATATGTATATATATATATATATATATATTGCAGTACTAATATTTTTGACTGCAGGAACAGTGAACATATTTATATATTGCAGCAGAAATTTTTGAATACTTTTTTTATAATTTTTTTTACATTTTTATTTTATTTTTTTATTAATTTTTAATAAATTTTTAATAACAATGGACTTAGCAGTGCAGAGCACAGGACACAGCACCACTGGACTCAGCAGGTCAGAGCACAGGACACAGCACCACAGGACTCAGCAGGACAGAGCACCACTGGACTCAGCAGGACAGAGCACTGGACTGATCAGCAGGACAGAGCACACCACAAAGTAACCACTGGATTATTAGCAGGACAGAGTGACAGGACACAGGAGCACCAGTACTACAACCTTCCCTGATCTGAGCCCGAATGAAAATGGCGGCCGCAAGCGGGGAATTTATGACATCCGAGTCTCGCGAGATCCGACGCGAGACTTGGACGTCATAGCCTCTCTTTCGTTTTTTTTTTCCGCCGGAAATACCCGAACAGTGCTCGGATCCCGTCGGATCCGCACTGTTCGGATGGGCTCGGATTAGCGCAATCCGAGCCCGCTCATCTCTAGTCATTTTTGAGCACTAATGATTGTGGTAAGGCGTTGTGATATGCCCTTAAAAACTAGAACACCCGAGAGTCCAGCCATAGATCATTTTCACTACTGAAAGGGTGGTGTAACCAACTATCAAATGGAAATTGTTATCTGCTGCCTACATACAGTGGAGAGTGACTCTGTATGCTCTAGAAATATTTCTTATAATGAAACCCACAGATTCAGTAGCTACAAGGATTATGAATATAGGCAATGTCCCATGGATACTGGTTATGAAATATTCTAGGGATGTCAGTGCCTAGTGCTTTATAAGGCTTTATTCTTATTAACATTGGTCCAGTCCACAAAATGGGGTGACAGATTTTCTACCCTCCCCCCTCCTTTACAGACAAATTTAGCTGCAACAAATTTGAGAGAAGGTCACATTCGGGAATGAAGGTGGTAAATGATTGAACTAGCAGAGTGAATAACCACTGACAGGCCACTTTCACTGTTAGCCCTGGTTTCACTCTGGGAGCTTGTTTTAAGGGAAATGCCTCTGTGCAGTAATCATGAATAGTGTTCACAGCCTCTGGCTGTCACGGGCACTAGGAGTCTTTACCCAGGGATCACCAGGTGATAAGCTTACCAGAGCAGTATAGGTGGTAATATGGTACTCTGGTAGCGGGGTGATCACGGAACAGGAGACAGCAGCTGATAGAGATGCTCGGGAAAGTCTATGACTAGCAGCACTGGTAATATATATGTAGTAATACACGAGGAACTGAATGGACAAAGGACACGTGAGGGTAGTCAGTGGTCTGCGTTTAGCAAGTTGTACCACTGTCTGGGTGAAGGAATGGGATCCAGGTGAAGGTATCCGGGAAGTCAGTGGTCTGCGTTAGCAAGTTGTACCACTGCTATGTGAGAGGACACTGGAACAGGTGACACTGGAAACAGGAATCGGTGGTCTGCCTCTAGCAAGTTGTACCACTGAATATATATGTGAGGAGGAGCACGGGGAGAGACTGCAATACAGAGGATACACGGGCACCTTGAACTTGATCCACAATGACATGCACAATATCGTAATGACTGAACAGCACTGTAATAATACAAAGTCATAGAAACTATCCGGGCAAAAGATAACACAGTCAATGATGGCAAAAGTCTCAGCGGATAGTGAGCTCCAGAGGAGAACAACTCAGTCCAGCAAGATATGCAACACACCAGCACAGTCAATGAGAAGTATGCATACCGTGGTTCAGGAGCAGGCTGTCAGACAGGAGTGCAGAGATACCTGAACGGCTGGAGGCCGGCAGGATGCGAAGTCCCTGGAGGGCGAAGCGGTAATCAAGTAGGTGCAGCGCACAGGTAGGTAGACCAGCAGGGGAACAAATACTCAGGAAGCAGTAGTATGTAGAACTGGACTCCTGGAGAACCCTGAAGAGTAGCGATGGTCTAGACGAGATGAAAGCAGTGAGGCGCAGATCCGATGCAGACTGGCGAGTAGAGACCAGCAGGAACACTGAGAAGCACGGAGAGCGGATCAGCTGCTGCAGATACGAGTAGAACTGAGAAGTAGCAGCCAGCAGGACTCTGCAGGTACACGGAGGTAGCGGATAGCAACCAGCAGGTGCAGCCACGATGAAACGGAAGAGTAGAGCTGAGCTGGAACTGTTGAGCACGGAGAGCAGCGGATAGGAATAGTTGTACCAGTCTCGAGGAAACACGGGAGAGTTGAGATGAGCTGAAGACTGTAGTGCACGGAGGCAGCGGATAGGAATCAGCTAACAGTCACGATGAAACACAGCAGAGTTGAAGTGGTCTGAAGACTGTAGTGCACGGAGGCAGCGGATAGGAATCAGCTAACAGTCACGATGAAACACAGCAGAGTTGAAGTGGTCTGAAGACTGTAGTGCACGGAGGCAGCGGATAGGAATCAGCTAACAGTCACGATGAAACACAGGAGAGTTGAAGTGGTCTGGAAACCACAGGAGTAGAAGTGGTCTGGAAACCACAGGAATCAGCAGCGCTGAATACACGAGGAAACACAGGAACACCTTCAGAGGCTCATGGGGAATGAGACTCCAAGATCAGGCAACGAGGTATGGACAGCAGGTGCTTTAAATAGGGAGTGTTGCCTGATCAGCCAATTAAGTTAAAGGAACAGGGTACTGAAGGTTTTGAAAGGGCTGCGCATGCGCAGACCCTCAGGATGGTGGACGGCCACGGTTCCTAAACACACGAGAAGAAGCACTCACAGTCTGGTGAGTGACACTGGCGCTCTAATTGGTCAAGGTAAGAGAGCACTCATGATTGGCTGGTTGCTATTAACTAGACAGACAGCTGGACCTTAATGCAATTCACATCGGATGTTCCTCAAGAACAGTTTTTGTCCCATCTGGTTTTTTTTAATCCTTTTTCCATTCAAATCAACATAGGATGAAGATGTCAGGTGTTTATTATAGGCACATTTATTTTTTATTTTTTTAGAGGGACATTATTTAATTATGAAAGCACAATTTACTTTAACTTTAGAAATGAGGGCAGTTCTAGGTGCAGGCTCCCAATCTTTTATTTAGTATATCCCACCCAAGGACCGGCCCGACGCTGAGTAACACTAGGCTTGAAAATTGGCAGATTTTTTTTTTACTTTATTTTTTTTACAATCTTAAAGACAAGATAGCTCAAACCTCATTTCTCTTAACAACCAACTCTTTTTATCTGGCTGTTTTTCTGGCAGCTTCATGAATCTTACATTTTGTAATCTTGTAATGTAAAAATTCGGGACAGCTATGCGTGATGTGGCACTTTGTGCAATGCCAATTTTCCAGCAGTATTTCAGTGGTATGACTACTAGAAAATCTTGGTGTTTGCAAATGCAAAAAACAAACAGCGGTTTAAAAAAGGGGACAGGTCTACTGCTGTGGGCCTCTGATGAAGCAGCATTTATAGCTGAGAAACGCATCAGGCTATAGTTGCATCTTGCTCAAATTGAACTGGGACCGCTCTTTGAGATCTATAAATCCGGGGTTTACAGACAATTCTTTGGACTTGAAAATCGTTATACTCACCATTCACTGTGCTCTCCAGTTTCCCAATGAGAAGGACAACAAGACGCCATTGGATAAGTATCACAAGCTGATTGACAGTATTTGCCATTCTCGGGTGCTGTGTATTGTTCCCCCATTCTTGAGGGTTCTGCTTTATAAAAGCTTACTATACCGTCTGGCTGAATCAACAACTTTATTAACAAGCAGTCATTTATTCACAATTTCAATGAATATATGGAAATATCTATTGGAGGAGCAGTGAATTTATGATCATTGTGTCATATCGTTACATACAGTGTTGTTCATAATTTTCTTTCTATTTCTCTATATATTACTCTGCATGAATCTACTGTTGTAGATATCATGGAACATATGCTCCACTATTAAATGTCTAGATCGCAGATTATTCATATTCCAATATGAGCTAATGCAACTCAATCAACAGATTTTAATTATTTGTTTGTGTATTTTATGTTGGTAAGTTGTGACATATCATCTGGCTCCAGGGCTCTCTTGTTTTTTTTCTTTTGTGCTTTGGGAAGGGGCTACTTAAATAAATAAAGAGTAGTCAATAGAGTGGTGGTCTGCTTTAACAGCCTTTTGAAACTGGTGGGACATTTTTGTTTTGTGCAAAATTTAACATTTTTGAAAAAGGACCTTCATTTTATAACCTAACTTCCAGGTACAGTTCATATTTAAAATATTTGTCCCTGTTTTCTAACATTGAGCAATTGCGCAGTAGAATATCTCTCGTACTGAATATTGGAGTTCTACTCTTATTTTTGTTATGTTCACTGTGCTGTTGAACTTTTCACAATACCGGGACTGACAGCTGCATCAAATTTCTTCCTGTCTCTGTGATTTATCAGCTATCCCGCTGTGTGTGTTTATGTGTGTGTGATTTAATGCCGCAAAAATACTTTAGAGCGTAGTTTTAAAAATTGCTAGAAACAATGATTATAAAGATAAATGTTCTCCCTCAGAGGTTTTTTATGGTTGTGCCACTTAATTTAACATCCTAATGGTGGCATGCGTCCTTATCACTGGGCCTGCCGGTGAAACTGCAGGAACAATCATCTGTCTAATGTTTATATTCCACAACACCGCGGTTTCAAAGCCCCGTGTTAGGCCGATGTGCTCAGGACTTTGTACGAGCTGAACTTTGTCACATTATTAAACTGTCAGCAATGCACAATGGTTATTAAGATCCTTGGTGGGAATTCTGCCCATATGTTTCGGTTTCTCTGCTGTGATTATATCAACACCATTTGTATGTAAAGTCTGCCGAGAGAGAAGTGGGGATGAAGAAAAGGCATCTGTGAGAGGGACACAGAAAAGAGTCTGTTTATGTACGGCCTTTTAAATTCGTCTGGACAGAGCGTGATTTCCCATGCGCTCCCGCCATTTCAATTCGGGCTAGGTGTAAAGTCCGAGAAAATGTCAGCTGGAAATGGAAGGCAGTGCTAGTGGAGTGACACATGACGTGTAATTTGCTGGAGACAGTTGATGCTAAATTCAGTGGAGGAATGTAAATTGTGCCGGTGTTATTGAAAGGTGAAAATTATATCAACATGTAGACTTATTATTATTACATTTTAAAAGTACAGTATGAATCTAATTGGCAAAAGACCTGAGTCATTACACCTTGGGATAATCCTGTCTTTTCTCCTCACCAAGTAAGTTTTCCCTGCTCCCAGGGTAAGAAAATACTTGCTCTAGAGCAGACTTCCTCAAGAGTCTTCTGTGGCTAAGCAGAGTTATTCTTTGCTAGATGGTCCCCTACCAAGTTACCCATGGCAAGGTGAGAACCACACCCGGGGCCAGCGGAACACGGTAAGCAGGAGAGAGCGGCGCCATGCTTACCTGGGCTCCCGGCCAGCTTTCCTGCACCGCCAATTTTTTCTCTTTTGGCACAGGCACCTGCTGCACCCTTAGCATCCGAATCCCGAGAGCAGGGACCGGAATAGGTGCCAGAGCATGGGGAAGCTTCACTGCGCATGCATAGACTCTGGTTGGTTGGGTACTGAGGAGGTCAGCAACCACGCCCCAAATGGCACAATCCTAGGTACAGCAGAGATGAGGCTCTCATCTGCCTTCTGGCCTCTAACTTGTTTTGATCCCTATCTGACTGTGCAATAATGGATTTCAGGACAAAGGCCATGGTACTGATAAGAGCAGCACAAGCGCTTTGGGCACGGAATGTTCTCAGTGCTGTTACAGTTTTCTTGCCAAGTCTCTGATTTAATAATGTCATAGAATGAGCGGAGTGCTGTCACACAGTGTATGTAGCAGGTCAGTCTGTGATTGGATGATGTCACAGAATGAATACAGTACACTTATACAGTGGATGTAGCAGGTCAGTCTGTGATTGGATGATGTCACAGACTGAATACAGTACACTTATACAGTGGATGTAGCAGGTCAGTCTGTGATTGGATGATGTCACAGAATGGATACAGTACACTTATACAGTGGATGTAGCAGATTAGGGTCTTTATATTATTACGTGACTTTGAGGTTGTTGTTTTTATTACCGATTATCGCGTCATTAGAAAATCACCTACCACCACAATTTACCAATGAAATTGCTGGGACAACACAATCAGTTAACTTACCACTTTGTCTGAGGGGGCATGCCAGATCACGCATGCGCAGTGGGTCTGAAAGCCCAGAATTACTTTGCTTTGGGATGCTAATCTCTGGCGTAACCGGACAAATTTTATCTTACATTGTTATTGTTGACACGTTAATGTACAGGCAAAAACACCCAACAATGAGGATGTCACAGTGGTGTAATACAGTGTAGATTGCAGGTTAGTCTGTGATTGGATGGTGATGACTTTTCATCTGCCTGAGCCAGCCATAGGTTAACTTATTTATTGGGCTGCTGTTCTGGTCTCAGAATCTGCTCTCCATGTTCCATCCACAAGGAATTTTCTAGTATTTAGTTCCCATTTTTTTCCATAACGCTCATATGCAGGGATAGAAAGAATAGATTGTAAGCTCTCAGAAGCAGGATCCTCTCTGGCTCTACTTTTCCGTTCCCACCTTGTCCACTCCTTGTATCATATCTCTCGTATGATGTTGTATACCTTGCCTATTACGTTTATGTATTATGCTCCATTTTTTTTACTTACTGTTTTTATGCTTCCAGAGAGTGCGGTATTTTGCCTTTTTTTGTGTCTGTATTTTGCTGGTTTTTCCTGTATTTTTGTGCATTATGCACTATATCCACACTGCACGGCTCTGCAGAATTTTGATGGAGTTATATAAAGAAACAAAATAAACTAATACGGATCAATGATTAAGCAAACTTATTTGTGTGCATTCCATGATAGGGCGCAGCGAACCTCCCATGAGCCAATTTGCATTGAAATACTCCTTTTTTTTTCCTCACCTGTTCCAATACTTCATTTCTACTTTAAGGCACTCAGCATGATGTCTTAACCTCAGTCCTGCCATGTTGACTATCTCTGAATACATTATCGAGAACATTTATGAAAACTGGTGCAAAAGGAAATAAACTACTGTAAATCGTAGCAAGTGTCTTGTTGCAGTTATAAACTGAAAGCAACTGTCTGGTTGCTGTTCTCTAGCAGCCTTTTCCAAACACCTGGGGGGGTATTCAATTGTTTCTTTTAACGCGCTAAAACAAAAAAAAACGAGCGCTCGAAAAAAACTTCATATTATACGGTAATTTGCGCGCATAAACAGTTAATACGGTACTTACTCGCTGCCAGCGGGCTGAATTTCAGCTCTCTGCTCAGGGAGCTGCGAGATGAAATTTAGCGAGTAATTACCGTATTAACGGTAATATTTTTAGAGCGCTCGT
This sequence comes from Mixophyes fleayi, assembly GCF_038048845.1. Classification (NCBI taxonomy): domain Eukaryota; kingdom Metazoa; phylum Chordata; class Amphibia; order Anura; family Limnodynastidae; genus Mixophyes; species Mixophyes fleayi. The sequence goes on along the minus strand of NC_134404.1, from coordinate 31,296,438 downwards.
TTTTTTTTGTTTTAGCGCGTTAAAAGAAACAATTGAATACCCCCCCTGGAACGCAAAGTGAACGCAATTTGCATTTTGTTTTTAAAATGGACAGAAATTGCAATCTGTATTCAAGATTAAGTGGATCTCAATAAATATCTCTAGTTGAATGCACGTGTGAGTACTCTCTGCTCATATGGCACTTGCTGTATGCATATATGCAATATGAAATCCCATCAAAACGCACAGATAAAAAAAAAATTAAAATACATTAAAACCTGTTAATAATATAGTAATTAATAACAATGATAATAAAAAAAAGTTTTTTTTTATATTTTCCCCCATGAAATGTATATATCAGAATGTTATTAATGTCTACTGTACATAAAATACATTTTTACAGTTGTTCCTAATTGCAAACACATGTTCTAGCATGTATACGCGACCTTTATCGCTATCATTCAGCACTTACACCTGATGCCCCAACCCTCTCCCCTATCCGCCCATGAAACTGTAGGCTGTCAAGTGTCCTATGCTCAATAGCGTATGGTCCGTTTCTCAGCATGCACACAGCAATTTTACACAAAATACGACATGTAACAGAATTTATGTTCCTTAATCAATAAGGCCCAATATGTTCCCAGTTCCCCCATATAACACATTCTATGAAGATTCAAACAATGTAAAAATTGACACTGTTCAAATACTTTATAAATAATCTATTTCTTTTAAGTCAGGGGTGAATTTTTTACATGAAAGCTATCAAGTCACATAATAAATAAAAAGAAAAAAAAACATTAATGGTGCTTTGGCCACTTTGTAAGCTGATGCTGGGTTGTACCCTTGCATGACCCTCTGCAACCCCCACCTGGTGTTCGCTCTTCAACTCATATTAGGAAATGTTTTTTGAATGGTTCCAGCATACAAATCGGTAGGAATGTACCAACATTATGACTGATATATATATATTTTTTTTTTTCACATGGATGTGTCCATTCATATATATCATTGCAAATGTGAAGACCTCTATGTACATACATTACCTTTAAGGAATAATACTAATAAGTAACAAAGCATCGTAATAAACCTTACTCCAAAAATAGAATATAGTATGACTTCAAATGCCATAGTAGCATAGCGTAGCCTAGGGGTTGAATCTAACCAGGGCGCTCAGTGTGTGGAGTTTGTGAGTTGTTCGTTTGGGTTTCTTCTAAATGCTCTGTTTTTCTTCCAAAAACATACATGCATGTAAATTGGCTTCTGACTAAATTGTCGTTAGTATGTATGCATTTATATGTATATGTGTGTGTCTGTGCTGGGGAAATTAGATTGTAAGCTCCTCTGTTACAGGAAGTGATATGAATTAAATAAGCATTCTCTGATTTAACAACACTACATTATGTTGGTGTTGTATAAATAATGGATAGTAATAAACACAATAGTAATAAGCACAACAAAACAGTCAAAGTGAACGGTGTGTAATATGCTACAAACCTTTTTTTTAATTAAATGTTGTCTAAAGTGTTTGCATGCTGCTTTTCATCCTCTATGAATTTTAAGCAATAGATGAAATGTCCCAACGTTCTCACCGTCTGCTGATGTCTCCTCTGTGAAATTAAAATAATAAATTGTGGTGTTTTTAAAGACTGGCACCAGTAGAGTGGAATAGATAATTCTCTGCGATAATCTGGCATGACATATAAGAAGATTCATGTCAGAGCCATTTTATTCAGCTTCAAGAATATATTTTTGTTCTTTTTGCATTATAAACTCATTCTTACCGAACAAGGGTTCCTTGACTCAATCTTTATTTATTCTTCATTGTGAATTACTCCCAGGACTTTCTGCCAAAACATCCCAGTATTTTTTTCAGACCTATCACTCTGAGTTAAATTCATCGGCCCGCTCGCCAAGGGCCCAAGGAAATTGCTTACGACAGTTAAAAACAGCCCACGTATTAAAATGAAGGTCACATACACAGCAGAATGTAAAGAAGATGTAGGAAGAATTTTCTTTACGCGCTGGGCACAGTAATGAAATGAATAGAAGGAAATTCCTGGTGATAGATCTGGGGGGGAGATGAGGTTAGGGAGACCTTTTATGTACTCAACTTTCTCAGATACACTTAGAAAACATTTCAGGAATTGTGCAATCTATGCTGAAACCATTACAGGGCTTGCTGTTTTTACTTTTTGACTTAAAGGTAAATTAAAATAAAACGTGACGTTCCACAATTAAAACATACATAATGTATTTCAGAATAAAACAGATATACTTTGTCCTCTTTCAAACAAGTGGCTTCTATTTAATCTCTTAGGCCTAAGTATACATATTTGCAAATGTAACACAGGATCTCTCTGTTCTTTAGTTCAGCAGATGCAGCAATGCCCTACTGGTGAAGTAATCACGTTTAGTTTGGTTGCTCTGGGTAACAGACACAGTAATTTACCCATAGGGTGGGCTCTTACTTAAAGCATAATCGCAAGTCACCTTTGTTTTCAGCTGCTAGCTCTATGCAAACAAGATTCAAACACTAGCTGGTCAAACCAGGCTGCAGGCACAAGGGGGTGGGGGGGGGGGGGGGTGGTAGTGATGTCACAGGGTGGGCATAGATACTATTTAGTGCAACTATAATGCAATGCATGATTGTAGGTATGGTTTTCTTCTGCAGTCACTGTGTACAGTGCTGTAATATCTGCAGACAGTCAATATCCAGTCAGCCACTCGTATAATAACTTCACTGATTCTTTATCTCATTTATCTTATTGGACCTCAGTTGTCAAGTTTTCTATAAACCCTTAAATACAATGTTCCATTGCTCCAATCTGGGAGCTGGACTTGGTACTGTTTGTACAAGAACTAAGAGTGTGAGCAGCAGGTGATAGATGTAGCTGAGATTAGCTGGGGCTGGGCCTATGGAAAATGTCCCCATGATAATTTCTTCTTTGCTTTTTCCGTAAATCCTTTTTAAATGAACATCTGGAAGTCCCAGAGCATAGCGATAAAGGCTTTCAATAAATCGCCATGTTGTCCAACACATAGCAAGATAACTAGACAGAGAGGGACCTCCATCCTTGTAAAACCAGAAAACCTTTGTATAATAGACAAGTACTGGGATTGGAAGAAGGAGATGGAGTTTGGCTGGTGGATATTCAGTGGGAGATCATTAGGGAGCTTCAGACCCAGAGGTGGCAGTCCTGAGTGGGGATAGAGAAGGTGCCCAGCTTTAAACCTGGAAATAAGTGAAGAGATGTCGGGAGTGTCAGATGCATGGAGAGACTTGTGCAAGACGTTTAAAACATTTCCTAAGATTACCAGAGAGCAAAGAAATTGCTTTCAGAAGAGCAGAACAGACTTTGCTGCAATTTGGGCAAGATGAGCAGAATAAAAACCAGACAGAAGCTTACAATAGACAGTGTTAGGTTAATTTAGGGCATGCACTAAAGTTTTAGTGAGAAACTACAATGTATTATCAATGTATTTATGGAAAAAGCACAAGGCGTTTGAGATTGTTTGGCTATGGGAAATAATGATGAATCAAATCTGACACTGCGACAGTGAGCATTGGAAACTGTATTATACCAATACTTAATGGTAGAAGTGTCAAATTCTGTAGTTGTTAATAGAATGTCATGGGCAAGGTTTATGTGAAATATAAATGATGAATTGCAAGCTGTGCAGTATGTTCTCTTAAATGTGCAATAAATGTGAAATATTTAAATATTTATTACCAAACCCTAACACATTCAAGATGTTCCTTTGAGAAGAAATTAATGATTTTGGAAAGTCCACAAAGAAGGCTATAAACAATATTGGACAACCGAGATGTTTACGGTACACTGGCTGGCTAGTGCACACATGATGTTTTCAGTAAATGAATCGTACACGTGTCGTCAAGCACTCCTGCAGTGGCTAGGTGTTTAAGTGACAAATGTAGGGATAGAACTTTTATCACCTCTACATAAAAAGTTCTTGCAGTGCAAATTTCCATGTAGTGTTTATGCAAATTAGAGACACAGATGAATCAATAACTCCGTTTTACTTATTATGTATGCATTCTAGCATTTAAAAAAATCAAGGGTAAATTCAGATTAGGATAGATAGATTAAGATGATTTATTTCTGTTATACGGGACATTGTGAAACTTGGGGCCTGGAAGCGAAAAGCAAAACAAGCAGCCTATGGAGCAAACATTTGAAATCCAGGTCTCATGGTGTTGCGTTAGCAATGAAAAGTGCTCCATACTTTGGCAATTTAAAAAGGGACTTCACACCCTGAATTCTTATCCTTCGACTGATGAGATGATGTGCAAATCATTATAATTAAGTTTTCTACTTCTTTGTAGTTGAAACTTTAGCATATACTAACGTTTTTTCCTAACTTGTTATATCTACTTGAGTTGGAGATTTATGCCGACAGCAATTCAGTTTGAAAAGATAATTGTCTGGGCTCTTCTATCCCTACCATAGTCACAAAAATAAAGTTTAGAAGGCAGCTAAAAATACTCTTAGTCTGGTTAGCCACTGGTATTAGGAAACTGCTAGTGACACTGCACTGACGTGTGCTGGTAACTAACGCATGCCTTTGTGGTCCAAGGGGGTCAATGGAGAACACCCAATTTTCCACAATACATTTATTTGCATATACCACTGTGCTGCTCTCCATTACAAACACAAGTGCAGGTGGGTATAGGATCACTGGAACTAACTCCAGACCCAATTACATGCTTTTACTAGTGGTAAAATCATGATTTTTGACCACCAGTAATTAGTTTATTTTTTTTCCTTTGTTGCAACAATGTTGCAGTTCTCTCTGCAGGACCTGATTATCTGATGGGCTTTGTTTTGGAGGCGTGGGGTGTATCATATATTTGGGGTACACAATTGTGATAGGGAGAAGTATAAATTGAAATTCATTTTAAAGTATGAGAGAATAATTGTTCACCAGAGTACCAAGAAATTCTGAAAGAAAAATGTAGTAGGCTTTTATACTTGACACATTCAAATTGGAAAAGGATAAAAACAATGGGCCTGATTCACTAAGGAAAGTAAGGCAAAAAAATGGGTAAGTTTTCTCCTGGACAAAACCATGTTACAATACAAGGGGTGCAAATTTGTTTATTATTTTGCACGTAAGCTAAATACTGGCTGTTTTTTCATGTAACACAAATACTTGATAGCTTTATTTGTGCACTTAAATTTAAAGTTGATCTAGGACATACGCTACCCCAACTATAAATCTGTAACCACAGTTTAAATTTACCTCCTCCTCCAATGCAACATGGTTTTGCCCAGGTGCAAAGTTACTTATTTTTTGGCTTTACTTTCCATAATGAATCAGGACTAATGAGTCATCCTTGGGCGGACAATTAGGAGAAACAAGGATGGCGACAGGTGCAGATATGACAGCCCTATCCTCTCCACATCTTCACCCTCAGTAGGGCTCAGTTACACCGTTATTCTGCTATACCATTCAGATTTGAATGACAATTAAATGAGTGACAAAGATTGTTGTGACCCTTTAAAAAACCAAGTGGAGCTGAGGTTCCAAAACATTAACATTAGTGCGGATGAGAAAAGCTGGATTTTAAATTAAGGACAAGTTTGTTTTATACCTACCATGTTTTACCCTGCCATGTATGGCGAGGGGGCACTACAGGCGTATTAGCTTAGGGCCGCCTGAACCCTTAATCAAGGCCTGGCTCTCTACAACATAGTCAAACCAAGTGGTGCAGAGAAGCTGATCATTCGATCTATAATTTAGGAGAGAAATTGATAACATTTGCAAATCATCGAATTATTATTAATTTGAGAATCTGAATAAAGCAATCTGTGGGCATCTCATTTAAGGTGCTGGTTGAAGGATATTATCATTTATTATTATCATTTATTTGTTAGGCACCACAAGGTATCCGCAGCGCCGCACACAGTACTAATAGTAGACTATACAGGGTGAAACCATACAGAACAATGAACAAAAAGTACCAATACTCCAGAAACTCCGGCCAGTCATATGCAGTAAAGACGGAGCGGAAGAACAGGTATGGAGACAGGAGGGGAGGGGGCCCTGCTCATACGAGCTTACATCCTAAGGGAGGGTAAACAGACCAGGCACAAGAGGAGAGAAGGGAGGACGAGCTAAAGGGAGGAGATGGGGGTTAAGTAGATGGTTGGTAGGCTTTGAGGAAGAGGTGAGTTTTGAGTGCACGTTTGAAGGAGCACAGAGTAGGAAAGGGACGGATGGAACGAGGGAGGTCGTTCCAGAGAAGGGGGGCTGCACGGGAAAAGTCTTGAATTCTGGAGTGGGAAGAGGTGGAGGAGAGGCGGCGGTCGTTGGCCGAGCGCAGGGAGCGGGCAGGAGTGTGAATGGAGAGGAGGTTAGGGATATAAGGGGGCAGTAGAGTTGGAGAGAGCCTTGTAAGTGGTGGTGAGGAGTTTGAAAAGGATTCTGTAGGGAAAGGGGAGCCAGTGTAAGGCAAGACAGTGTCAGGCTAAACCTTTAATTGGTTAAAAAAATAATTAACAAATGCAATAAAAGCAACATCCGGTTTAGAGTTGAATGCAGATTAAAATTTCTTATTTTTGCCAAAGTGCTGTTTTTTTAAAGGAAATATTTTAGCTCTAAATTTCCTTTAGGAGTAAGAATTCTTTTCAGTATAACTTAATTTAGTCTTTGTAACCACAAATCACAGCAGGTAGCAGAGATAGCCAGAAAACAAGCAGGCTGCTGATAGGAAATCAGACCAGCTAATAGAGAAACACTATGATCAGGCAAGAAACTAAAGGGTGTGTAAGCCACATGATGATTTCAATACAATCATATGATTATTAAAATTTGGCATCATGATTTGTTTTTTTAAATATGTTTTAATGGAACTGAACACGCAAACATAAAGCCATGTCCTCCTTGAACATTCCTACTTTCTCAAGTAGAGTGCAGCCTTTGTCTCACGTCTGCTCTTCCTTTGTCAACTTCGTTTGTACTTTATACTAATCATTTATCAGTTGGGGCCCCTAATTCCGTACTGCCGGAGAATCGTACATATACAAATAAGACAACTAATACAGTGAAGAAAATCACAAATACATGGAAACCGATACATAAATGAGTGTGAGTAACAACTAGTGACTCACACAGAGTGTAGCAAAAGTCATGACATGGACATTCGAGGAAGGTGGACAGAAGACAGGCATGAGAAGACTGTGCACATGAGAGCTTATATGATTTGTAACTGACTGTTCGGCGCTGTTGATTTTTGTTACAGACTAGGGGAGAAAGTGCACGATATAAAGGAATTTTCTTTAGAGTAACAAGAAGAATTTGGTGTTTCCTGCCCCCAAGAGCTTACAATCTAGTTAAGCTTGTAGCACATAGCAGTTATAAGCATAGACTGAACAGTTGACAATGCATAGGAAAATGACTATGCTAGATCATCTCACCACAGTAGATCTATTAGTTTTAACAAACTAAAGATGGAAACAACTTTCAGAGGCTTCTTGCTACAACTAGAGCCTGATTATCCAATAGACTAGATTTTTGAAGGTGGGTGTCAAAGAGTGCCATGGAAGCCAAGTGGAACTTAGATTCTATAACACGCGAACATAAACATTGGGGTAGTGGGGGTTTCAGGAAGACAAGATTTTCAATGATGGAACAGTTTGCTTTTGCCTAACACGTATTAGCCTGGCATGGCAGGTGAGGGAATGCTATCACTGTGTTAGCTTAGGACGGCGTGAACACTTAATCAGGCTTTGGCTGTAGCTAATTTCAAAGTGAATAAATGTAGATTGCTTACACAAAGACCTTTTAGGCTTGATACTACAGGGTTTTCAGCCGAATATCTGGCCAATCACATGATAAATGACCGTTCGGTCCGCTATTGCATTAGTGCATACGCTCCAAGGATTAACGATTATCGTTCCAAACCACATTGTATTGTTTAATTTGAATTTTAGATGAAACTAAAATTCTTCAACAATGGAACAATGTCGTTCCAATTCTGCTGTGTGTATGCACTCATTACTGGCAGTGTCCATAGATCTCTATGGAGTGTGCAGAGTCACAATCTTTTCAGCCGGTGCTTATGACAGATGAAAAGCACAGATCTGAAGGTAAATTGTCTAAATTGTGTTTAGTGAGTACACATGAATCAATCAGCATGCTGATAAGGACTTTTTTTAAAAAAAAATCTGTAAATCGTTAAGGATATGGCATCAGGAGATATTTTATATACTGTGTACAAAGCCTTAGAAAGGAGCAAGTTTAACATATCTAAGTAGAGTATCTGAACAATTTAACATTACTATAATCTCAATATAGAAGTTATACACTGTATGGACAAAAGTATTCGGACGCTTGACCATTACACCAACAGGGACTCTAGTGACATGTATTCAAATACATATATTTTAATACGGAGTTGGTCCCCTTTTTGCAGTGAAAACAGCTTCCACTCTTCTTGGAAAGCTTTCCACAAGATGTTGGAGTGTTTCTGTTGGATATTGTGCCCATTCTGTAGAGCATTTATGAGGTCAAGCACTGGTGTTAGACACGAAGGTCTGGCTTGCAATTTCTGTTTCAGGGCATCCCAAAAGTGGGCAATGGGGTTGAGGTCAGGGCTCTGTGCAAGCCAGTCAAGTTCTTCCACATCGAACTCATCAAACCATGTCTTTGTAGTCCTTGCTTTGTGCACTGGGATACAGTCATTGTAAGGAATTACTCTGATTATTTGCACCTCCGACCACTAGAGGTCTCTGTATTTGTAAACTTGCTCTTAGATTTGACCTTATCCAAGATGGCCAGAATGGCATCAAAGAGAAACCATTTTGGATCCAGTTTCCTGTTTGGGCCTATAATAGGCACTTCCTGGATCAGACATGTGCTTGAGTATTCTACCTGCTCAGCTCCTGCTACTTGCTACACTTCGTTGCTACTGTGACTACCTGCTTGTGTACCAACCCGGCAAACGTCGGACTATCCACTTGTACCAACCCGGCAAACATCTGACTACCCACTTGTGTACCGACCCGACAAACGTCTTGACTACTCGTTGGATATCTACTCGGCTATTAAGCCTCAGATAATACCACCAGTATCGTTACAGGATACTCAAGTCTTAAAATGGATCCCGCCGAAGATATACCTATTAAGCGGTGTGTGGCAATTTTAACCACCATGCTAATTGAATACTAGGCGGAGCTGAAATTCCTGAAGGACAGTTTTTTGGCTCTTGAATCACAGGTTAAGCAAGAGATTCAGGTTGTCAATAGGCTTGTGACGCACATAGTGGTTTCCAGGAATTTCTAATTAGTGTGTCTCAACATGAATGTATCGCAGAGTTGGAGAACAGGTCACCACAAGTGCCTGTAACATTGCCATCCCCTGCTGCTCTCCCTCTCCCACCAGCTCGGTTTGGAGGGGACCCTCAAAAGTTTTGCAAATTTATCGATGCCAGTTGCATTTCTAGCTCTGAGTCCCATTTCCAGTCTGATAAATCAAAGGTCCGGTGTATGCTTTTGCTGCTTAAGGACATTGCCCTTGCATGTGCTTCTCCCTATATCAAGACCTCTAATACAGTATTAGAGAAATTTGCTGACTTCCTCAAACTAATGGAACAAACCTTTGACGATCCGAACCGAAAAAGATACTGCTGAAAAAACATTATTGAAATTACAGCAGGGGACACGCTCAGTTGTGGAATATACTGCAGATTTTGGAAGATCGGTCCTTGACACTACTTGGAATTCTGACATGCAGCTGTCTGTCTATTGTAAGGGACTTTCTGAGACCATTAAAGATTAATTTGCCTGAGCAGAGGCACCAACTGAACTTGAACTTTTCATCAAACATTGTATTCTCATTGATGCACGATTGATTGAGAGACGACAAGAAAGGAGGGCCTGGACAAACCCCAGTTATCATGAACCCACAACTTCAAACTATTATGGGAATTCTGACATCAAATCCACTAAGGAATGTGAGTCTGAACCCATGCAAGTAGACACACTTCACAAACGTAGTTTCAATGAGAGAAGGGAACAACGACTTCAAGAAAACTTGTGTCTTTATTATTATGTCTCAATTATCCTAGTAGACCTCAGAAGACATTGGCTAGGTTAGTATATGCAGACTCTTCAGATCAAGAATCTGTGATTTCCGACATTCCATGCAATCATTCCTTGTCTCTTCTCCTTAGCCTCTCCTCCTTAGCATCAACTGAGAAGAATAAGGGGAATAATGACTCGCATTTCTCAATTCTTATTCAATTTCAGATCGGTGCACACTGGATTTCCAATACAGCAATGGTGGACTCTAGTGCGAATGGCAATTTTATGGACATTATGGGGCATATTCAATTCCGATCCGCGGTATCGCGCCGGAACGGGCGCAAACCTAATCCGCGGTACCGCAATAACGTGGATTTTCATTTGCAGCCCATAGGGCTGCGTACGAAAATCTTCATTATTGCGGTACCGTATTACCGGCAGTACTTCGCGTTACCGCGGATTGGATCGTAATTGAATATGCCCCTATGTTTGGTAAGAGAAAGAATATTGAGTTCGGACAAAAACAGATACCTATGTTAATGGAGACCGTGGACGGCTCACCTTTGACCTCTGGTCCAGTTACTCATGAGACTGAACCCCTGGACCTTGCAATTGAGCCAAATCACCATGAGACTGACTTTCTTATTGATCTCTTCTCCCCAGTTTCCTATTATATTGGGAATTCCTTGGTTGGCTGCAAACAATCCATCCATTAATTGGGAATCGAAGACCCTTTCATTTTCACAAGAAATGCTCCTGAGATTAAGCCTAAACACTCTGTTGAAAAGGAGAGACATGTTACCACCTCACAGACCCTGTAATTGCCCAGTTGACTTGTTACCTGGTTCTGCCATACCCTTTGGGCGCATTAATCCATTAGCTGAACCTGAGTTAAAAGTCCTTAAGGATTATATAGATAAAAGTTTTGAAGAGGGTTTTATTTGTTCCTCCACGTCTCCAACAGGTGCACCTATATTTTTTGTGAAAAAGGATGGTTCATTACAACCATGTATTGATTATAGATCGTTGAATAAAGTGAAAATCAAGAACCGTTACCCGCTCCCACTTATTTCAAAATTACTGGAGAGGAGTATAATCATACAGGTGTGGAAGCACTTAGGAGAATAATTATACAGGTGCGGCGGCACTTAGTATAATAATACAGGTGCAGAAGCATTTATGAGTATAATCATACAGGTGCAGAAGCACTTAGGAGAATAATCAGGGCAGCATACACAGGAGTGCTTGTAAAGTCTTTGTTTAGAACACCCTCTGAGACCGTGATAGGCAACCTTAAAAACTACAGGGACCACATGGTGTGGCCATGTAACTTTCAAAAGGGCCATAGGTTACCCTTAATCTCAGTAATAATTTAAAACAAGAAATGTAATAAAAAAGAGACATATTAGCGGCCATTTTAAGCAACTTTTGCTGTGATAATATTACACATATTATACTTACGTTCTTAGACATGAAGATTACATCCATTATGGAATTTCCTCACATTTGATATTTGATTTTCCTATGTATTAATTAGTGGGAGTGCCACGGTTTATTTTCACTTTTTTAGATTTACCACTGTGGTGGCCCTTAAGAGCATAATCATACAGGTGTGGCTGAATTTAGGAGTATAATCATACATGTGTGGTGGCATTTAGGAGTATAATCATACATGTGCAGAAGCACTTAGGAATATAATCATACAGGTGCGGAAGCACCTATTTTTTTTGTGAAAAAGAAGGATGGTTCATTGCGACCATGTATTGATTATATATCATTGAAAAAAGTGACAATCAAGAACTGTTTCCCGCTCCCACTTATTTCAGAATTACTGGAGAGGCTTCGCTCAGCAAGGATTTTTACTAAATTAGATCTTCGAGGATCATATAATTTAATTTGCATACGATCTGGTGATGAATAGAAGACTGCCTTTCGAAGTAAGTATGGAGATTTTGAACATTTGATGATGCCCTTTGGATTGTGCAATGCCCCTGCTACAGTCCAACATTTCATTAATTACGTTTTTAAAGATTTAATTGACCAATTTTTTGGTATCTATAGACATACTAATTTTCTCAAATTCCTAAGAAGAGCATCAACAACAGGTTCGAACTGTACTGGAACATCTTCACAGACACCATTTGTATATAAAGTTGGAAAAGTGTAAATTCCACCAAACATAGGTTCAGTTCTTGCACTATGTCATTTCACCTCAAGGTTTGGGAATGGACCCTAGCAAAGTCATGACTATAGTAGATTGGCCAGCCCCAACATATGTCAAAGAGGTACAAAGGTTCATTGAATTTGCAAATTTCTGTAGACATTTCATTAAAGACTTCTCCAAGATTGTGACACCAATCACTCAATGAACTAAGATCAACATCTTTCCTTTGGTCTCCAGAAGCTGAAAGGGCATTCTCTTTGCTTAAAACAAAGTTTACTACAGATCCCATATTAATATATCCCAACCCAGAACTTCCTTTTATCATTGAGGCAGATGCTTCACATTCAGCAGTAGGGGCAATATTATCACAGAATATGAGAGAAGAAGCTACTACATCCATGTGCTTTTTTCTCTCATCAAATGACTGCTTCAGAAAAGAATTATGATGTAGGGAGTAAGGAACTAATAGCCTTTGTTGTTGCATTTAATGAATGGAGACTTTTGCTTGAAAGTGCTGCACATCAAATTACCGTGCTTACTGACCACCGGAATCTAGAGTTTGTTCGAACTGCAAAGAGACTTTCTCCTTGAAAAGCCAGATGGAGTTTATTCCTAAATAGTTTTGACTCTTATAGACCTGGATCCCGGAATGGGAATGCTGATGCTCTATCTAGAGCATACATGGAAGACTCAAAACAGGTCGAGCCAGAAGAGTCAATCCTCTCTAAGTCAAATTTCCTGGGAGCTATTGGCACGGGGGAGCTGTTTTCTGACATCAAGGAGGGTTACAGTATAGATCTGATCCTTTTAAATCCTGCTTTAGATTTGCACTTAACATATCGAGATAACATATGGAAGTATGAACACCGCCTGTATGTACCAGCAGCAGCACGATTAAAGTACTCCCAATTTGTTCATGACTCTAGACTAATGGGCCACAAGGGTGTTTGTATGACTGAGGAATTATTATCTCGTTACTTTTGGTGGCCGAAATATAAGAAGGATGTTAAAAGATTTGTATCCTGCACTACTTGTGCCTGATTTAAGACTCCACGCACTGCTCCACTTGGACTTTTACAACCTTTTCCGGTCCCTTCTCGTCCATGGGGTTCAATTTTCATGGATTTTATTGTGGATTTACCATCGTCCAAGGGTATGACTACAATTCTAATGATTGTAGATCGACTCACAAAAATGGCTCATTTTGTGCCCTGTCGTGGACTTCCTTATGCAAAAGAAACAACAGAATTACTAATTAGAAAAGTTTTTCGTCTATATGGAATTCCTGATGTCGTTTCTGACTGAGGAGTTGAATTTACTTCACGTTTTTGGAAGCAGTTTTGTAGTGCTCTAAATATTAATATTAAATTATCAACTGCCTTCCATCTCCAATCCAATGGACAGACAGAATGCACCAACCAGACACTGGAACAATATCTACGGTGCTACATTTGCCATCTGTAAGATGAATGGATTAATATTCTGCATATGGCAGAGTTGTCATACAACAACTCGCAAAACTCATCCACAAGACTTTTTTATGCCAATTTGAGGTATCATCCAAACCTACTATACATTTTTTCACAGGATTCTTCCATTTCTGCTGTTACATCCAGATTAGAGTCTCTACAAAATAATCTTGAAGTATTAAGGGAGACATTACAACATGCTTGTCAGGGTGAGAGCATAAATCTGATATGCTGAAATAGAATATTGGATGTTAGGACCCAAAATAACTCTTTACATGAATACCTAAATTAACCTGATCTTCAATTCACATTAGCATTCACACTGCCCCTGTGAATGCCGTCCCATTTGAGTTTGCTTAAAAACCTGTGTGTGGAAAGGAGAATTTGTCAGCTTCTTGGGGAATCAATCTAATTGAAGGACTGTCCATCTTTCCTGCCTGCCCCAGGCATACAGATTATTATTTGTAAGTAATGCTCTGTACTTTCATCCCAGTTGTTTTATAACCGTTTGCAATTTTTTATTTGTATGTCAAATCTTTATCCATTATTTTTGTTATCTATGCCCTGTACTTTTTTTTTTTATAAACGTTTTATTTTTGCAAGGTCATGAGAACAGCATAGGACAAATGACAAATTGCATACTGAAAACATAAGTATACAGGAGGAAACAATATCAGCCACCAGCATAAAACATAAGAGGATACTAAGTCAACCAGTCTAACAATTTTAGTAATGACAGATGACCTAAGGTTTTATAGAAAGAGGAAGAAAGAGAGAGAATACATAGAGGAGGAAAGGAGAGAGAAATGAAAGAGAAGAGAGAAGGGAAGGAGTGCGTGACTAGATCCATTATTAGTTGTAAAAAGATCCAAGAAGAATGAGGTTTTAAAGCGGAGTTAAATAAAGGGTGGGCATGCCTGGAAGAAGGATAACCATGGGTCCCAAACCCTGGAGAAGGCTCCGGAGGAGTTTCGGATAATACTGGTCATGTATTCCATCCGTTCAATCTGCCAAATTCTGTTGATTATGGACTGCATGGAAGGAGGGGATTGCGAACGCCAGTCTGCCGCTATTTGGCAGGTAGCTGCCGAAACAATATGTCTAATCAATTTGTTCTCATGTCGAGATGCCGAGGGAGCCCCCATAGGGAGAAGAAAATTTTTTGGCTCCAGGGGAATATCCACCAGGAGAATTTATTTAATCAGGCCTCTTATCTGGATCCAGAAGCCTGTCAATTTTGGGCACGACCACCATATGTGGAGAAATGTGCCTTCATGGGAGCACCCTCGCCAGCACCGATCAGATGAATCAGGATGGATTTTGCAAAGACGCGAGGGCACATAGTACTACCGATAAAGCATCTTATAAACATTCCCTTTAATTCTTACACAGATGGAACTAGAGGCGGCGTTCTCGTAATCTTCAGACCATTCCTCATCCAGTAGCTCTTCACCAAGGTCCCGTTCCCAGGTTAGTTCATGGGGGGGGTCTAAGAGAAGAAGAAGGGGAAGCAAGTTCGTGGTAAAGCATTGATATCAGACCTTTGGTTGAAGATTGGCGTAGACAGAGGGCTTCGAAGGCGGAGAGAGGTCGGGCAAGCAGGCGATCTTTAGCAACACTATGGAAATGGCGAAGTTGCAAGAACTGATAAAAGTGCTTTGAGGGAATGTGGATCTGTGATTGAATTTCAGAAAACTGAGGAAAAGTTACTGAGGTGGATAAATGATTGAGGTAGATGACTCCCAGCAAATACCATGGCTGGAATGAGTTATGATGCAGTCCGGGAGGAAATTCCGGAGAGTTGAATAGCGGAACAACCGGAGAGGGATGGGGAGATAAGGCAAATTTTTGGGATGATGAGTCCCAGATGGATAATGTGTGTGAGACTATTGGGTGAGATAACAGACGTTTGGGGCGACAAGGCCTCGGGACCCATAGGAGAGAGGATAAAGAAAGCAGTCCCAGACCCTCTGCCTCAATTTTAGACCAAACTCTGGCTTTGCCCTGTACTTTTTGTATATTAAATCTATAATTTAATAAGTTGCGTCCTTGATACTCTAAAGAATCCATTAGCCTTGTTAGAAGATAGATTGCTCGTCCAGGTAAACCCTTGGAATGCCAGTGTGATTTGTTGATACATTTGATTAACAAGCTGTGTGTGCTTGTATTTACATTTGTGTAACAGTCTGGAGGTGTGAAGAGTTAACCCTGTGTGTGCTGGTGTGAGTCTTGCTAGTTTGTGGTACTAGAAGCCTGTGTGCCAGTGTGGGACAGTATATTGGGGTCCTATTGCCCGTACCCAATAGGTGGTGGCTGAACCTTGAAGTGTCTGGGGGGTGTGAGAGCGCTGTGTTTGGGGGCGATTCCGTAGGTCTAGAACCTGTGTGTTAGGTGAGAGAGACTGCGGGCTGAAATCGTGTGTGACCTCATACAGCAAACACCCTAAAGTCACGGCTGGGAGCGTGTTTGTGACAATGCTCAAGACCGTTAAAAGAGAATTGCAGACAGGCATCATAAAGCTGCACCAGATTTAAACATTGGAGACGATGTTTGGCTTTCCACACAAAATCTAAAAGTAAGCTTTCTAAACTAGGACCAAAACATATAGGACTCTTTAAGATTTTGGCACAAGTCAGTTCATCTGACTTGAACTCCCTGGATCTATGAAGGTGGATCCTGTCTTTCATGTTTCTTT
Organism: Mixophyes fleayi; assembly: GCF_038048845.1. Classification (NCBI taxonomy): domain Eukaryota; kingdom Metazoa; phylum Chordata; class Amphibia; order Anura; family Limnodynastidae; genus Mixophyes; species Mixophyes fleayi. The sequence continues at coordinate 31,280,085 of NC_134404.1, read as the reverse complement.
ACTGAAGACAGTGATTTCAAATCCTGTTCCTGGTCGCACCTTGCCTCTTCCGAATCCCGTTCAAATTGATGAACATGAAGAATTTCTGGTAGAGAAAATATTAGATTCACGAATAATTAGAAATATACTCAGACATGTGCTTAAGTATTCTGCTTGCTCAGCTCCTGCTAATTGCTACACTTCCTTGCATCTGTGACTACCTGCTTGTGTACCGACCCAGCAAACATCTGACTATTCGCTTGTGTGCCGACCCGGCAAATGTCTGACTACCCTCTTGTGTATCAAACCAGCAAACGTCTGACTACTTGCTGGATATCTACTCGGCTATAGGGCTTCAGATAATACCACCAGTATCGTTACACTTATGTTGTAATACAAAAGGGCCTTCCCCAAACTGTTGCCACAAAGTTGGAAGCATAGCATTGTCCAAATGACTTGGTATGCTGAAGCATTAAGATTGCCCTTCACTGAAGATAAGAGGCTTAGTCCAAACCCTGAAAAACAGCCCCATACCATTATCCCTCCTCCACCAAACTTCACAGTTGGTATAATGCAGTCAGACAGGCAATGTTCTCCCGGCATCCACCAAACCCAGACTCGCCCATTTGACTGCCAAACAGAGAAGCGTGATTCGTCATTTCACAGAACACGTTTTCACTACTCCACAGTCCAGTATTAGTGTGCTTTACACCACTCCATCCGACGCTTGGCATTGGTCTTTGTGATGTGAGGCTTACATGCAACTGCTTGCCAACTCATTCCATTTAGCTCCTGCCGCACAGTTTTTGTACTTACATTAATGCCAGTGGAATTTTGGAACTCTTCAGCTATGGAATCAGCAGAGCGTTAGCAACTTTTATGCGCCTTAGCAGTCGTTGACCCCGCTCTTTGATTTTACGTGGTCCTCCACTTCGTGGAGTGGCTGTTGTTCCTAAATGCTTCCATTTTCTAATAATATCACTTACAGTTGACTGTGAAATATCCAGCAGGAATGAAATTTCACAATCCTTATTGCAAAGGTGGCATCCTATCACAGTACCACGCTTGAAGTCACTGAGCTCTTCAGAACAACCCATTTTGTATCACAAATATTTGCAAATGCAGACTGCATGGTTTGGTGCATAATTTTATACACATCTGGCAACGGGTCTGATTGAAATACCTCAATTCAATAATTAACAGGTGTGGCCAAATACATTTGTCCATATGGTGTATTTAGTTACAAAGTTTTCATGATTCTTTTTATAAAGCTATTTTGGGTCTTTATAACAAGTGATCTGTAACTCAGTTCTGGACTTTCTAAGTCCGTGAAGGCAGTGCTGACGTTTTAAAGCTTCTTACCAGCAATAATGCCTCCTTACAGACAAAACAGAATGTTTGCTTCCAACAAAAATATAACCAAAATTACACATCCTTCTAATAAAATACGTATAGTGATGATAATTGCATTTATACACCACTGAAAAGAAATCACATGCAAGATATTATTCCCTCGAGAGTTCAAAATTTCCCCTTTGCAAATCAGATCGCTACCTGAAAAAGAACATGGTCATGTCACATTGGGGACATGTTCATATTCCCCTGATGTGTGTGCTTACACCCCTTCTCTCTCCTGAAAACACATCTGCCTTGCTGTACCCACCCATGCTGTGCAGAGCGATAGCAAGCGTGGCATACCTCCCAATATTTTGGCACAAAACTCCTAACAGTCCTAATGGTTGGGACAGTTGCTTGAATTGAGCACCTGAATGCATATTTACTGGCTTTTCGACTTGCAATTTTTTTTTTTAATCTAGCTTTTTTATTATCATTTTGTAATACCTTGACAAACATTACAGTCTATGTACTGGCTGTACATCCAAACACAATTACAAAACCAACAAACAAACAAACATGCATAACACATTAATCATTGGAAATATTTCAAGCAAACTTACCACCTGACGGATTACATAAAAATAGAATAGTACATCTGTCAAAATCACAACATAAAGAATCATATGTCTTGTAGTGATTGCAAAAGAGAGAAAAACATGCTGTTATAAATAAATGAATGGCATGGGTGCCTGCGGGGTTAATTATCTAAACTGGGCTATCTCATTGAAGCAAAAGCATAAAGGGAATTGATCCACCTACCTCAAATATTTTAAAGTTTTAATATGGCTTTCCTGCTAGGGTACACAAATTGTTAATGCCCTATTGTTTCATTAACCAACCTGATCCAATCATACATTTTTGGATAGCCAGGTGCCAAACATATTGTAGCTATACAGACCTTAGTTATCATAAATAGATTCTTTATATATTGCTGTGTAACTCTATTTGTCATTTCTTCAAGTTTTAACCCAGAAATGCATGTGGTCCAAGAGTATTTTTTGCTCCATAAGACGCACCTGACCATAAGACGCACCTAGTTTTTAGAGGAGGAAAACAGGCTGCAGCCTGAGCCTACTGGATACTATTGGTAAGTGTATATTGAGGCACTCCTCGGAAGTATGTCCCCAGCATGCTGTAATAGCTGTCAGCTGCTGTCAAACGAAAAAGGGGGATAATATAAAGGCGCTTCTCCTTCAAAGTAGTGTCTAAGCTGCCAAGTAAATAAACAATATATCAAAACATATAGAGAGAGATGAATCCTCCTCTAAACTCAGCGCTAAAGACACAAAGTGTAAGTGTATAAATAAAACCATGCACAGAACGATAAAAACGGATGTGGACACACAGATAAACTTGAATGAATGTTTAAAAGCTCTTTTGTACCTAAGCAAGTGTGGACACTTGGTGGAGTACAAAGGGAAATAGATCTTACCATATTCTTTCCCTGCCAGTGAACATTCCTCCATGCTCTGTTATACCGTGATGTATCACACGCTGCAACGGAGTCCTTTTGCGAATGAGAAAGCTAAAAGTAAAAATAGTCCTCAATCTGGATCGGCTTCTTTAATACCCCAACCACACCGGCTGCAAAAGGATTGACAGACTAGGTCATGATGTCCGGACTTAGAGAATCCCAGCGGGCTACTCTGACAGTAATACCATCATTCCTGAAAGAATCAGATAGCGTTTCACTCAGGAAGACTGCAAAGATCCGGCACAAGTTGGTGACCGTTGGTCAGTGAAGATTCTCCTCCGTATCGTCATGTGTGCCAGGCGGCAGGGAACGGGGTGGAGATAACATGGAGTACCAGGACACCTCGTTGTAGGAATTTCTCCCTTTTCCCTCGGAGCGCCGGCTGTATAGAGCGTAGGTCGCGTCCACCTGGTCACTCCCATGCGCACTGGAGAATAGAGACATCCGCCGGGCAGCAGGACCCTTTAGTGTCCCCATGGCAACCAGGTATTCGCTCCATAAGACGCACACACTTTTTTGGGTGGAAAAAGTGCGTCTTATGGTGCGAAAAATACGGTAGGTCCTAATGGTAGGGTATATCATTATTTCATTTTGCTACTTTGATATTTGTGTGCACTTTCCTGTATAGGGTGTTAGAAGTGTGAAAGGAGTTCCACTGAGAGTGTCTGCAGTCTCTGCCCCTTCTAGGAACATGTAAGATCAGTTCACTTGTTGGTGGGAAAGAGGCTCTAAGGCCATTACCATGACCATTACTGTGTGTAGCTTCCACCTGCCTGAAACTGCTGGTGAAGATATTTAAGAACGTTAGGGTATGGGTAATCCCCAGTATAGCAGGTGGCCACAGACTGTGCGCCTGTATTTTTTAAAAGCACGTGCAAGAACTGAACATCTCATCTCATCTTTTCTTCTTCTCTTCTCTGTAACTGTATTTTTTTAAAAGTATGTAATAGGACTTTGATACTTGTTTAACCTGTGTTTAGTTGTTGCTCATTGAACCAATTTTATGACTCTGGCCTGGCTCTCATATAGCCTGAGTAAGCCCAAGTGTTCCCCCCCTCCCTTCTCTGATCAGCTGTCCAATTAGCACAGAAATAGCATATTTTGAAAGCAGCCTCATATCATCACCATTTTTCATTACCATTTATTTATATAGCGGCACAGATTCCGCAGCGCTGTACAGATAACTCATTCACATCAGTCCCTGCCCCATTGGAGCTTACAGTCTTAATTTCCTAACAGACAGAGAGAGACTAGGGTCAATTTTGATAGCAGCCAATTAACCTACCAGGTTGTGTTTGGAGTGTGGGAGGAAACCGGAGCACCCGGAGGAAACCCACGCAAACACGGGGAAAACATACAAACTCCACACAGATAAAGCAATGAGTGGGAATTGAACTCATGACCCCAGCGCTGTGAGGCAGAAGTGCTAACCACCAAGCCACCGTGCTGCCTCACTATAACTTACCATCTAGTCTGGGGGAGAAGTATGTGGGTGAGCAGTGGTATATTTAGTAAACTGCAGGTTTGAAAAAGTGGAGATGTTGCCTATAGCAACCAATCAGCTTTCATTTATTTAGTTTATTCTACAAAATGGCAGCTAGAATCTGATTCGTTGCTATAGGCAACATCTCCATTTTTTCAAACTTGCAGTTTAGTAAATATACTCCCTGGAGTTGCAAATTTGGTGGTCTACATCACAGGAACAATAGGTACACCCTGTTCAGCCAGTAAGGGACGGACCTATATTTATAAAAGTGAGCAGCGCTTGGAAATCATCATACTATCATTTCTGAAAATCAGCTATAAACAATAAAAATTGGTCTGTGAATCGCTACTAACAATATGACGCATGTAAAAATCATGTGTGTTTCTCAAAAAGTGTTTAGAAAATACAGTTAAACAAGACAGCTGAACAAACATTGAGCAACAACTGAAGACCTCTAGAAATAATCTGCTACATCTTTACACTTCTACTTCTGATTGCACAGGACATTACAACTAGGTAAGTCTTTTAATTCCTGCATTTGTTACTATTTGCTTTCTATATACCAATGCCTAATTATTTTTCTTGCTTTCCTTTCATGGCGTTATCTTCAGAACTATATCCTCCTTCACCCTTTCGGCAACACACACCTCTGTCCACATATCCCCTTCATTACTTCACTGACCTCTAGTGAACACTCATGAACTGTTATCTTATTTCTATTCAATAGTTATAACAGCCTCACCCTGTCACCAGAAACTAAAAGGACACACATCTTACAATCATCTTTCTTCTCTTTCTTCCTCCCTCCCTGCTTCTATTAGCTAGTGATATATCACCTAATCAGGTCCCCCTCACATATATCTGAACGTTACTGAAATCCAGCAAACCTCAAACACATCGCCTGTCTCCCCTCTCTTCCAAAGTTCTTTAAATGTACTCTATAGAAGGCACGCTCTGTTTGTAACAAACTTGCCTCCATACACGACCTCTTCCTCTCAAACAGCCTCAAGCTTATGGCAATAACAGAAACATGGCCCACCTGCAGCCCTTTCACATGGTGGCCTCTCTTTCACCCACACCCCCATACCTGGAGGCAGACAAGGAGGTTGGGTTGGACTACTCACTCCACAGTGCACGTTCACAGTTCTACTAAATGTCCCATCACTCACGTTCACATCTTTTTTTTTTTTTTTTAAACTCTTTATTTAAAGAGGAAACAACAGGAAAAATACAATCAACATATTTGACATAAAAGTATTAATATTCAAAGAGTCTCCTCTGTAATTTTAGCCATTTATATTGGTGGGGAATGGGGGCTAGGGGAGGGGAAAAGAGGAAGGAGGGAAGGAAGGTAGAAAGGCACAGGTCCTGTTAACAACATCGCTAATAAGTAAACAAGCCATCCTGGAACACCGCTAGGAAGAGCTAGGCCACACTATTGCATTAGCTACCAAAAAGAAGAATAGCATACAAACGTTACTCACCAGCACCACGCCGATACCACCCTGGGGGATCCGGGGGCGGCCCAAGAGCTATATTCCATCTGCGGGTGGGAGAGCCGTGCTAGACAGACAGCTGCGGCTTTCTAGTAGAAACCACGGGGCCCACACCCTATCGAAATTATGTGATTTATCATGAAGGTAACACGTTATTCTCCATGCTTGCGACATGTCTTATGTAGGACCGTAATTCCTGCATAGAGGGGGCCCTAGAGTCTTTCCAATGTTTTGCTATTGGGGATTTAGCAGCTGCCAGGAAATGGGAGATAAGCTTGTTAGAAGACGTGCTCTTATCAGGTATAGGGCGAGAGAGAAGGCATGACCAGGGATCCTTATCGATCTGTTGTTCTGAGACAGAGTTTATGAGTGTAAGGACCATGTTCCAAAAAGGAACTATGCGAGGGCAGGTCCACCATATATGTAGCATCGTGCCTCTCTGGCCACATTCCCGCCAGCAGCTCGGAGTGGCCGTAGGAAACATTCGAGACAGCTTATCAGGAGTATAGTACCACCTATAGTACACCTTGTAGGCTGTTTCCTTAATTAGTGTAGAGATCGAGCTCTTGGCAATCCCCTCCCTGATCTCCCAGCATAGGTCATCTGGAGGAGGTCCCAGGTCATTCTCCCATTCCCGCTCATGTCGGCCTGGAGTATCAAAAGTATAGTCTATGAGCCAATTATAGATCCGGGAGATCATCCCTTTGGTGAGAGGGGAATGTAGACATATATATTCAAAAGAGGTAAGGGCCCGGAAAACCTCCTGGGGAAACATCGACAGGGCAAAGTGTCGGACCTGGAAGTACTAAAAAAACGAAACGGTTCAAATCTGTGATTAAGTTCCGACATGGAAGCCCAATTTTGATTGACCACCAGGTCCGAAACCACCCTTATTCCCGCCTTCATCCAATGTTTAAACTGCTGAGTTGAATTGCCAGGAGGGAAGTGTGGGTTGCCCCAGAGAGGAGTCAGAGGTGATATAGGAGAGGACAATTTATTTGGCCCGGCATGAGTCCTAAAGGGACAAACAGAATTTAAGAGATTGGAGAGAGGAGGCCGCTGGTGGTCTATCCACATTGGCCAGGCCCCAGAGTGATGCCATAGAGGGGACCTCAACATAGTGGGTCTCCAGATCTACCCATGCTATGGACTGGTAAGGGGCATAGGTTACCGCCACCTGGGTCATATGGGATGCCAAATAATAAAATTGAATGTCTGGAAAGCCTCTGCCTCCCCGAGCCCTGGGCTTTTTGAGCACTGCTATCGAGATTCTAGGGGGCTTGGCACGCCATATAAACTTTAGGAAGGAGGAATGCAAATCTCTAAACACAGAGTCGGGAACCCTCACCGGAAGAGTCTGAAAGAGATAGAAGTTTAGGGACCAAGTTCATCTTAATAGCGATAATCCTCCCCAGCCACGATATGATATAGCTCTTCCAAGTCCTGTTTAATTTTAGACAGAAGAGGGGGGAAGTTTTCTCGATATAATCTATCATAGGTCGAAGTGATATATACTCCAAGGTATTTGATCTTATTCAGCTGCCAGCGTAGTGCAAAATTGGTCTGTAAACTGGACCTAAGGGAAGGGGAAGTATGGAGGAGCATGGCCTCTGATTTAACAAAATTAATTTTATAGCCTGAAAGGAGGCCATATTCATCCATAAGTTTATATAAGGCGGGTAAAGACTCCTGAGGGTTCGTCAGGGAAAGAAGTATGTCATCTGCGAAGAGAGAGACCTTGAATTCCCGTGGCCCCACTGTCACGCCTGAGATCGACGCCGTCTGTCTGATCATCGCTTCCAAGGGTTCGCGTTCACATCTTTTGAAGTTCATACTGTTAGGATTTTTAACCCATTCTCTATGCATGTTGCTGTCATCTATCGCCCCCCCCCCCCTGGACCACACCAACCATTTCTTGAACATTGCTCTGCATGGCTCTCTCATTTCTTCTCTTCTGACATCCCCATTGTCATCATGGGTGATTTCAACATCCCTATTGCTAATCCACATGTCAGTCAGTCGCGGCAGCCGCCGGCACCGCCTCGGTTGCTGTGTCTTCCCCCGACGTCTCTGCCGTTGCGATGACGACCGGGACGTCCCTTCCGGAAATTTGGCCCGACCGTTGCCAGGACAATGGCCGAAAACTACCTCTGGGCGCATGTGCAGCCAGGTATCACAGCCTGTGGGCTGATTTAGTGCCTATCAAAATGAATAGCCTGTAGGCTAATTAATCTATTAGTGTATCAGGCAGGGGCTGTGAGTAATTTCAGAGCTGGGCTCTGATTGGCTGGCTGTAGTATTTTAAGGCAGTGAGGTCTGTAGCCGGTTATAGCTTTTCTGTCTCAGTCCTGCTGACCTGCTTGCTCCTAGTTCCTGTCCCGTGGATACTCTGTTGGATTTCTCGTGTGTGACCCCTTGCTTGGATTTGGACCCTGCCTGTTTTGCTCGTGACCCTGACCTTCCTTGCCTGTATCTTGGACCTTACTACCGTGCCTGTGACCTCTGACCTCAGCTTGTTTATTGGATTCGCTGTCTGTTGCCGGCCCTCGACCCTTGCCTGGACTTCTCTCCGCTTTCCTGGGTTCTCCCCAGCCGGTACACATTTCACGACCCTCTGTTAGTCTGCGGCCAAGTCTGTCCCCACCACTAAGGGCTCCAGTGAACACCAGACTTTCAGAGCAGACTCCGGGTTTTGCTGTACCGGCTAGAGTGGTTTCTAACGCCACGTTCCCTAGCTGCTTCCAAACTGCTCTCTCTAACCTCCACTCTTGACCTCTCCCAGTGGATTGAATCTGCTACTCATCAGGATAGCCACTGTATTGATCATGTTTTCTCTAGGCAACTATGCAGTAGGTCAGTCATACAGGATCACTTACACTACATATTTTTCCCCAGGACAGTTGGGAGGTATATCCAACTTTAAAATGTCCCTTTTATTGCTGCGCGTATTAACAGTAGTGTGCACAGCATTGAAGGGGGGTGGGTTAGGGGATGGGAAAGAGGTTATCGGCTTCCAGTGATTTGGAAGCACTGCACATGCCCCAACGTGACGGGGCACAGCCCTGCGTAGCTTGATCTTTTTCATGATTCCTACATTGCAAAAGTTTGGCGGTTCCTGGTTTCTCAAGGTTAGGTATAGACAGTTTATACAAACACATGAAAACCCAAGCAACCGGTAGAGAGACAGCACACCAACAGAGAATAAGATAACTATTGAATCTACAAAGTGCATTACAATTATATATGTCTCTTATTACAAATTATTTTGTTTGTTTAATTGCTGAAGTCATATTAACTTTAGAGTATGTAAGCAAATGCTCTCTCATAGCAAAGTAAAAAAACAGACCTTACATTTGGCTGCTTGCTATTAGACAATAGGTATTTTGGGGATATATAGGAGCTAAGACTGTCTTTGTAACTACGTGTCAGTTGCAATCCCCAAATCACATCAATATACAAAGTACAATGGTTAGAACCAACGTTAATATAGTCTTTAATTTTCAGGGTCAGCAGGAAAGGTTATAACAATAAGCTCATTTACAAATCAGCTGTTGGGGATATGAATTTTTAAAAATGAAAAAAACATGTGGACTGCACTTTAAAATCCTCGCTGCCTCAATTTGTATTCATAGTACAATATAAACCTCTCGTGTCTCACATCACTGCGCACACATTTTTTCTAAACTATTGTTTTTATACAGTTCTGAAATCATAACAACTGTCAGCCGTCATCTTATGGGAGACATAGGGTAAGCCCAGCCAACTGCTCCCATTTGCTTTTAATCACCCCAATCCCCTGTTCTTTATCATACCATGCCATACTTAACATCGTAACAGATGGCTGCCATGGTTATTACACAGACTGTCTCCAATTTGTAGTGCTCAATTTAAATTCACAGATTGGACTTTGGAAAGCAATTAATAGAATGTTTAAACTGTAAAGTCACACGCAAACATAGAAATATTCTGTATAGAAATGTTAGTGCTAGTGATTTCCAGAGACCATTTAATCAATACACTGTATTGGCATCATAGGACCAATATTAATTACTCGATTTAGTCTAATATGAGGTTCTACACCTGTGGAATATCAGAATAATTGATATGAGACTAAGGGGTAAATGTATGAACCTCCGGATTCTTCAACTCCGGCGAGTTCAGCGTCTTCAGCGCTTAAATTTAAAGCGGCGCTGCCTTGTAAAACTCTGTTCTCTACTTTCTATATTTACTCTACTTTAGTAGTAGCACCGCCATGATTAATGTATACATCTAATTTTAAAGGGAGTCACAGTCTTTCAACACTACTGGTGCAACATTTTTTGGCAGAATATCAAAACGAATTGAAAAGAGGTTAATATTGCATTTCCACAGTGCTCTTGCATCCAGGGCAGAGTGGGCAAATAGTTTGTTGGTTGCTGGATGAACTGGACAGCTGTGAACTTTACTTAACACTTATATATATTGTGATAGTAATGCTGGCAAAATCATTGATGGACTGTATGTTTCTCGCAGGTTTCAGACCAATGTGTTTTGAACTCCAGGGAAATTGTTGGTATTGAAAAAACGGCTTTCCAAAAACTTTGGTCTCAAGCAAAAGCCAGATCAAGGGTTTCCTGGAGTGAATGGAGAGAGAGGGAGGGCCTCCATTCATTAGGCCCATTTTGGGTCTTCTGATTTGCCAGCCAGACAGCAGGCTGTCAAGTTTGCTCCTTTGGTCTCTTAAAAGGCTGGAATTTTCCATTGAGTGAGAAAACTGCTATTTGTTCATAAGTGAACTAAAATTGCCAATTGTTCTTTGTTTTTGAGCTGGACATTAGGTCCTACCACACTTAGAATGGGATTGTCAAATGTATTAGTTAGAGCAAGACAGGCCAGGATTTATTTTGGATTTTATTTTGTTTTTCCTCTTTAATAAAACTAGCTGAGGCTAGTTGTACTCATTGGACTGCTGTGACCTTTTTATGGCTGCTGTGTGGAAAAAGTGCCCCGTCTACCCCAGGAGACAATGGCAGATGTACTCTGATCTTGTGAAAATATCTTGTGACAATATGTACTTTAAGCCTGGGTACACACTATAGTGTTTTCAGACGATTATCGGGTCAATCAGACTATAAACGACCGGTTGGGCCGATATCACATGTGTAGTGTGTACACTGCACTGATGAATGATTATCGCTCCAAAGCCCATCATATAGTTAAATAAGGTTATTAAACCGGACTAAAAATCTTGTCTATCGCTAAAACAACGTTGTTCCAACCCTGCAGTGTGTACATGCTCGTGACCAATTGCCGACAGACTGCCGATAGTTCCTCCAACAGCGACACCTTTCTGGGCCTGTTTATTTAAATGTATAATGTTGTTTCTAGGTCTCCCACATGGTGCGGTGTCAACACGTCAAGCAAATGGGAATAGTATTCTTTTAATTGAGACGCAATAATAAATCTGTTTTACATGCTCAATTTGTCATTTATGTGTTCCTGTATGCAAGTGTTTGCATTGTCCATGCGAAAAGCAAGAAATCATCAAGCTTTCTGTTAATTTATTGTGGCCATTGTATTAAAATAAATCTTAGTAATAGTGCAGTTACGAATGGAGTGACCGTACACTATACACAATGCTGTACAGTAGAATAAATGGTGATAGTGTATTTCCTTTTGCGGAATCTTTGAGGGTGTTGTGAGCGCTGAGGTTCAGCCTTTTATTTAAATTTGTTTAGCATATTACTGTTGCTACAGACAAAAATCACAGCCCTATTGCTAAATTGTGTAAAAATTGTTTAAAACATGTATAGTGTGTACGCATGAACCGGCATGCTGATTGGAGCTTTAGTTGTTGGTAAAATCGTTATAGATAACAATTCACAAATCATTTGAAAATGTTTGTATTGTGTACCCAAGCTAAAGTAAGATACAGCGCTGAGAGTTAATTCACCCGAGTGTGTTGTAATTGAACAATTTCAACAGAGATAGTCACATGAATGATCTCTTGAAAATGACATAAATTTATTCAAACATATAGAACATAACAATAAACCACAATACTAAATACATCAAGGACTTGAATGAAATGAGGTCTGTCATGGGTGATTTACATGACATGAACCGTATGGAGAGATGACGGATAGATAGCACTGCCTTATAAAATTGATGATGAGATGAGTGAAATTGAGACTGACTTCAATGTGATCCAACAATGCAAAGGATCTATATGCCCAATGTTAGGTCTGTATAGCTGGGCAGTATATGGTGGATCAATAAAATAACAGCGAGACAGTCAAACTGGAGGAAAATGACATCAAACTGAAGACACAGGAAATGCAGGGCACATTTGCAACTCTTCATAGGGATCGTGGTCCCGCATAAGGTGCCTCCGTACTTGCGCTGATGGTGTGTCCGCAGTATATGGTGGATCAATAGATTTACAACGAGACAGTCAAACTGGAGGAAAATGACATCAAGCTAAAAACGCAAGAAATGCAGGGCACACTTACAAATCTTCATGGGGATCGTGGTCCCACATAGGTGCCTCCGTACTTGCGCTGACGGAGTGTCAGCAATAGACTCCGATGTCCGGAAGATGGAACAGGTGCGCACCTGAAAAAAGAGTCTGTAGAAACTCACTACCGCAGAAAGGGTTCCTAGTATGTCCGTGGATGATAACACATCAACGATCTTTGCGGACTGGATCTCCGTTCATCAGGTGAGTGTGAAAGTTGGTCACAGGAGTATGCAGCAAAATGCTTGTGACTTGGAACACAGCAACGCGTTTCGTCCACCCCTTATGGACTTTCTCAAGCTTCCTTTGTGTACCCAGCCTAATATGACAAAGTTTGTTTGAGGCACAAGATAATTCAATGATCTGAATGAAAATTAAATAGAAACAAACTCACATCACCTTGCAGTTAGCAGGAATTACTTTTTTATTTTTCAATTGTTTCAGCCTTTTCTCCACAGATTTTGAAATGATGTCCAATTCAGAGAAATATGAAGAAATAAACCAATGTGTTTTAAATAGAAACTAAGCATATTTATCCCTTGAGATAAGGGAAGCCCCAATATCTCTTTACTGTCTGGAGTCATTTGAAATGTACAGGGGAGTCCAACAATTTCTTGTAAAAATACTGATGTTATGATAAATATTTCTACGACACAGGCTGTAGAGACCCTGCTCGAAAACTGCAATAATTGTGTTTTCCCAGATGAACCATGAACTTACTTGTGCCCCTTGCACCTGGGTGAGCACCTGTTCTGCACACGACTTGGTTTTATAAATAACCCCCTTACACTACATTTTGTACAAGACGCTAATATGAACTCCACTATATGTGATTTTTATTTTCTGGTTTCCTAGTTAGAGGTCTATTTATCAAAGATCATATTTGGATTTCAATAGGAATGTTCCTGCCAACAAACCTGAGTCATATTTCATTTAAATAATTTGTCAGGTTTTTTTCTCAAGGGACAAAGGATTCACTTTACTTTGTAAGTTTTACACAAATATAACTCCATATTTTACACTTCACTTTCACAATTTTAAACTTTCTATGTAGGATAAATGTATGTAGAATAGTTTTGCACAAAGAGGAGCATGGGATATTCAACACATAGCTTTACACATTTGTCATAAATAGGCAGTAATGGGAAACAGGCCCACATATGGCCCTCTAAGACTTCACATGCGGTCCCTATTTCCTTCCTGTATTATTATCAGATTTTTTTTGTTATAGCTTGTAACACTTGCTTCAAATGGCCACTAATATGTCTCTCTTTTATTACATTTCTTGTTGTAACTTATTACGGGTAACGTATGGCCCCTTTGAGGGTTACAGGGCCACACCATGTGGTCCCTGTAGTGTTTAAGGTTGCCTATCACTGTTTCAGAGGGTGTTCTAAACAAAGACTTTTCAAGCACTCCTGTGTTTGCTGCCCTGATTATTCTCCTAAGTGCTTCTGCACCTGTATGATTATACTCCTGACTGCCGCCACCTGTATAATTATTCTCCTAACTGCCGCCACCTGCATGATTATTCTCCTAACTGCCGCCACATCTGTATGATTATACTCCCAATTCCTGCCACACCTGTATGATTATACTCCCAAGTGCTTCTGCACTTGTATGATTATACTCCTAACTGCCGCCATACCTGTATGATTATACTAAGTTCTACCGCACCTGTATGATTATTCTCCTAACTGCCACCACACCTGTATGATTATCCTCCCAATTGCTGCCACACCTGTATGATTATCCTCCCAATTGCTGCCACACCTATATGATTATTCTCCTAACTGCCACCATACCTGTATAATTATACTCATATGTGCCGCCACACCTGTATTATTATACTCTTAATTACCACCACAGTGGTAAATCTAAAAAAGGGAAAATAAACCATGGCACTCCCACTATCTAATACATAGGAAAATCAAATATCACATGTGAGGAAATTCCATGACGGACGTAATCTTCATGCCTAAAAACGTAAGTATAATGTGTAATATCACAGCAAAAGAAGACAATTATCCTAAGTGCTGAAATATTTTAGTGCACTAAATCCAAGCTTCCAAGAAGTGAAAATATCCAAAATAGAAAATGTCTTGAGAGTCTCCCTGTTGTGGTTACACTAATATTAAACATACTTGAGAAGATACTTTCAATCCAATTCACTATGATCTCCCTAGATTAAATGTCTGACAACTGCATCAAGATCAGTCCCAAATCAGCTCCTCCAATAGTGGTATCATAAAATGGATAAGAGGAGACAATATCGGGCATAAAATCATTTTTATTATTATTTTTAGTATTAAGCTTCAGATCAACTCACATAAGCATGAAATCAAATTAACATTAAAAGTCCTTCTGCTGGGTATGGTCTTATGCACCAGAAATGTAATCCCGGTGTCAGGCCGATGGCCTATTGTAGACTACAGAGAGCAGGACATTAAACAGTATTAGCACTACTGAACCAGCAGGTGCGGAGTCTAACGTATCCCTGGTATGCGCCAGGGATCCCCTGCAAGGAGGTTCGGACTTCGCTGCACAGGGTACGCAAGTCGCGGTCCTACTAACCAGTTACCGGTGTAGTGTAGAAGAGTCAGACGGTCCGGGTCGAGCCAATCGGGAATGCAAGGTACCAGGGAGAATCCAGAGGAATAGTCAAGCCGAAGTCGCAGGAACAATATGGGTCACACAGATGCAGGGAAGGTCACCAAGCCGGGTCACAACGGGAGAGCGAATCACAGGAACTACCAACAGGAAACTAGAAGAAGGAGAACCAGGAACACTAGGTTAGAAACCTGTTATTCTGGCACCAGAGCCAGGCACCCGGGTTTAGCAACTTTACTCTCACAAAACTGTCCAAACAGAACCTCAGAGGCTGTTGCATTAAATTATTGTAGAAAAACAATCGCTCTATACGTCCTCCCTTGGTGCTCTCATCTCCTTCGGTCTTCAGTATCACGTTTATGCTGATGACATTCAACTCTACATCTCTTCTCCTGATCTTTCCTCCTCCCTCCTCTCTCATGTATCTGACTGCCTCTCAGCCATCTCCTCTTGGATGTCCTCGCGCTATCTTAAAATTAACATCTCTAAAACTGAACTCATTGTCTTTCCTCCCCCTATACTCCCCTCCCACCATGACCTCAATTGTTGGTAACAACTCCACCATCTCCTCTGTCACCCAACTCCGCTGCCTGGTTGTCACTCTTGACTCCTCTCTCTTTTGCCCACCACATTCAGTCCCTCGCCCAAATCTGTCGCTTACAACTCCACAACATCGCCCGCATCCGTCCCTTCCTCTCTCAGGATGCCACCAAAAATATCCACGCACTCCATCTCCCGCCTCGATTATTGCAACCTCCTCATTGGCCTCCCCCAATCCCATCTCGCCCCCCTCTGCTCTATTCTCAATGCGGCTGCAGGACTCCTCTTCCTTTCTCGCAGCTCCTCCCTCCCCTCTCTGCCTTGCCCTACACTGGCTCCCCATCCCCGACAGAATCCTTTTCAAACTCCTTACCACCACTTACAAGGCTCTCTCCCAGTCTACTGCCCTTTATATCTCTAAGCTCCTCTACATTCACACTCCTGTCCGCTCCCTGCACTCGACCAATGACCGCAGCCTCTCCTCCACTCTTCCCACTCCTAAATCCAAGACTTCTCCCGGGCGGCCCCCCTTCACTGGAATGACCTTCCTCGCTCCATCCGTCTCTCCTCCTAATCTGTGCTCTTTCAAACGAACACTTAAATCTCACCTGTTCCTCAAAGCCTACCAACCATCCACTTAACCCCCTCATCTTCTCTGCTCGTTCTCCCCTCCTCCCGCCCTCCCCCTTTTGCTCCCCCGATGCTTCAACTGCCTCCCCTTGTGTCTGTTTTGTTCACCATCCCTCAGGATATAAGCTCATATGAGCAGGGTCCTCTTCCCTACTGTCTCCATACCTGTTCTTCTGCTACGCCTCTACTGCATTAGCCTGCCTGGAGTTTCTGAGGTATTGGTATTTTTTGTTTATTGTTCTGTACTGTCTCACCCTGTATAGTCTACTGTTTGTTCTGTGTATGTTACTGCGGAAATCTTTTGGCGCCTAACAAGTCAACGATAATGATAAACGATAATAATAGTAATAATAATTTATAATTGGAGCACTGATCTAACAAGTAAAAGTGAGAGGGAGAAGATGCCAGCTTAGTGACTGCAAGACCTTTGCTGCTATAATGACAACACTAATGAGCATGTGTGCACTCCAATGAAGAGGAGTGGGGGAGTGCACCTGTGTATGTGCTACATGTGTACGTTTTGGAGATTCACTGCATTATCCCTTACACAGCCAATTATGGATTGTGATAAAAACTTAGGTAATCCGGAGTTTTGAATTATAGATTGAAACAGAAGAGTTAGAAAGGAAATGTTTTGCTTAAACAGAATAGTTAAAGTACCTTTTAAGCATGCATCTATATTTTCTTTTCTTAGCTATCCTCCTACATATCATCTCAATTTCCAAAGCCCTCTGATTGTCAAACAAAACTGGTTGCCAGACACAGGCTCTCTACATGACATGTGATGGCAGAGGGGGAGATGGAGGATGTTACAGTGCATACAGAGCAAAGAGGTGTGCTCCAAAGCCCCTCTGTTAAATACATTATGTGACTGTGGTTGGCATGGTAGTCCAGAAGCATAACTAATTTTTAGGAGCCTGAAGAAATAAAACGAGGGAAAATGGTAGCTATACCTAAGTATTGCTGCTTTAAGTGGGATAGAAACGCTTCAATACATCATTTGTCCTAAACTTATTGAGTTGGCATGTTTCACTATCGGGGGGGGGGGGGAAGCAAAATAATCAACTTAGACTCTTACTGCTTATACAGTAATATATCTAAATGTAAAAAACAATCTCATTATTCATAGGCAGTAAAATGAAACCAGCTGTCTAGTGAAGGAGGTCACCACTCCCTCCAACAATAAAAACTAATAAAGAAGCCACAGGACTGCACTTAATCAATCTATTTCTCCTATCTGACTATAACAATAACAATGGCTCATCCAGTGGTGGAAGAAGAACAATAATATAACCATTTAATTATTCTTGTAATAAAACCTGTTTATTAGTCAGCCAATTCTATGAGCATTTACATTCCAACACTTGTCAATTAATTGTTCTAATTATTTTTCTGGCATTAGAAGTAGATTGATCTGACGCTGGCCTGTGCTTTCTTTTATGTTTTGCAATCAGTCCTGATTTGCCAAAATGTGGATGAATCAATAACACCCACTGGAGAGTCAGGCAGCCCTGTACACATATACAGAGCAGTTGATGATGATGACTGTTCATGATAATATTATTTATTACCTGCACTAAACCTCAGGGGAACGAGAAGAGCCCCCCATTATTTTCCAGGGCGTAACTGGTAGTCTTTGGGAGTGGATGGTGTTCTGTTACACCAGTCGCACACTGTGGAACCTCAAACCGGTGGTCTCCCTATTATAGTGGGATACAAGCTATCCAACTCTGAGGCTGGTTGATGTTTTGGGTAGAGGAGCATGCTGCTAACTTATTTAATCATGTTTACTTGCGGCAGACCTGTGATATGAAGGCCAAGGGTCAGGGGCTTCAATTTGATTGTTTAGTATTATTGAGTGAAATCCAAGTGAAATTCACTGTAATTTGGGAATTTTTGACCGAATCGTGGTGAATAAAATTTCTGGGTTTTCATAGAGCTCTAGTAGCGCACACATGAAATAAAATAAGGCAAGCTTTTGTTTTTGGTGTGGTTTCGGTGTGCCTGGATTAATTTATGGTGTGCATCATTCCAGAAAGACCTGTATTGGGAACATGTGCAAAGTTTGGCGGGCAAAACCCCTCTCGAAATAGCGTAAGCCCAATACACTGGCTACTGTTCTGTGTACTGTACAGTATCACTGTATCAATAAACAGCTGCAAAGTCAAATTAGTACTGTTTACTCTCAAATTAGGATGGATATGGATACTCGGCTTTGGTTTATATGTTCTGCACAGTCTATGTTGGAACATGCCATGTTAAATGAAAGTGGACAGTTCCCAGTGCTTGATGGTCTCGCAGATCAAGATGTAGGAAAAAGCTGTTTGTCTTTCAAGATAAATAGTATCTTTTCAGGTCCAAGAGTTCCAAATCAAAGCTATGTCTTTCCAACACATGCTCTTTATTTTGTTTTATTCTATGGGCATGCCTCAGGCGTTTTGTTTAGCTGGAGTGTATTTTTTTTCTTGCTTTGTAAGATATTAACTAACAGCAATGTTTGATGGGTTATTTTAAAATACTAAAGCTCCCACTTTCAGCTACACACCATGCCCAGTATTTAGGTGTTACAGACTAAACATTGGATAACATATGATCTAACCCATGTTGGCTTAAAGCATGAATCCACTTTCAAACAACTGGCTTCTGATGAATTAGGACCAGGGATACATATTTGCTAATGCAACACGGTACCTGTGAGCTTTCGTTCAGAAGCTACAATAATGTCTGGTTTCATGTAGAGTAATTCTTTGTTGTTTGGTTGCTATGGGCAACAGACACAGCTGTACAGCATTGGGACTGTGGCCCACGCTCTCCAACTCCATTTTGTGTTACCTTTTTGCAGATGTTTACTCTCAGGATACAAACACTAGTTGACACAATCATGCTACATAATAAAAAACTGGAAGTTGCTCATTCAATTTATAGACTATAGCAGGTGCTTAAAAGGGTGGGGTTATTCTGAAAGGAACTAACACACAGAGAGATCCCCCAGCACACTGCTATAGCTAGCAACAGACCTGCCATTTCTACTGTTGATAAAAATGCAAAAGTCTTAGTTGCACACATTTGCAAATGTATGTTAAAGCCACCCGCCACTCCACGGCACTTTTGCTAATAGGGTGGTCCTAACTCTAAACAATGAGAGTCCCATAAATTTGGGCCATACATACGTGTTTTTAAATTGAGAGCTAACTTAAAAACACATATGTATGGCCCAAATATATGGGACTCTCATTGTTTGGAGTTAGGACCACCCTATTAGCAAAAGCGCCGTGGAGTGGCGGGTGGCTTAACATACATTTGCAAATGTGTGCAAGTAAGACTTTTGCATTTTTATCTACAGTAGAAGTGGCAGATCTGTTGTTGGCTATAGCAGTGTGCTGGGGGATTTCTCTGTGTGTTTGTTCCTTTCACAATCATGCTACATGCAACTTGGTAATGATGTCACAGATGAAAGACAGATTTTGTTTAGTGCTGCTACAAGATGCATATTTTCATTGAATTAGCAGCCTGGTGGCTTAGTGTTTAGCACTTCTGCCTCACAGCACTGGGTTCATGAGTTTGATTGCTGACCATGGCCTTATCTGTGTGGAGTTTTTATGTTCTCCCTGTGTTTGTGTGGGTTTCCTCCGGGCTCTCTGGTTTCCTCCCACAACCCAAAAACATACTAGTAGGTGAATTGGCTGCTATCAAAATTGACCCTCGTCTCTCTCTGTCTGTGTGTGTATATCAGGGAATTTAGACTGTAAGCTCCAATGGGGCAGGGACTGATGTGAATGAGTTCTCTGTACAGAGCTGCAGAATCAGTGGCGCTATATAAATAAATGGTGATGATGATAATACCTTGCTAGGCTTGAGTCCTAATGGGTATCCGCAAAGAGCAGCAATAAAGCAGTATGCTTGACTGTGTAACCAGATTAACTGTAATAATAGACCTTAACCAAGAACTTATGTCATTTATTCAAATCCTGCTGGATTTAAGAGCGAGTAGTTCAATTTACCCCCAGATATGCTAAGAAATGGTCACACTTAATGAATCCAAAATTGAACTCTAGAAGTTTGTTCTAAGCCCCTTGTAGGACAATTCCATCTTTAAGTAACACGTGGAGTGAAGCTAGCATTCATTCAGGACATGTGAGGTGGGTCAGTACAATGTAGTATTTCCAGTTTGTCTACTTTTACCTTTAATCCCGAGATTGTCGCAGATTATGAGATTAGGGAGTGATATCAGCTACAGAGTGGCCGTCAATAGTATATTGTCGGCAAACAGGATTAATGTCAGGATACTACTGAATGGGGATGATGTCTCTATTAGAGTCTGTAAGTTTGAGAAGGACTGGAGAATCCTTGCTAGTGTGAGGGGAAATGGAAACCCATTCACTGCATTACGTTATACGAGTTGTCCCATGAAAGGTTATAAAAAAAGCCTTCTTCATATACAAGTTGGGCAAGGTCTTGGGAAGGCCGGAGACATTGGCATGGTGAGCAATATAGACAATCTTTAGTGGCTATTTTGCTAACTGGAATATGGTGAAGTCTGGGTAATAATAAAAGCATCAGGAATAGTAGCTACACAGTAGCAAGTAACAGGTGAATTTATATAATTACTTGCATAACAATCATGCAACATGCTGTTCTAATATAGACACATGTATAGTTGTGAGAATATTGAATGTGAAAAGTAAAGGACATTGCTTGTAAATAATTGTGGACTCAGATAAATGTTGATAACTAAAATTGGGCTAAACGTACTCAGCTTTGCCATTTCAGCTTTTTTTGCTCATATCAGCATTTTTTTTATTCATTAACTGCAAGCTGTTAGGTTTTGAATGTTTGTGGTGGGTGAGGTAAAGAAATATTCCGTTATACTTGATATTAAAACACAGTTTCAGAGGAAAGGTTGATCAATACCATGTTATGTACCTGAAACTAGAGTGTTTTTTTAATATAATAATCATTACACGTTTGGTTAATATGTAATTAAGTTTCCAAGGTGGCATTATAAAACAGTGAACATATAGTAAAATGAATACAGTTAATGCACTATTCTGCAGAGAATATAGCTGTTTTAAATTATGTTGGCAATTTATAGAAGGAGTAGCATATTACATTAAAATGTCAAAGACCATCTAAACCTCTGCAGAATATCGACATTTGCTATTAAATCGGGTTATTGTTATTTAACCTGAAGACTGTAAGCAACCAGAAGCTCCAAATGTCGCTATGATTCTGAGCTAACGCCTATTGGCTGCTCACAGAACACAGTGGGGATTATGTCCTAAGAAAGAAAATGGGACCATGTCCCTCTTCTCACACAGCAAATTATCAGATTCAAGAGCCAATGAACAATAACATAGTCCATCTCCCAAGAAGCATTGGGCAATCATTGCAGATTTTTTTTCACTGTGACTTAAATGGACAATGGTTTCCAAAAACGTCAGCTCGAAGTACTGACAATTTCCACCAATTTCCACCACATTAATTTTGTTTTGCTTTACTTTTTGCCTAATGTTCTTGTGTGAGCAATTTTAAGCGTGCAGACTATCCAACCCAATTCGCTCATTTGGGCAAAAAAAATCACTAATTTGATGCTATGGGCCTGACTCACTGAGGTATGCAATTTGGGCATATGAAACGTCCATATTCTATTGGGATATTTGAGTTAAGTGCAAAAATTATTACAACTACAAAAATAATTACAACTATTTTACATTAATTTAAATTAATCAGGTATCGAAAATAGCACATATCCTCCACTTACACTTAGGCAGGCCACATACTTTGCAATCTCTGCCGTGACAGCTGGCTCGATATTGTAGCGCTTGTTTTCCACACCGACCCCCAGGCCAACAATAAACTTATCAAAATCAGTTGGAACATTATCAGATAAAATGGTAATTGCAGCTTAAAGATGACTGCAACAAACCTCTTTTATCTGACAAAGCTAATAGATCCCGTGTGACATCTGAAGTGATCCAGCAAACATGCAGAGTACCAAATTGCCGAAACTCCCCAATTTGTGTGGTCAAACTTGAACTCTGATCCCATCACTTGGCCTGTGAATCTTACTCTAAAAAGTTTCACCCCGCTGGTTGTGATTTTCTATCTGGCCTCTCTCTGACATTTAGTCCGTGACAAACACTGACCGAGACATATGCTAATGATGTTTTATAACTATGAGTGAAGGCATAATAGTGGAAATGAGACATATATGGTGCATCTCTTCCATTCATTAATAAAACCATAAATATTTGGGTGTTGAGCTAATTAAAAACAGATCCTTACTGCTGTGCTGTAATTTAGGTAAAACAGCAAGTGTACAGAAGCAGAGGACTCATAATTTATGTATAGGCATGCATCAGAAGCCAGATATTTCTTATTCATAGACATCCATACACTGCTTTCAATATTGTGTGCATTCAGACCAGTCACATGTGTTTCTAATTTCAAGTCTGTGTGTTTACTCCAGTTTACAATGTGCCATCCCAATCAATCTTGTGCATAAAACATCTTCACGTTAGTAAAGGAAGTTGTTAAGCAAGAACCTTCACTTCTGGATGAAATTTTACATTTTCTAAAAAAACTCCATCACTTTTGCCAAAGAAACTTGCTTCACGGGAGCTGAGAAGAAGTACAAAGGCAGACAGATTCTTGACTCTCACTTGTTGAATGTAGCTTAAATTGTCCTTGAAGTCTTGGCCTTACGAATGAATTTTGGAGAAAGTAAACACATTCTCCTATATTTTCATTGCTACCAGCAATCGGCTGCCCAACAGTATGTGGTGTAGAGCTGCAGACACAAAGGGCCTCATGTAGAATTGGATGCAAAAACGCAGATGTGAAAAGGTTCCGATGAAAAGACGCAATTATGCGTGCACGCAGTGTCAGATGTATAGCAAGATGTGTCCAGGTATGTAATGGTCGCATATGCCCCAGGTACGTCCACCTCTGCATATGCGGTCAGCGCAAGAAATGGCTTTTTTAAGATCAGAGCAGGGCATATACCACAGAGCATATGCCGTATGTCTCAATAATAGCTAGGAGATGATACATTATTGTCCTTTGTGTCTTTAATATTTACATACAAGATGTGTATGAATAGGGTACTGATATGTTAGAAGTGCGGACGACGTTTCTTACAGTACCGCTTTTCATGGGTCAAGGATTGTGTACTGTATGGTATTACACACTTACAATTAATTAAAGACCTAGCATACACTTCAGTCAAACAATCAATTGTGTGCATCTTTCTACTGTCCTCTAGATTGGTGTACATTGTGTGACGAAATTGCCAATAATTAAAATGCACCAATTGCAGACCCCACCCCAGAAACAAAACAATGGTGAACTCTTTGTGGCTATTTGGTGGGTATAGTGTTAAGTGCAGTCAGTCTCTTCTGCATCTTTGGCATAATGATTGAAAAGCTTAAATGTCAGAAATGCCAACAGACACATATCATATAGCCACAGCACAAATTAATTAAGCACAACCAACTCGAAAGGAATATCCGCAATAATCTGATGAGAAACATCTAGCAAATACTGCTGATCGCTGTCATCATTGGTACATATTGTTCACCAGCCTCCTCTGTAACCTCCTGACAGGAGTGAGTCCAGCTCTGAGTCAGACGCAACAAAACAATATATCTCAGGCACTGAAACTCACTCCATTATCTCACCCCATAGAACCTTACTGCTGTTGAGGATGGGATAGTGTTATCCCCACAGTTCAAATCAGAACAAGAAAAAGCAGCACAAAACAAGTACCAGAGGTGGTGTGATGCAAATCTGTAAACAATAATTAAGAGGTAACCAATCTTAATAGCATTAAAAACATTTATTTAAATAACAAAAGAATAAAATTAATATTTATAACAATACACAAAATACAAAAAGGTTTGAACTAGAAATGTTCACTGACCCCTGTGTTCTGGTTTTGGATCTGGATTAACTTTGTGTTTTGGTTTTGGCAAAACCGCCCTTGCGTGTTTTGGCTTTGGTTTTTGGTTTTGGATCCAGATTTTTTTTATTGCTAAAATCACCTATTTTTGTCCCGTCCCCCCCCACATTATTATTAACCTCAATAACACTAATTTCAAGTCATTTGCAGTCCATTTTGACAATCTCACAAGTCACAATATTATTTTCATACACTTTCAAACAAAGACTGCAGATTTAGAAGACCAAACCTGCCAGACCGATTATTTGTATTTCAGCAATGACATTTAGCAATGGAGCTCTCCTCTTTGTATGTTACCTATATAGCAAAGTACAATGTGACTGCAGATTTAGAAGACCAAGCCTGCCAGACCTATTATTTCTATTTCAGCAATGACAATTAGCAATGGAGCTCTCTTGAATGTCACTGGAGTCTTTGGAGAACACTGCTACCCCTCCTCTTTCTGTTATACCTATGACGCTTCCCAACTGCACTAGAGACTGCCAGGAACTGTGCTACCCCTTCTGTGTCCCTCTGTGAAATGGCGCTGGATCGCTGTGGAGGGTGGTGCTTATATAATCCAAAACTCCCGAGATCCGACGGTGTAACAATAATGTGGCTCGTTTTCAATTCTGAGTGTGTTCGGTTTTCGGAGAATCGAGCCTGAGCATCTCTAGTTTGAACCCAAATATCTGGGCAGGGGTAGTAAATAATATAAGTAAGATATAATGATCTCCTCTAACATCAGAAAAATATGACTTGATGTCTAGCTACTGCACAGAAGATGAACTGATGTATTAGAATTCAAACAATATAAAGGAATTGTCCATATAATACACAGTTGATAATCAATAGGATCCAGACCATCCTGAGGCTTAGAGCTTATATTAATATTCTATTAGGGAAAAATATCCCATATCATTAAAAGTTCTTCAGGAACCAAAGTAACCAGTATGGATAAAATCAGTGGATATGTCAATGGGGGGAATTCTATTCCCCCCCGAAGTACCGCCGCGATAAAACGCGTAATTACCGTTATTGCGGTAATACCTCTCACAGTTCCCACATATACTTTACCGACCACGGCTCTCCGGCATAGATGAATACGTCGATCACGTGGAGGTGGTGCACACCACTAAACACTACCCGGACAGATGGCAAATCACCATATGAAAATTTATCGTAAGTAGTAGGTAGTGCAACAGTCTAACGGATTCGCATGTTTAGTAGGAACGGACAAAAGGTTTCCAACTGACGCGTTTCGTCTGCTTCAAGCAACCTTTTTCAAAGCAATGCATTTACGATCAACACATCTTTCCTGTACTTGTGCTGTACTCGCATACCTCTCCTAGGGGTATATTTACTAAACTGCGGGTTTGAAAAAGTGGAGATGTTGCCTATAGCAACCAGTCAGATTCTAGCTGTCATTTTGTATGTAACCCCTGGGGATGCTGCAGTTGGACTTGAGCACCCAGGGGCTAATAATCACAATTGCATCAGTAAGAAAAGAGATGCATATAGCTATTTACCAGTCAAGGAGAAGGAACTACATCTCCCAGAAAGCTGTTATGAAGAGGGGGCGGAGCCTAAGAAGACTGAGAAACCAGAGGGCGGAGAGAGAGGGGGAGAGAGGAGCATCCTGGGAGAGACTGAGCTGTGTGACCAAGTCAGATAGGTGACCCTAGGCAGAAGGGCACTGGATGAGTGATCTGAGCAGAGAGAGCAGTCTGCAGAGATATCAAAGCTCGGTGCAGTTCTGAACAGAACCTGCTGGAAGCCACAGTTTGAAGCTGTAGGAGGAGGTTTGCATGCATCTCTGAAGAAGGACATTTTACAAGTCAGCCATTTTGGAGATAATCAAGTTCAGACCTGTGACACACTGGTGCAGATAAGTTACTGGTTATTTTTATCTATCTGTTGTTGTTCAAGTGGGGTTTGGACTATATCTGGCCACAAGGGCTGAAGAGTTAGGGATAGATGGGTGGGCAGGTAAATATGCACCAAGTGTGTGTCTAATCAGCACTTGTGGAACTACAAGTCCCAGGATACAAATTAGAAAGGATTTTACAGTTGTTGCTAGAGGAGGGTCTGCATACTGTGACTGCTGTACCTCACTGCAAGTGATTTAAAGATCTCCAAAATCTGCAAACTGGACACATGATGTTTCCATGCCATGCTGCATACATACAGAAGGGCCCCAACTTGCAGTGCACTGCTCTATTTGTGTGGTGTGTTTGAATACTGCTGTGTGTGTTTGGCAGTACATTGTAGGGCTATAAGGGAAAATATATAAATTCACCCTGCAAGATATTCACAGTATCAGGAGCAAGTAAGATATCTGATATATTTTTTTATGTGTATAAAGCTGTGACAGTTAATGGTTATATTGTTATATATTATATTATATTGTATGCTGTTATTGATTTATTGCGAGTTTTTGTGTTAACTTGGTGTGCATGTGCATCCACACTTGTTTTATTACTGTATTGTATTGTTTGCACTATTATTTCAAATTATACCAAAGTATATTTTTCTATAAAATTACAAAGCTGCATTTAGGATTTCCATTTAAATAAATGTGCCTGACTGGCTTTTGCAGCACATATTTTGTCACAGAGTGTTAATACTGGGCAGGGGGTTTCCCGAATCTCCCCCTGGTGTATCTTTTGAACACCCCCCAGAAGAGAAAGCAGAGATTCGGGTGGAGGCACTGAAAACCAAGTACCAAGGTGAGAAGCATCTGCGTGGTTCAATATATATATATACCCTCACAACGCTTAATACACAAGGGGGTGTTACAGTGGAGGCACTGCTGAGATACTGAAGACACACTCAGTGAAACCCATCAGCACAGACGTCATGGATAGTATAAGAGAAGAAGTGTTTCTGTGGTGTGAACAACAGACTGTGGCCCCAACTCGATGTTTAGGGATCTATGGTGACTCTCAGGGAGTGACAGATGAGGAAGTCCTGCATGTGCTCCACAGGATTTATGGGGTAGAACATCCTAAAATCCTTGGATGGAAAGGTAGAGATCAGCATAAGACCAGTCTGATCCTCTGTGAGACGCAAGCAGAATTGGATAAAGATTTTCTTCCCTCCCTCGTTTCTGGGCCACAAAAACAACAATGGCATATTGTGATACCGTTAAAGCCAAAACAGCTAGTCGCAGCACCTCTTAATGCTGAACTTCCAGATGGAGATATTAACCGACAAGTATTCCCTCAGGCCAGGGAAGAGAATTCTCAGTCACCCTCCAGTACTAGGAAAACTGATGAGGATCAAAGCGAACTGTTCCTCACTGCTGTACAGAAACTGGTAGACCAGTTAGGAAAGTCACAGCATGAAGGGGGCTACAGAAGGCTCCGGCTCTTCTCAGGAATAAAACCAGTCCCTACTGGGGAAGAAACTTACGAGGCATGGAAAGAGATGGCTTCCCAATACCTGGAGGAATGGCATTGCTCCGAACCCTATAAGAGACAGCGGATCGTTGAAAGTCTGCGAGGTCCCGCTGGAGAACTAATCCAAGCTGTACGGAGAAGTGACCCCCAAGCCACTGCACGACACTACTTAGCGACTCTAGATCAGGAATATGGAATGGCAGAGGATGCAACAGATCTGCTCTATCAGCTACGCCACACCTATCAGGAGTCAGGGGAGACATTGTCCAATTATATCTATCGGCTGGACAAGCTGATCCACCTTATTGTGTCAAAGAAAGGAATACCCCTAGCAGAAGTAGACGACAGGCGTATGCAACAGTTGTTACGGGGTGCTCTGTCCCATGACCCAGTAGCGATGAAGATAAGAAATGCTCAACTGGGACAACCATCACCTACTTTTCTTCAGTTGATACAAGATGTTAAACAAGAGGAAGCTATAGTTAAATCCCGAGAGAGGGTGACCAAGAAAGTCAAGGTCGTACAGTCAAAGCCCGAGGCTGACCTTCCCAGCACTGAGTTAATGAAGATTGTGGAGAAACAAGGTGAGCAGATTGCTCAGTTGTTGGAGATGCAGAAGCAGATTCAAGCACAGATGCTGAAATACCACACTACCGAGCAACTGCACCCGAACATCCACCCCCGGCAAGTTCTCGAAGCTAACACTACTCGGAAACAGAACAATTGTTTCACTTGTGGAGAAGTTGGGCATCTCGCTAGACAATGTCCTCAGAGGAAGGGAGGAAGGTGGTCACCCTCACCATCCCACCGGGATAGGAAGCTTTCGGAAAACTGAAAGGGAGGACCAGGAACCCCCACACTGGCCCTCTAAAGAAAGCTGACATTAACACTGTGGGGAACTCTCACCTGGAATGGGGTCTTTTGCCCAAAGGATTGCTGGGACCCTCTCCTCACGTGCCGGCATGTCTAAATGGGAGACCTTGTATGGCCTTGCTAGATAGTGGTTCACAGGTGTCCATTGTGTTCGAGAAGTGGTACCGAGATAATCTATCTGACTTGCCCATAAAGCCATTGTGTGGACTGACCATCTGGGGTCTGAGTGACAAGAATTATCCCTACCTTGGGTACATCACTGTACCTTTGAAGTTCCCACGGGAAGTAGCTGGAATAGAAGAAGAGGTGAACGTGCTTGCACTTGTCTGTCCTGAGGCCGAAGGAGAACCTCGAGATGTCTCAGTGATTATTGGAACTAACTCCCATTTGTTCGAGATACTGGCCAACTGGTGCCAAGAGGTGGGAGGAGCAAGTTATAGTAAAACACTTAAGATTCATCCTATGTGCCTTGCTGCTTATAAGAAGAAAGAGGAAAAAAAATCTCAGAAAGAAACCACATTACAAATAGGAAGTTTTGATCAATGCTTTAATGGTAGTGATGCTAGTCAAGAAGACCGACACTGGCTAGTTATGCAAATGCTACAAAGAGAGGCTGCCTTCTCTTCGGGGGACTGGGATTTAGGTCTAGCGACAGGAGTGGAGCACCACATAAGGCTAACGGACGACAGACCTTTCCGAGAACGGTCAAGACGCCTAGCCCCTGCTGATTTGGATGATATTCGGGAACATTTAAGGGAGATGCTAGAGAATGATGTGATTGAGAGATCTGAGAGTCCCTATGCTTCTCCTATTGTGGTGGCTAGAAAGAAGACGGGAAAAATACGGATGTGCGTGGACTACCGGACATTAAACAAGCGCACGATTCCTGATCAGTACACTGTCCCTAGGATAGACGAAGCCCTTGATTGTCTTCAGGGAAGCAAGTGGTTTTCTGTGCTAGATCTACGCAGCGGGTACTATCAGATATTGATGAGTCAGAAGGATGCTGAGAAAACCGCCTTCATCTGCCCGGTTGGATTCTTTCAGTTCAAAAGATTGCCACAAGGATTATCAGGGGCTCCAGCCACTTTCCAACGATGCATGGATGATGTTGTGGGTGACATGAATTTCAGGGAAGTGCTGGTATACTTGGATGATTTGATAGTATTTGGCCAAACATTGAATGAGCACAACGAAAGACTCCTCAAGGTATTGGATCGCTTAATAAAGAAAGGGTTGAAGTTGTCCCTTGACAAGTGTAGCTTCTGTAAAACCCAGGTCAAGTATGTGGGATATGTTGTGGATCGGGAAGGAATTTCTACAGATTCAGCGAAGATAGAAGCGGTGAAAGAATGGCCTCGACCAACAATACTGAAGGAATTAAGGTCTTTTTTGGGGTTCTGTGGCTATTACAGAAGGTTTGTCCCAAACTACAGTAAACTTGTCAAGCCTCTTACAGATCTAACTCGAGGTTATCCTGCTCCAAGAGGTTCCCATCGGAAAGAGAAACCATTGTTCCGGGTAAATGATGCGTTCGGGGAAAGGTGGAGTGAGGCTTGCGAACAAGCTTTTGAAGGATTGAAAACCTGCCTGATTCAAGCGCCTGTTGTGGCATATGCCGATCCAGAGTTACCATACATTCTGCATGTAGATGCCTCCTTTGAGGGACTTGGGGGAGTGCTATACCAAGTGCAAGAAGGAAGGTTAAGACCAGTCTATTACATCAGTCGAGGTCTCTCACCCAGTGAACGGAACTACCCGGTGCATAAGTTGGAGTTCCTGGCCCTTAAGTGGGCAGTTGTTGACAAACTTCACGACTATTTGTATGGAGTACCATTCGAAGTGCATACAGACAACAATCCCCTCACATATGTGCAGACCACAGCAAAGCTAGATGCAACTGGGCACAGATGGTTGGCGGCGCTGGCCATTTACAATTTCACAATAAAGTACAGGCCTGGGAGAAGAAATGTAGATGCCGATGCTTTGTCAAGATTACCGGGAAGGTTTGTGGAATCTCAGGAAGAAGAATGGATAGAGTTGCCAGCTCCAGAGGTGAAGGGGATGTGTCACGAGGGACGTGTGGTCGTGCCTCCAGTCAAAGAATGCTTAACAGCTCTAGGGGCAACGACAGATGCACTACCAAGACAATATTGCTGGCTGAGTCAAATGGAGCTCAGTGATCTTCAGAAGTTGAGTTCAAGCCAAGTCAAAGAAGATCAGCAGAATGACTCCTCTATAGCAGCAGTTAGGTGGTCTGTTAAACACAGACAAAGAATCCACCCGAGTAGTTTGAAAATGGAGGAAGCTATTTTGCTAAGCAGACAGAGAGAGTCATTGGTGGTGAAGCAGGGGCTACTGTATAGAGAAACCAGCCGCAAAGATGGCAGAGAGAGGAAACAGCTAGTATTGCCAAAGAAGCACCGTCCCATGGTTCTCCGTGCGTTGCATGATAAACACGGCCACCTGGGAATAGAGAAGACCATGAGTTTAATTTCAGATAGATTCTACTGGCCGAAAATGGAGATAGACATTGAGAGTTATTGTAAATCTTGTGGGACATGCATACTTCGAAAATCCCTCCCAGAAAAGGCTGCCCCCTTAAAGAATATATCCAGCAATGGGCCTTTAGAGTTAGTCTGTATTGACTTTCTATCAGTGGAACCGGATGAAAGCAACAAGTGTAACATTCTAGTGGTGACAGATCATTACACCCGTTATGCTCAAGCCTACCAGACAAAAGACCAGAGAGCTGTGACCGTGGCAAAAATCCTATGGGAAAAGTTCTTTGTCCACTATGGACTGCCTGCCCGCATTCATTCAGATCAGGGTCGGGATTTTGAGAGCAAGCTAATAAAAGAACTGTGCGAGGTCTGCGGGATAAAGAAGTCCAGGACTACTCCTTTCCATCCCCAAGGAGATCCGCAGCCGGAGAGATTTAATCGGACCCTTCTCAGCATGATGGGCACTTTGGACACTAAAAAAAAGGCACATTGGAGTAGGCACATCAGCCATTTGGTCCACGCCTACAATTGCACGAAAAACGAGTCCACGGGGTACTCCCCATATCTCTTAATGTTTGGAAGGGAGGCTAGATTACCAATCGATATCTGTTTTGGAATGGACACTGCTGATCCCCAAGAAAAGCCCCATTTGAAATATGTGGAGCAGCTGAAACAAGAACTAAAGGAGGCCTACAGACTAGCGGAAGCAGCTGCATCAAAAGCTGGACAACGAAACAAGGGTCGTTATGATCTACAGGTCAAGGAGCATATTCTGGAGCCAGGTGACAGGGTTTTACTTAGACACTTGGGCCTCCCGGGGAAACACAAGTTAGCCAATCGTTGGCG
Organism: Mixophyes fleayi; assembly: GCF_038048845.1. Lineage (NCBI taxonomy): Eukaryota > Metazoa > Chordata > Amphibia > Anura > Limnodynastidae > Mixophyes > Mixophyes fleayi. Next base: position 31,248,413 of record NC_134404.1, on the reverse strand, counting down.
AAAGGATCCTCATGTTGTGGTTGCAAAATTGCCAGACATCCCAGCCTATCGAATTAGGCCCGAGGGGCTAACAGGCCCTATAAAGACATACCATCGACAACATTTGCTTCCCATCAGAGATGGTGTCCGGTTTTGGGAGGAGCCTGAAACAGATGAGCCAAAAGTGTCCACACCCAGAAGATCACGGCGAATCAGAGAACCGACCACAGAAGAAGATGATGGAGATGATTGGGGGTATGATGCTCCAGGTAAATTGGGAGAAATAGATTGGAGACAAGATATCAGAAGGCTCACTAGGTCTACCGAGGGGGCCGCTGTAAGACCTCCACAAGTAGAAGAAAGGAGAACTATGCCTGCCATTTCAGATGAAAGTGTCAACCCAAGAGTAGCTGGACGGTTGGATTCTCAGTGTTCAGTAGAGGAAGGCTCTAACCAGGAAGTTGACATGGATGGGGACGTCGTTGATCCAGATGGAGGATGCACTGAACGCCCCAACAGGGTGTTGGGGGGAGAAGAAGGGAACCCACCAGTCCAGGGTCGGCCTAAAAGGACCCCTAGAGCCCCAATGATGTTGACTTATGATAGTCTAGGTCATATGACTGAGATTCCTAAGGTGATTCATCCTAGCTGGGTCTATCAGTGGCCATATCTGACTCCCATATCTGTTATGCCAGGGCCTGTTGTGTATGGATGTGAAAGTGTATTTAGACAGGATGTCTTAACCCCTTTAAATTTGCAGGATGTGGGACAAGCCTCATCATTTGTTCATTGTGGACTTGCCCCACAGGGGGAGTGTGTAACCCCTGGGGATGCTGCAGTTGGACTTGAGCACCCAGGGGCTAATAATCACAATTGCATCAGTAAGAAAAGAGATGCATATAGCTATTTACCAGTCAAGGAGAAGGAACTACATCTCCCAGAAAGCTGTTATGAAGAGGGGGCGGAGCCTAAGAAGACTGAGAAACCAGAGGGCGGAGAGAGAGGGGGAGAGAGGAGCATCCTGGGAGAGACTGAGCTGTGTGACCAAGTCAGATAGGTGACCCTAGGCAGAAGGGCACTGGATGAGTGATCTGAGCAGAGAGAGCAGTCTGCAGAGATATCAAAGCTCGGTGCAGTTCTGAACAGAACCTGCTGGAAGCCACAGTTTGAAGCTGTAGGAGGAGGTTTGCATGCATCTCTGAAGAAGGACATTTTACAAGTCAGCCATTTTGGAGATAATCAAGTTCAGACCTGTGACACACTGGTGCAGATAAGTTACTGGTTATTTTTATCTATCTGTTGTTGTTCAAGTGGGGTTTGGACTATATCTGGCCACAAGGGCTGAAGAGTTAGGGATAGATGGGTGGGCAGGTAAATATGCACCAAGTGTGTGTCTAATCAGCACTTGTGGAACTACAAGTCCCAGGATACAAATTAGAAAGGATTTTACAGTTGTTGCTAGAGGAGGGTCTGCATACTGTGACTGCTGTACCTCACTGCAAGTGATTTAAAGATCTCCAAAATCTGCAAACTGGACACATGATGTTTCCATGCCATGCTGCATACATACAGAAGGGCCCCAACTTGCAGTGCACTGCTCTATTTGTGTGGTGTGTTTGAATACTGCTGTGTGTGTTTGGCAGTACATTGTAGGGCTATAAGGGAAAATATATAAATTCACCCTGCAAGATATTCACAGTATCAGGAGCAAGTAAGATATCTGATATATTTTTTTATGTGTATAAAGCTGTGACAGTTAATGGTTATATTGTTATATATTATATTATATTGTATGCTGTTATTGATTTATTGCGAGTTTTTGTGTTAACTTGGTGTGCATGTGCATCCACACTTGTTTTATTACTGTATTGTATTGTTTGCACTATTATTTCAAATTATACCAAAGTATATTTTTCTATAAAATTACAAAGCTGCATTTAGGATTTCCATTTAAATAAATGTGCCTGACTGGCTTTTGCAGCACATATTTTGTCACAGAGTGTTAATACTGGGCAGGGGGTTTCCCGAATCTCCCCCTGGTGTATCTTTTGAACACCCCCCAGAAGAGAAAGCAGAGATTCGGGTGGAGGCACTGAAAACCAAGTACCAAGGTGAGAAGCATCTGCGTGGTTCAATATATATATATACCCTCACAACGCTTAATACACAAGGGGGTGTTACATGTAGAATGCACTAAATAAATGAAAGCTACAATCTGATTGGTTGCTATAGGCAACATCTCCACTTTTCCAAACCCGCAGTTTAGTAAATCTAGCCCCTAGTCTTTTTCTCTAAATGTAAGGAGTCGTTAGATGTGACTGAGTCTGCATACAGATGGAAGCGTAAGTCTTTTTTGTGGCCAAGTGTTCTAAATGAGGCCCACAGCCTTAACTCTCAGCATTCTGTTCTAGAAGCCTGATGTAATATTGTTCATTATACAGAATCCCATAATGTTCTAATGTTACCAGGCAGGCTGTTTGTTTAACGTCATTCTGAACTGGACTTCACACGATTCTGTTACATAGTACTTCCAAATGACATTATTGCTCTATATATCCTACCAAATAAAACCTCTAAGTTCATTACATGTTACATTTTTGCAGCACAATTTATAGCGAGGGGATTTAGAAGAATAACATAAAATTCTTTACTTTCAAGAATATGTTCAATTGATAAAATTTTAGGCTGAGCTTATGCTTTTAGGTAAAAAAAAACTTTTTTTTTACCTAATAGGAATGAAGAAATTAAAGCGAGAATATGCTATTTCTGGCATTAAGTGGCATCTATGAAGGGGTTGAAAACTGGCTTGAGTTATAGAAGAATGATTTTGAGACCTCCTTGCTGTACCCAAATTCAATTTCCCTTTATACAAGTTCAATTTTCTTAACTTTGGAGTCCTCCAACTGAACTCGTATAAATATTTATTTGGTACTAAACTCAAATAATCTTACTCTGTCTCGCCTATTTACTTATTTTCTTAAGTGATGTAACAGAAATGAAGAAATAACATTATTTTTTAAGGGTATGAATGTGAAAAACAACAACTCTAAAACATTCAATTAATCTACTTTATTAAATGCAGATTCCTAAAATTGCGTCACACTCAATAAGTAGACTTATTGACACTTCTACTTGAGAAGTTGCCAAGATTTTGGGAATACTTGGGTTATATACTGAAAAAGTGTAAATTCCAGTAACCCAGCACTAAATCGATCAATACTAATTGCTGAATGGTTGGATATTGATTGCTCCACATTGCAACCAATAGGCTGATCAGGCTGCAGTCTAGGGCGCTGGATGCTGGCAAGTGCCTTTATTTTATCTACTCCCTTTAATTTTTTTCCCTGCTTACATGCGGTGGAGGCTCCCTGAACTCATGGGGGGTGGCCCTGGTCTAAACGGTGCGGCCCCAGCATTCACCATTACATGACAAGCAGCAGCCTGGCAGCAAATCCAAGTGCTGTTAGCTGACTGACAGTGCAGGCCCCTGTTCTTAGTCTGGGCTCACAAGACCGGACTAAGAAGTGTAGTCCCATGCTGACTGGCAGCTAACAGCAATTGGGTTTGCTGCCAGACTGCCTGTCATGTATAAAGATGTGCTGTGTCTGAGGTAAGCAAGTCTGGATGTCTTGGAGGCAGGGCCGATGAAATGGGGCTAAAGGGGGTGATGAAAATGGTTGAAGGGGGGGTGCTACAATGGCTGAAAAAGGGTGATGAAATGAGAGGACATTTTAAAAATAGCTTTCATTCATGATCTCTGTATTGTGTGGCAATCACAAGGATGTACTTTGTATTGTGTGAAGGTCACAAGGAATTTTTCCATATTGTGTGGTGTTTACAAGGATGCATTCTGTATTGTGTGGTGGTTACAAGGATGCTCTCCGTATTGTGTGGTGGGTACAATTATACTTCCCCCCCCTTGCACCCATTGTGACGTAACCAGGCAGATAGACAAGGCAACCACTATGGAGCTCAGTACACAGGTTCAGTGTAAAGAAGGCCAACCAGGACCAATATCCCACTCCTTTCTTACTGTAATTTGCACATTTCTTGGGCCCATGCTCTCTGGCTGGCCTGGTCCCTATGTGTTAAGCTTCACCTTTGCTGCCTGGACAGACCTTTTAGAGACTGTGTATCTCCACTCTGCTCCCTGCAGTTGCTTGAGACTGTCCTAGACTTGGGAGTAAATTTATCAAACTTTCTAAAAAAGGAAAAATGGATGTGTCACCCAGAGCAACCAATCAGATCCTACCTATCTATTGCAATCTAGAAAATTGTATCTAGAATAATCTGAATGGTTAATATAGGCAATGCATCCACTTTTCCATTTTAGAAGGTCTGATACATCTACCCCTGGGAGTGGAGGGGAGAATAATCAGCTGTTCCGATTATTAACAGGTAAATTAATAAAATATTCACGCAATATACAGTATATATAATATATGTATGCATTAATATGTAGTTAGTATCATAAGTGCAATTGCCATGCATATATTATACATATGAATTCACATACATTAATATATGTGCTATTTATTGACCCATACAAAGAAAAAACAACACGCTGCCTGCGCACTATTGACAATAGTACGGTAATAGTGCACATAATTACCGTTAATACGGTAATTTCAACAGCAGACTGGAGCCGTGAACAGAAATCTGTGCTAAAATTACTGTATTAACGGTATTAGACTTAGCGAGGCGTTATGTCGGGTTTGAGATGATTTTCACTTTTGACCACAGACTGTTATGCTAGTATTGTTGGCTGTTTACAGCATGGAGCGCACCTAGATGTCCGTTTCAGTTAACTTTGGAGTACTTGTAGGAAGTTTTGGGTCTGAGCAGCCACTTTCCCCAGCCTAGATGGTGACATGTATGGGCGGATGGAGGCAGAACTATGGGCTTTCACCATAATGTGCCCACTGGAGGCAACCCCCCCCCCCCCCCAATTGGTGCCCCTATCTCCACATTAACAGAAAAAGAAAAAGGAATCCCACGCATGGCAGCACCAAACCAAATAAACAAAAATCACAGCTATTAATGAAACACAACCACAGACCAAAAAGAAAAAGCAGCGCTGAATAGTGACATATAGGTGTGACCTTAACTTGAAAAATCAAAGGAGACCATGTCAGCATACATAAAACTAGAGATAATAGTATATAGAAAAATATATTGTTAATGTCTCAATAAATATAATACACAAGCCAACTCCAGATTGCCTCCTTTTGTGCTTCTCCAGGTTTCCACCTCTCTACCCCTCTCCCCCTCTCTCTCTCCCCCTCTCTCTCTCTCTCCCCCCTCTTTCTCTCTCTCTCTCTCTCTCTCGATCTTTCTCTCTCCCCCCTCTTTCTCTCTCTCTCTCCCCCCCTCTCTATCTCACTTTCTCTCTCTCTCTCTCTCTCTCTCTCTCTCTCTCTCACTGCGCTCCTAGCAAAAAAAAACCTACTGCCAATCAGGGGCGCTCAGAGGGAGCGGCGTACAAAATACCGGGGCCCAGCCAGGTAGTTAAGAAAATGTTTTTAAATGACTTTTTTGTTTGCTTGTTCGTCTAGCAGGCGCACACACCCACAATAGGGTTGGGGGGAAGGTGGGGACGAAGCGAGCTGACAGCTGTCAGCAGCTCCCAGTTCCCGGACAGTGACGTCACACGCTATCCTAGCAACCTGCAGAGCATGAGGAGGAGTTCCAGCTCAGCTTAGGTAAGTGTCTGGGGGGTTATGATGTGTTTGGAGGGGAAGGTATGCTGTGTTTTAGGGAGTTATGTTGTCCTGTTTGGGTATGCTGTGTCTGAAGGTGGGGGACTGTGCTGTGTTTGGATGTGGGGAGTATGCTGTCTCTGGAGGTTGGGGGGTATGCTGTGGTTGGGGGGGTAAGCTGTGTTTGGGGGGTATGCTGTGTCTGAAGGTGGGGGGACATGCTGTGCCTGGAGCTGGGGGATATGTTCTGTCTGGTGGGTATGGTGCATTTGGTGGGGTATGCTGTGTCTGGATGTGGGGGGTATGCTGTATCTAGGGTTATGCTGCGTTTGGTCGGGTATGCTGTGCCTGGAGGTGGGTTGAATGCTGTGCCTGGAGGTGGGGGCGTATGCTGTGTCCTGGGGTGAGGGGATGGTATGCTGTGTCTGGGGGGGTATGATGTGTCTGGGGGGCGGGATGTGTCTGGTGGGGTGGCGTGTTAAATGTTAAGTTTAATTATAATGTATGTATTATATACGGCATGATCTGTACTGTGTAGACTAATTATTTTCCACATTTCATGTACATTTTCTAAACAGGTCCCAACATTCCAGGACCCAGACAAGAATCCAGTACCAGGCTGTGAAAGCTGCAATAACAGGTAGGGGAGAATAACACCAATTTAATACATAATGGGGGGGATTCAATTGCCGGCAATGTGGCGCACGGACATTGTGCCGCGCATATTGCTGGCAATTACAGTAGATCTCTCCAGTCTCTGTCGAAATCTATCCCGCAAAGTGTCTCACGGATGTTCCCAAGACACTTTGTGACTGGTTGAATTCCCCCAATAATGTTATGTCTAGAAAGGCGTAGCCACAGCCAATGTTGGCCACTCCCCCATCACTATGTGGCCACACCCACTTCTCCTGCTATGTGGTGGTGTGGAGGCAGAAAGTTTCGGTACAAGGGCCCCAAATTCCTAAGTAATAAGTAAAACAGCTTCTTTTTTCGAGACTCGTTCAGAAAGACACATGCACCTCCTAGCAAGGATCCTTAGTGCGAACAGCAATAGCATTGACTATGACAACCACAAGGCCATATTTAGAATTGGCGCTGCCCTTATCCATGTCGGTCAATACACCCTAAATTAGTAATTAAACAAACTACATGTTCATATATTTGACTAATGTGTTTCCATGTGACTTGGGGATGCAGAGAAGAGGGTGTAGTAAAATTATATTTATTGTGTTCAGTTTAGTTATTTATAAATATTATAGGCCTAAATGGATTAACATTGTCCTTGAGGTCATTACACACACAGATATTTTACACATATGTTAACAATTTTAATAGTTTGAAATATTTATTTTTGCTTTTTTTTTTACAAAATGTCACTCACACAGGTTAGCTACTAAAGGATTGTCCATGTTAATGTGTTTCTGCTCATTAAAGGGTCTGTACTCTCCATCAATGTGTTTAATTGTACCTCACATGGGGGAATAATATCTGCCGAACATAACTTTATATGATTCCTCTGTGCAGACGATAAGTAAACTGAGCAGGAGGAGGTTCTGTCTGTCACCTCTGTGCCTGCAATCAGTCATATTTACAGATCTATCCATACCTTCCCCTGCACTATATAATGTCACTCTCCGGCGCCAACAATGTCACACATAGGAGATAAAGAGATTATGGGGAAGAGAAAGCAAACAATGAAACTGTACCAAATGACAAGTTTTTTAAGCATACATACTTACACCGTCATAGACACTAGGTAAGGTCTCGTAACACAAATATTTTCATATGGTTATCCTTTAAAATCTAGATTAGACAAATACATAGAGAATATAGACAATTGTGGGTTAAAGTCCCTTTGGTTTCCAGGCAGAAGATAAAAGTTACATTTATGGCTCATGCAATCAGACACTGCCTCACCTGCAGCCCTTTCACATGGTGGCCTCCATTTTACCCACACTTCCAGAACTGGGAGCAGACAAGTAGTTGAACTATTTTCGCCCGCACACTGCATATTCACAGTACTACACACTGTCCCATCACTTATGTTCACATCCTCCCTCTCGTACCTCCTTCCCCTCTGACCTCTCCATCACTGTTGACAACTCATCTATCTCCCCTGTTCCCCCATTCCGCTGCCTAGATGTCATCCTCGACTCCTCTCTCTCCTTTGCTCCTCACATTCACTCTCTCGCCAAATCCTGCCGTTTCCAGCTTCGCAACATTGCCCGCATTCGGCCCTTCCTCTCCCAGGATGCCACCAAATCTCTCGTCCACTCTCTGATTATCTCCCGCTTGGACTACTGCAACCTTCTCCTTATCGGCCTCCCCCTCTCTCATCTCGCTCCCCTTAGATCTGTGCTTAACGCCGCTGCTAGGCTTATTTTCCTCTCTTGCCGTTCCACCTCTGTATCCCCACTCTACCAAGCCCTTCACTGGCTCCCCTTCCCCTACAGAATCCTTTTCAAGCTCCTCACTCTGACTTACAAGGCCCTCGCCAACTCCACTGCTCCCTACATCTCTAACCTTATCTCTATTCACACTCCCTCCCGCTCACTGCGATCGTCCAACGATCGTCGCCTCTCTTCCCCTCTGATTACCTCCTCTCACGCACGTATCCAAGACTTCTCCCGCGCCGCTCCCCTCCATTGGAACAAGCTCCCCCGCTCCATCAGAACTTCCCCTAATCTGTCCTCTTTCAAACGAACATTAAAAACCCACCTTTTCCTTAAAGCCTTCCAGCCTCATGCCTAAACTCCCACCGGTCGGCTACCTCTCTTTCTCATCCCTTCTTCCCTTCTCCCCCTTCCTCCCGTCTCTCCGTCTCATCCATGTGTCTGTCTGTCTTCCCCTACCTTTAGATTGTTCGCTCCTTTGAGCAGGGCTCTCCTACCTTCTGTTTCCATCACTTTTAACTGCGCTCTCCAGCTACTCAGCTCACCTCCTCTCAGTCCCTCTGCCCTCTGTCTCCTCTCGCTTCTCTCCGCTCCCCTCAGTGACTCTCAACCTGTCATCCGTGCCCACCCTCTTGGGCCATAGTTACCTGCCTGTACTCACTTTTCCCCTCCCTCCCTCTCTTTCATGCTGTGCCTGAGCCCCCAGAGTTATAGTGCTTACTGTTACTTGTACTGTGCTGTTTCACCTTGTACTGTGCCATTGTTTGTCCTTGTACGGCGCTACGGATACTTTGTGGCGCCCTATAAATAAAAATTAATAATAATAATAATAACATCTCTTGAAGTGCATACTACTCTTGTTTTCAACTTATTCTCTATGCGTGTTACTGTGATCTATCATCACACCAACATTTTTTGAACATTTTTCAGCTTCATTTCTTGTCCTCTGACATCCCCACCATCATCATAGGTGATTTCAACATCCCCATTGATAATCCACATTCCACTTGTGCCTTCAAATTACTCTCTCTAATTTCCTCCCTCAGCCTCTCTCATTGGACTGACTAATCTACTCCTCAGGATAACCACAGCCTTGAACTTGTTTTCTCGAAAATATGCTCCGTTCCTGATTTTCTTGATACTCCGTTCCCCCTCTCTGATCATCATCTTATCAGCTACACGCTCTGCCAGTACTTTAACCCCTCTGCTGTCAAACTCTACCAAGCCTCTTCATATCCCAAAAATGTTAACTGCATTAATTTTCAACAGCTTGCCAACTGCAACACCATCTCTCTCCAATTTCTACATTTTCTTCTCCTCCTATGGCAGTACATTTTCACCAAACCAAATCTCTCATCATCAGTATCCAAGATCTTGCTTCCAACTTCAAGGACAAGATTGATAAGATCGACCACTTAATGGTATGGTCAATTCCTTCCCGGCACTCTCTGGAACCCACTCGTCATTTGATCCTACAAACGAAGATAAAGTGTTTTCTCTCTTCGTATTTTCCTAATCTACTACTTGTGTTCTTGACCCAGTGTTATCACAAATAAGTCAGTCACTGTCTCCTGTGCTTATCGCAACCTTAAATAAAATTTGTAATTTCACTCTCTCTCTCTCTACTGGTATATTTCTGTCATTATTCAAGCATGCAGTGATTACCATCCCATCTCCGAGCTTCCATGCGCCTCCAAGCTTCTAGAGATAATTGTCTACACTTGCCTCACACACTTTCTTTCCTCACACCCCTCTTCAGTCTGGCGTTCATTCCCATCACTGCACAGAAACTGCACTGGCTAAGCTTGTTAATGATTTGACTGCTAAAATCTAAAGGCTTCTAATCTAATCTAATTCTAACTCTAAACGCTTCTAATTCTCCTGGATCTCTCTGCTGCTTTTCAAACTGTTGACCACTGTCCTCTCAGAAAAGCACTACAATTCCTAGGTATTCAAAACACTGTCATATCTTGGTTCTCATCCTACCTATCTATTCGCTCTTTGAGTGTTAGTTTCTCTGGATCCACCCCCTCTCCGCTTTCTTTATCAGTTGGAGTACCACAAGGCCCAGTTCTAGGTATTCTGCTATTCTCTACCTACACCACTTCTCTTGGAAAACCAAAAAGGTTTTTTTGGATTTCAATATTATCTCAATGCGGATGATATCCAAATGTATCTATTTTATCCAGGTTTCTCACCATCAGTGTTGGCCCTCATTACTGACCATCTTTCTGCCATTTTATCTTGGATGTCGTCTCGTCATCTCAAACTGAATCTTTAAAAAAAACAGAGCTAACAATATTTCCACCAGTCAGCAGAAGTTACCTACCTGACTGTAGTGATTATAGAGGAATTACAGTTATAAGGATTAACCTATAACATAATTGGGGGGAATAAGGCCTAATCATAACTGCAGTGTAAATATGGTATGTCAAATGAATCTATTGATAAATTGAGCTACTAAGGTGTAAAAAGTGAAGTCAGAACAGATGTTAATTGTTTATTCGGTGGCTCTGCACATCCTGGTCTTAAAGATAGCAGTGTCATCTGTAGCAACTTCAAAGACCTCATGGGGTGAGCTATATCCTGACCTAGGATGGAGTTTTGACATCTGAATAGACTTTTGGGAATCGCTCAGCTTGTTGTCTGGCACAAGGAGACCATGTGATGACTTGGCTATATTTTATATAGACAAAAATAATTCAGTTTTCAAATATGCCACTTAAAATCAATAAAAGAAGTAATCAGCCACACATTTCTCAATAGCATGATGAAGGGCAGCTCATATATTAAATTAAGCATTCTGTCACACAGAGAAGTTGAGGAAATGAGTATAAGCTCAACTAATACCCTGTACCTAGGCCTGTTTGGTATCAATAGATGGATAAATTCATAGGGGATCTATTAACAATACAATTTAAATTTGTACCCATTTCTACATTATGGGGCATTTTTACAATTGACGGCGGGATCGCCGAAAATCCCGCGTTCAAAAAATATTACCGTTATTACGGTAATCCTGCATGGGAAAACCATTAATGCGGTAATTTACTCGCTGGATTTCAGCTCGCAGCTCAGGGAGCTGCGAGCTGAAATTCAGCGAGTAATTACCGTATTAACGGTAATAGTTTTAGAGCGCTAGTTTTTCGGCTGTCAAGCCGAACAATTGAATACCCCCCATAATGTCTTAATGTATTGAAAATAAAATAAAAATAGTGTTTCATTGCATCATGGCTTACTGTATTAATAAATATGTAAAATTATTAATTGCTGAAGTACAGTAAGCTCTAAACTCAGTTCCATTCATATAGTATTAGTAAATTTATTTTTGTGTATTGATAAGGTGACACATTTTGTCATTTTATAATTATTATAAGGTATGCAAGGCCTGAAATGAAGTTCTAACCAGCAGCAAAGGGGTAGTTCTTAAACCAGACCTTTTAATGTTGTTGCATTTTAGACCTAAAGCATTAAAGCAAGTAGGCAAATATACAATGCTGGGAAGCATCACTGGAATGGTTCATTACAGATAATGAGGTGTGATACCTGGGAGAACAGATGGGCAAGTTCAGTTCATTTGCTTTTCTTACAGTTAACAGTGGGAGATCCTGATAGGCGAAGTATCACCCCAGTATGGGACTCAATGATATAGAGCTTCCTAACTAGCGGCATTGTCCAAACGTGAACAACTCCTTTAACTTTAAACAGACAAATATAATACTATATAAACTTTGTAATTTATATGTCAGTGTTTTTTGTTTATGTCTAGAAGTGGTTTAGGATTATCTACTTATGACGAACATGGCTTTATGAATGTATGCAGTCTGTGCAACATCATGTTGCAAGTGGGAATGACCAGCTTCTTGAGTACATAGGAACACAACAGACAGATCTGGAGAGCATGATAACTATGTCTTTCTTTTGACTGAACACTCCTAAAATTCATCTAACTGAAACTCTAAATTCTTTATTTGGCAACTCAATACAATTCTTTTCATTTCCCTGACCTAAGCTGTTCTTACAATTCATCCTACAGGCTCCGTCACCGGGGCAACTGACCGACATACTAGTGCCATATCGTCATTGATGAAAAAATGCTCATGTAAGAGTTTTGTGAGCTGTAGGGAATTAGTGACTGCATGTTAAACGCAGCAGTGACATAACCAGAGAGATGCTTGTGGCCGAGGGCTAAAGGATGTGAAGGATGACTGTGAATGAACTTAATATGTGTACATTGTGCCAGAATGACTTATTTGTGGTAAATAGTTCCACTCATGCAAAGAATCCAATCTCTACAAACATTGTTTTGGATGAAAATTAATAGCATAGAACAATATTGCTTTTACAGAGTGTAACTGATCCTCAGTCTAAACATTTGGAAGGACGGAAATTTTAATGCTTTAAATAGTTTACACACTAAGATTTGGGACTGGATTACTTAAAGAGTAGCAATCTCATGGCCAATAGTGAGGCTCTCTCTCACTATATCATGTCATTGTGTCCAAATTATCATGTGAAGGGTATATCATCATCATCACCATTTATTTATATAGCGCCACTAATTCCGCAGCGCTGTACAGAGAACTCATTCACATCAGTCCCTGCCCCATTGGAGCTTACAGTCTAAATTCCCTAACACACACACAGGCAGACAGAGAGACTAGGGTCAATTTTGGTAGGAGCCAATTAACCTACCAGTATGTTTTTGGAGTGTGGGAGGAAACCGGAGCACCCGGAGGAAACCCACGCAAACACAGGGAGAATATACAGGCTCCACATAGATAAGGCCATGGTCGGAAATTAAACTTGTGACCCCAGCGCTGTGAGACAGAAGTGCTAACCACTTAGCCACCGTGCTGCCCTAATCATGTGCTTGCCCTTATTTGCAAAAGCAAATTAAATTACATACTAATACGGGGGATTAAAATTTAACAGGAAGTCAGGCGGTAGTGGAGAATATATAACAAATTTATGTATTTAATGAAATGTATCTAACTGAAAACTAATCCTCAAGCTGCTGTTCAACAAAGGATAATGCTAATTGTCTTCAAATAATGACACAACAAAATATATACCAGCACAAGAGTAAGTCTCTGAACTATTAAACATGAAGATGCAAAAAGTGTCATCTTTGTCTATATCATGCTAATATATTGCAGTTTCATCCAAACCAATAAGGAATGTATATTCAGGTAAAATTACTGTCAGACTTTAATATTTAAAATAATTGGCTTATGAATCAATAATATAAATAAAACTTTAAGGCATATCGTATATATATAATTACATGTGAAAATGGCACACGGTTATTGTTGCTTTCATACCAGCGAATTGCCGATTGAACAGTCTAGATAGTACCATGCAGAGGCTCAGTAGCAGTGTCCCTGGACATTAATGTAATATGTTGGCAACTATGGGTACCCCCATTACTTTCAAACCTGGGAGCATTTATATTTACCAAGCAGGGGAAGATATAATTTCTAAGCACTTAATGTATTGTAGGGTTCTGAGTGGGCCCCCAATGGGCTGCCTCCTCTAATAAAATATTGCGAGCATGCTGTGTGATCATATCATCATGCTGTGATATTCTATAATATAAATCCTGCTTATTCCAGACAGTTTCCTGTATATGTGGATCTGTTAGGCACCGTTGTGTGCAGTAACTACAGCACAAGGATTTAAAATTGGAGCTTCCAGTGATGTGATGGGTGATATAGCGTATGACTACCATTCATGGGGTACAGAAGACTGCGCCCCTAGGAATCATGTGCAGCCTCTGTCTTCGTTACAGTAGTAATTTCATAAATGGTCCAAACTCTTTCCTAGACCCACCCAATGTTGAAGACTATTTTTTGGGCGCAGTCCAGCGTCGCATATTTAAAATGCACACCTGGGGGTAAATGTATGAACGGGCGGGTTCTTCAACACCCGCGTGTTCGGCGATTAAATTTCAAGCGGCGCTGCATTGTAAAGGGAAACTTACAATATAGCAGAACTGGAGGTCCTTCTAGCAGTTATAGAACAGTCTTAATAGACCTAGAAGGAGCATAGTCTTCTGAGAGTTCAAGTAGGCCAAGCACTGCTGCTAAGCTGTGAGAACCACCTTTAGGACTATGTTCCCAGGATCTCGGTGCCAACCTCCTGGAGACAAATTTGGCTTGAAGATGCACCAGACCCCAGGAGACAGGCCCCTGATAGTAACTTTGAGTAGGAGATCTAAAGATTACATCCCGTAGCCCAGACTAATTTGTCTGTGGCTTTTGACGGCAAGCGGACAGGAGGGCCGCACACCGCTTGCCACTAGAGTTAATGGAAAATATCTACACCGAGCCTTGTGGACAGATAAGGGTGTCAGCTTAGATTTGTTAAGGGGATTGGTCTACCCATCCCCAGACCACTGTGTAAAAAGAGTGCCAGTAGCGTGTGTGAAATGCCATATTCTTGTGGTATACGTGTGCGCACTTGGAACAGCTTTTATTGCTACATTGAGACCAGCGTTCTGGAATCTGTTCCTCCTGCTACTCTGCAGTACTGATTTAAATAAGGCTTTCAGGTAGCTTTCAAGTAATAGTGACAACTGGTTGCCAAGTCGTCACAAACACTATATACCATTCTAATGGGGCTCTAACAATCACACAGGACTAGTTTTCAACTTGAGCTTGAACGAAAAAAAAGTCATCAAACTAATATAAACAGCAGGTCTCTGCATTTTGTTTGTGCAAAATGTGATTTTAATTTGATGAATTTAGCCTCTAGTGACCCTGCCTACGTAGCACTTGTGTATTTTTATATTATTTTTGTTATTATAAATATCTAGTTACCAAAAACAATGAGTACTCCAGTTTTCACAGGAATGCATTTTCTTTATATGTCTAGCACTTAAATGTTCAAATGGAAAATTGTTCCACTAAAAATAATTTTGAAAACAAAAGTGCCCCATTTCACCGACTGGAAGTGATACAAATGGCAGACAGCCAAATATGTAATAAAAATAGTTTGTGAAATGTGAAGAATAGCTTTCAAATGTATTTATTAATTCAGTCCTTCAGCTTATTGCACCAGTCAGTTATTTGCACCTTTGGTTTATACTTATATAAATAGGAAAAGAATCATAGACCGATTTCTACTAATGTGCAAATATGTGTAAAATAATAACTTATGGGGAAATGTTTTGAAGACTTATATGAAATATGGTGTTGACATTGTTAAATGGATAATGTTATGGCGTTTTTCACTGGGGTGTGTGTGCCTATTGTATTTTGTAAATGTCTATGTGACAAACCTTTAGCCAATAAGCCCTTATATACATGGGAGTTCATTTTAAGTGTTTAATGCCCTGTTTTAACGCCTAGTTAAATTAGTAGATACTCAGAAAAAATATTTTCTTCAGAAAAGAAGTGGTCGCTAGCATGAGATTCCCTCAGAAGAGGGGTGATCTATTGTGGCTAGCATGAGATTCCCTCAGAAGAGGGGTGATCTATTGTGGCTAGCATGAGATTCCCTCAGAAGAGGGGTGATCTATTGTGGCTAGCATGAGATTCCCTCAGAAGAGGGGTGATCTATTGTGGCTAGCATGAGATTCCCTCAGAAGAGGGGTGATCTATTGTGGCTAGCATGAGATTCCCTCAGAAGAGGGGTGATGATCTATTGTGGCTAGCATGAGATTCCCTCGGAAGAGGGGTGATCTATTGTGGCTAGCATGAGATTCCCTCAGAAGAGGGGTGATGATCTATTGTGGCTAGTATGAGATTCCCTCAGAAGAGGAATTATCTATTGTGGCTAGCATGAGATTCCCTCAGAAGAGGGGTGATCTATTGTGGCTAGTATGAGATTCCCTCAGAAGAGGGGTGATCTATTGTGGCTAGCATGAGATTCCCTCAGAAGAGGGGTGATCTATTGTGGCTAGCATGAGATTCCCTCAGAAGAGGGGTGGTATGTTGTGGCTAGCATGAGATTCCCTCAGAAGAGGGGTGATCTATTGTGGCTAGCATGAGATTCCCTCAGAAGAGGGGTGGTATGTTGTGGCTAGCATGAGATTCCCTCAGAAGAGGGGTGGTATGTTGTGGCTAGTATGAGGTTTCCTCAGACTACTGTAGATAGCTGGGTGGAATACAGTAAACATCACAATTAGCATTATATAAGGTGTAGGGTCTATTATCCCTAATGCTTAGATGTGAGGTTTTACCAATAGGGTTTTCTATAATTTTGAGTACCATGTCTAAAATGTACTAAAACACATTTAAAAAATATATCCCTGTCTTACCCCCACATTGCAAATGATATCCACTCCTCATTATTTGTCTAGCAGAGCTCCCTACAGTGACTTTAGGAAAAAACACTTGGTGATCATGTTTGCTTGTATGACAAAATCCCTGAAAAGCGGCAATTGTTTACTTTTATACTTTCTGGTATTCTAAACTTTATGGACAATGGGTGTCCATTACTGTTGACATTTTTTATAACAATGACAAATACTAACAAACATATGACATGCTATGCTTCTCTGATACTGACCCTCTTTGCTGTCATCCCCTACACCTACCCGGCCTGGGGAAAGACCCTCATGTACCTAATGGTGGATTTATCAAATCTAAAAGGAAAAGTGGAGGTGTTGCCCATACCAACCAATCAGATTCTAGCTAACATTTCCTAGACTGTAGTAGATAAATGATAGCTAGTATCTGATTTGTTGCTATGGGCAACATGTCCAGTTTACCTTTTTAGAAGGTTTGAGAAATCTACCCCTTAGTGAGGCTCTGCCATGCATGGGTTCTAGCTCTTGTACAGTTGAGGAAAAGCTGGTGAACATTCTCAGTGACAGTAAAAGGTGACACTGGATGTGGGACATTAAAGCACCATGAAAACAGACCTACATGTATTTATCAATACTTGTCAAATTGTGTATATCAGAGATGAGTGAAACACTTAAACATTTTAGAATTTATACAAATATCAGTGTTTTGAAACTAGTTTCCAAAGATCCTGTTGAAAAAAAGTTTCAAACCACGCAAGAGAATTTTCATTTGTAATGCAGATTAAAACTTTGTATAGCAAACAGTTTTTAAAAAAACTTACAAACAGAAAAAATGTAGTTTATAAACAATTTTTTTTCTGTACCATTAAAGCATATTTGTAAGAGTTTTTGACGGAATCATTAATACAATTTTTTTTAATCAATTTGTTACAAATAGACATGCTTTTGTTGTGTTGTGAAACAACTGCTGAAGATGTGTTCTGTCATTGTATTGCTGCGTATTACTTTAATATGCTTTGCTAAAGATAAGAGAGCCCTAGTATACACCTTTTGGGATTCAGTCTGCATGTCCAGCTCCCCCCGTATCCCAACACCATTTCCGATCCCTGCTCTGTACAGATTTTGGGCTACCATGGCAACCACAGACCCATGACACATGATGTAGTGAGCAGAAAGCATTGGGTCACTCCTTTGAGCTATCTCTGCACTGTGATATGCTCCTTACACCCCCTCTGCCCTCACATGACATGCTGAGAGCTGTGAGCCTGTGTCTGTGCAGTACATTGACTGTATCTGTCTGATAGCCATCTTTGTTTGACAAAAAGAGATATTTTAAAAAGGAGGTAATGATTTCTAGGAAGATAGCTAAGAAAACTAATTATCAGATGCATGCTAAAAGGTACTTAACTCTATACAAAGAAAAAAAATAATTGAAATTTCTGATTTAAATACAGAAACTGAAAATCTATGCCACTTAAGACAGAAAACTTAGGACAGAACCTGTTTTAACTTCCATATTAACACTTTGTAAAATAAAGCAAGAAAAAAATAAAATAAAGCAAAGGTAATATAAACTAAATACATCTCGAAAGGGAGCAGATTGTTTGACATCTCACTGATCCCTTTGGAAAGAGACATGGGACTGCAGTGCCCGGCTTGACTTTAGCAGTGAAGTTTGAAATTAAAAAAACATGTTGGAATAGAACGAGTGGTGAAAAAAAAGGGCCCTTACGAGGATTTCATTAATTGAAGCCCAGGAGGCCGACAAGGGGCAGACTAACACACTCCAGCCCCGGGGGTCTGGTGTCCCAGAGTGATGGGCAATGCTACCCCCCTGCTCTAACAGGACTACTGGGACCTGTTCCTGAGGAACCTATAAAATATTCATGGCTATTGCATTAATAACTATTTCTTTAAGCTCTAGTTATGCTATAATGATGCAGAAAATAAGTTTAGTGAATTCACGTAGGCCAGAACTGTGAAACAGGAGATCCTGTTTTCATAGTGTTAAGAGCTTGGTGGTGGATTACCACAACACCAAGGGCCTCGGGCGGCAGCAATTAGATTGGAAGCTTTGTGGGCCGTTGGTGACCTATGTGTATTATTCTGCGTGATGCTGCATAATTGTCAGTTATATCAGGGTTTTTTTCAGTTAATACTATTTAGAATTTTTATTTTTATGCATATGTATAGTAAGAGTTTATTATTCTTTGGTATTTTTATATGTGATATAATATAATGTACTTTCTGGTCTCATATTACCTTTAAATCCTCCATAGCAGACATACTTCACCTGTGGCTCTACAGCTGTTGAGGAACTACAAGTCCCATCATGCTATGACGTGTAGTTCAGAGAGCTACTGCTTGGCAGGGTATGCTGGGACATGAATTTCCATGTAGCTTGAGGGACATGGATAACTTCAGATTGGCAGGGCATGCTGACGCTTGTAGTTTCACGGCAGCTGCAAAGCTACAAGTCATCGACCCCTGCTCCGTGGTATTTCTCATGCTAGCATTCTGGGACCACTGTAAGAGTTCTAAAACACTGCTAAACATCATTAATTCAGACCCTCTGTATTATCAAATTACTTCTCGGTGCCTTAGTAAATATGTTGGTTTATTTCATGATTTGGCACTAGTGTTTTGTTTTCTGGACATTCTTGGGGTTTTCTCTATGTAAGGGTACTTGGAACTGGCCCGGAGGTATTTTTTTTCTTAAAGGTATTGCTCACTTTTCCACAGTCTGTGCTATTTAAGCAGACACTCCTATGTAGTCCGTAGCTGCACTAGTCCTTTGGAACCCCCACCATTAATTGTCAAAATGAATATTTTCAAAACTGTATGGCGAAATATTCACTTCATTGAGCCTTTAGGTATGAGAGCTGACGTTTTACCTGTATATTATATCTGCCTGGAGGTCTTCCTTGCTCTACCCCAACCACAACACTCTGCAGAATACAATGACACATTATTTGTCCCAGCTCTGTCTATTACTACAAATTCGCATCTCTGTGAAACAGACTGTTCGATTGTGAAATTTCATTTGTGGAATATTTTACAAAACAACTTTCGCTCAACTGTAAATATCTGAATTCAGCTCTGGTCCAACTGGGCTTATAGCTGGTGTAAGAGAAAACTGTCAACCTCCCAGCTCTGTAGATGTGTCCTGTATGAAGCAAGAGATTGGATAGGAGCTGATGGTATCCAGTCAGCTGTCACATAGAGTGCACACCACCCACAAGCTACTGGAATAACTAGGATGGGTCTCTAGCGAGTATAGGCTTAGCCTCCCAGTGTTGACCGTACTCTTGCAGCAGTCAGTGCAACTTGACTGGACATGGAAATAAATACGTATGTTGGGGTTTTTGAACTAAAGGAGGGATACGTCTGTGGTTTAGGGGGGGAGGAAGACGATACGTATACGCCTACAGTTTAGGGAAGTAGAAGGGGCGTTTTGACATAGTCAATTTACAGTAAGGGTGTGTCAAACACAAACGTTCACAGTCACGTCCAAATCCAGCTCCAGCCATCTCAAAGTTACTTGGTTTTCTGCTGTATGTCTTGCTTCAGCTACAGGGCTAGTCTAAGTTCTGATCAATAGTGATTTCAGTCTTGTATGATTTCTATAACATGTGTTTGTAATCACGAGCAACTGCTTATGTGTGTTTTATGCTCAGAAGACATTACCAACATCTTATTATTAACAGGTGACATTAATTCAATATTTTGTGTTTCCTGTTGTTTTTTTTTTACAAATTAATAATCCACACAGGTTTTGGACGTATCCTGCAGTGTCTTGTGTAGTAGAGCAGACATACACACCGAATTCAACAGCGCATGTATCTTGAGATCTGTGCCTTGATGATTTCGTGGGTGCTCAAAGCCTAAATACGCACACGTAAATCCTAAATGCATATTGTGTGCAGTATGCATGCCTTAATGAATCAGTCTTATTGGGTGGAATTTTTAAAAGTAAGATTTTTATGACAAAAAAAATCTGATCTAATGACAATCAAACACTTCTTTATCAGGTTGTTTTTTTTTGTTCTTTTTTTTTTCCCCAAATAAACAAAGCCATGTCCCTGTCTTCTTACCAGCTCTTATTTTCCCGATATGTTTTCCTAATGTTGTAAAAATCCACCAACTGCATTGTATGTAAAGAAGGCTATCTCTGAAATGTCATTTATGATGTTTTTCTTTTAAGTTGTAAATTTATTGAAGAATCAGTTTGACACCAGCATTTATCTGTTTTTAAGACCTCCGTTAAATCTTCTCACTCAGAAAAGAAAAACTATCCTCTGAAACTCACAGCAGCTCAAGTGACTGCATTATCAGCTGTTTGACCTTTATCAGTTCCCATCCCTGATATAAAGATGTGGGTACTTTGTTAACAGATCTTCAATGGAATGTCTGGTTATCTCTAAACAATGTATTTTTACCTTCCAGTTTTATGTTTGAAAATGTCAATCTTATGGTTTGGTGGTCCTTTTAGCAAAAACCCACTACTTTACGATTAATAAACTAAAATATTTAAGAACCCTTTGTAAAGTTGAATCATGTTGTTTTTAAAATAAGGGTTCTATAAAATGTCCCTAAATAAGTTTATTTATGCAATGTAACATACCAATTAGCATGAAATATTTTCTTGCTAGTCCCAAATAGAAAAAGTAATTGGTATTGGTTTACCAGCTTTATATTGAAGCAAGATGCAGAATAGCTGCCATTTACATCAAATCAGAGTATTGTCAGCACGAATAGAGAAAATAATAAAATACCCTACTGTGCATTTTAAATAAATGACTAAGATAAAATGTAGTGTTGGAATAATTCAGTCATCCACACTGTGGTTTCACAGCTCTGTGACATAGACAGCCTGTCGCTATCCGAGCAGTCTCTCAGGACTGAACAGTAGCCTAAATGCTTGACTAGATTTATTGTTATGCTTGGCTCAGCGGTGATGACAAAGACAGGGATGTGCTGGAAAGCCCAGTAAGAAGCCCAGTCATAGCTACTAATGACCTCGGACAGACCTTGAACAGGTCATGTTGTCTCCCTGTGCCCCAGGCACCAAAAAAACTAGATTGCAAATTTGACTGGGTGATGCACTTCTTTTTGTGCATTGCTATTTAAAAATAAATGAATAAAGAAGTAAATGTTAGTTTTATTCTTCAATATTTATTTAACTGGTACTATGTTCCATTGAAATTTTTTTCAGCTCCCTTACTTAACATCTGCTGCCCAATCTGGTTCTACCTACATGCACGGCCAGGTTATTGTACTGTATAGGTGCCAACAGTCCCTCATTCTCAGATAATGTCACAGGTCTTAAGACTATGTCCCTGGAAATCTACATACATAGTACTACTTCTCTTGGTCTGCATGCCATTCTCAATACCATTGCTTTTTCTGTATGCTACATGAAAGAAAATATTCTAAACCTAATATATCATATTATGATCATGGTCAGTGTTATGCTCTGAATTTAACCAAAAGATCCATAAGGATGCCATTGGCGCATAGGGATGACTTTGACTCATAGGGATCATGTTGGGTCATAGAGATGAGGAAGTCAGTGGTACTGTCATTAATTATCTGTCAATCAGTAGAGTGTTTGTATTAGGTGCTGGGTGTAGTGGACAATTGTATTGAAGACTGTCCAGCACTCACTGGATTAAACATTGACATCACCGGCGGGTCACTCTGTCAGAGCAGTATTATGTAGGAGTGGTCTGGTTTGCCTGGTGCTACAGGATTTTGATGTTTCCATGATATTTCATGTTTAAAACTGTTGTGTACACCTAGCCTAATATTAATACTACACATTAAGATTAATTTTTCACAATTTGTCAAAGTAAGGGAATACAGACAATATATTTAATTTAGTCTTATAGCACTTGTTGAATAGAAGCAAGGATTGTTCAGTAGCTATCCTGATAATCTTTTTTTTTTCCACACTGAGTCACATGGTAGGTTGTAATTGTCACATGATTGATCGGATAAAACATTATCCCAAAACGTACTGCTTTCAATGTTGCAAGGTGCGTCCGATTTTGACTGTATCTTTACAGTATGACTTGCATATTTTTACACACCCATTCATGATCTACTTTTTGTATTGATTTTTTTTTTATAATGGTTTTATAGTTGTGTTGGACTCATCTACATGGTAGATTTAAAGAGGCACTTATCTTCAGATACATGCCAATCAATATACATCCGCAGAAGGGTTAGGGTATGGATGCATTTTTGCGCATGTGTAAAAGTCACAATTTTACGCTCAAATCTAAATCAAGACCAAAGTGTCATAAAACTGGTGACACGACTAAGCACTTACATTGGCAATATTATTATAGTTTGCCAAGTGAAATATCACTTTATTACACTTTTTTGTTATGTGTTAAGCTATAACATGTGAAAATCCAAGAGCAATCATATAACAGCAGCATTGTGTAAAGAGTGATATGAAGACTTTACTGCACGACTGGTAACAAGCACCAGTTGTCAGCAGGTGGCTCCACTGAGCTGTGCTCTGCTCCTGTCATACAGCTCCTATTCTATTAGTTCAATGTAAACACAACCTGACATGTGTATTCTCAAGAATGTGACATTTTTCTCTAGAAAACAAGTCTGCAGGCTGCTCCACTTCTACAAAGTGCAACACTTCGGGGAGGTGTAATTACCAGTGAATAATTTCATTTTGCTCTAGAGTGTGTACAAGGTCAGTACACTGGAGAAGAGCAATTATCCCTGTACAATCACACAGCCTGCCACGTCTTGCCCTCACTTACATGTGTTCTTTTATTACAAAGTGTATTTTGTCTCCATATTAAAAACCAGTGTTTACTCTGTATTCACTGTAGACAAACTTGATTTTTTCATCATTTTGCTAGACTTTTTGTAACACTTTATCAAGACAGTTTCCATCTCTAAAGAGTTATGTATGAGAAGACACGTTTGGTAATTCAGAATCCTTTGCTTGGTTATAAAAGTCAATATTTCCATATAAATAAATGGATTATCGTTTTGGTAATACAATATATACTTAAATTATGCTGCTTTATGTTCTCCTCATTAAGACATTAGACTGAAAAAGGACTAATATAATATGTAGTTATTATAATATGTTATAATATATGTTATAATATTCTTATTGTTAATGTTCTTATTTAGCCATACAAGCCATTTTAGGCATCCTAGGTCCACTGCATGTGGACTACTGCCGTGGTTGTCAGCTGTCAGTTAATTTAGCGACAAAACATTTGTATTGTTCCCCATGTCAGTAAGAAAAAAAAATTCACATTGCATATGAGTCCTTGATTTTCAGTACCAGGACTTTCTTCTCCTCTAGATCAGTGGTTCTCAATCTATTTCATCATACAGAGCCCTAAAATAGCTACAGAACTTACTGAGGAACTGCTATCTTTTACTGAGGAACTCTTGCCTGTTAATGATGAACCCCTACCTGTTACTGAGGAATCCCTACCTGTCACTGAGGAATCCCTACCCAATGTTGAGGAACCACTAGCTGTCACTGAGGAACCCCTACCTATTGCGGAGGAATCCTTACCTGTTACTGAGGAATCCCTATCCGATGTTGAGGAACCCATACCTATTACTGAGGAATCCCTACCAATGTTGAGGAACCCATACCTATTACTGAGGAATCCCTACCTGATGTTGAGGAACCCGTAGCTGTCATTGAGGAACCACTAGCTGTCACTGAGGAACCCCTACCTATTACTGAGGAATCCCTACCGATGTTGAGGAATCCCTACCTGTCACTGAGGAACCACTACCTATTACTGAGGAACCCCTAGCTGTCACTGAGGAATCCCTCCCCAATGTTGAGGAACCACTAGCTGTCACTGAGGAACCCCTACCTATTGCTGAGGAATCCCTACCTGTTACTGAGGAATCCCTATCCGATGTTGAGGAACCCCTACCTGTCATTGAGGAACCCCTACCAATGTTGAGGAACCCCTACTTAATACTGAGGAATACCTACCTGATGTTGAGGAACCCGTAGCTGTCATTGAGGAACCACTGGCTGTCACTGAGGAACCCCTACCTATTACTGAGGAATCCCTACCTGATGTTGAGGAACCCCTACCTATTACTGAGGAATGCCTGACTGATTTTAAGGAACCCAAACCTGTTACTGAGGAATCCCTATATATATGTTATAATATTCTTATTGTTAATGTTCTTATATAGCCATACAAGCCATTTTTAGGCATCCTATGTCCACTGCATGTGGACTACTGCAGTGGTTGTCAGCTGTCAGTTAATTTAGCGACAATCGGTAAAACATTTGCATTGTTCCCCCATGTCCGTAAGGAAAAAAAAAATTTCACGTTGCATATGAGTCCTCGATTTTCAGTACCAGGACTTTCTTCTCCTCTAGATCAGTGGTCCTCAATCTATTTCATCATACAGAACCCTATAAATGCTACAGAACTTACTGAGGAACCCCTACCTGTCACTGAAGAACCCCTACCTGTCACTGTGGAATTCCTCCCTGTTACTGAGGAATCCCTATCTGATGTTGAAGAATACCTACTTGTTACTAAGGAACCCCTACCTGTTACTGAGGAATCCCTATCTGATGTTGAAGAATACCTACCTGTCACTGAGGAACCCTTACCTGTTACTGAGGAATCCCTACCTGTCGCTGAGGACCTCCTCCCTACATATCACTGTGGAATTCCTCCCTGTTACTGAGGAATCCCTACCTGTCCATATTCCACCCCCATTTCAAAGTTGGGCAACAAATATATATATATATATATATATATATATATATATATATATATATAGGTTAAAAAAAAGTAAAAGATAAAATTCTGGCATTAATTTGACTTTTATGAGGCATTGTCATCTGTTTTTGTGGAGGAGAGGGGGAAGCTTAGTAAGCCATGGAACTCCTCACAGGTTTGTGATTAATCATCAGGGATGCCACTAAGAATCTTCTGGAGTGAAACAGCGGTGGATTGTCTGTGCACTATCAGTGGTGGAATGGTTAGTGTCGAATGTCACCACACAGATTTTGATTCATACATACAAACTTAAGACATCAATAATTTATTTTCAGGCTTTCTACATTTTCGGCTTAAGGAACCCCTGACACCACTTGGTGGAATCTTGGGGTATCGAGAAACCTAGTTTCGAAAACACTGGCCTAGATTATATTACTTTCACTTTTTGATACATTTTAGGAAACCATAATTTATCAGTAACATTTTTTGGAGGTTAGTAAATTGTTATTACAAGATAATTATCTGCTGGGAGTATGTTCCAATCATATAACCTGTTTGAGTAAAATAATATTCGTTATATTTACTCTCTGCCCTGCAGTTAAACTAAGGAGGTCATTCACCAAAGTCAACATGTTCACTGCGTTGTGCACCATCAGGTTTGGATCCACTATACGCCTCAGTTTTCACAATGTGGAATAGGTGTGCATAGTGAGCGGGCAGAGGTTGTGGAGGAGAAGACATTTCCCCAAGCTGAGGAGTAATAGTGTTCTTTTAGAGTAATGCACTGAGCAAGGTCAGAGCGAGTAACATGGCACATGTCTCACTGACCAGCTAGACTGAAAGCACCTAGTTTGGCTACACCTACTAAGTTCTCACTGCGACTCACAGCGGTGTCACCAATTCGCCTGTCTCTCACTGGGGTATGGAGCCTCTCACTTGGAACCCAGGGTCTCCATCTCTCACACTAGCTCCCAAAAGCATCTCTTGTCTAGGTCCTAAAGCTTCCCTCTCAGAACTCGCACTAATTCCCAATTGACAGTTGACTGCTGGCAGCTCTTTCCCCAATATTAGAAGAGTATTGTAAATAGAAAAGGTTTGAAAGGCAGCAAAGGTAGTAGTCGGAAGTCTCAAACTCAAACTAAATGAATGTTTTCCCGGGCACCAGAGAGTACATTCCCACCACTACACAGTAGCCATGCTCCCAGCGTTGTTCCATTTATGAACACATCACTCAGGGACATCTATACAGAGCCGTAACTAGGGCTGTGTGGTAAGGGCGACCGCCCAGGGTGCAATGCTGAAGAGGGGCACAATTCATGAATATTTTAGATTCAATTGGTTAAAATTGAGGGCTAGGGGAGCGCCATTTTTGTTTCTCGTCCCAGGCGCTAAAGTTACAGCCCTGCATCTATACAAGGGTGACTTACACAAGGCCAAAAAGTGAACTTTCACTACAGTCTAACGTACCTAAAATTGCAGACTGGAGGAAGCATCTGAAATTTCACCCCTCACATCCCTTATTCAAACTAATGAGATGTGGTATGAAATTAGCCACATTTCAGAGATTACCAGCAGAATTTTGAAAATGTGTGTTCAGTGACTGAGAGGGCAGTCTTTGGGCAGCTCTCAACCAATCATATACTGCTCTATACGACAGTTATGAATGTGCTACATCAGCTATTTATTTTAACTAAAAACCATATAACATACAACTTGCTCAGTCCTTTGACTAATAACTGGCTAATTTTATAGTTAAAAATTAATTACATTAGATAAATAATTTTACCTTTGACCATAACCCTTTGCCCATACTGCAAGCGAGATGGATTCTGCCCATAGCAAAGACTGCGTAAATATTCACAGAGTGAGATAAAAACCATTTGCAAGATACAGTATCCCATCAAGACAAATGACCAGCTTATTGGAAGTGCAGGTTCTTACAGGTGCTAGCTGAACACAAAAAGTCTGATGTATGTCAGCCTGTGGTTTAGTTTAAGATTAATGAAAACCTTACTTAGGATAATTATGTTTACAATAAGATTACAACAGTCTTTTCACAAGGTAGAGCGTAGCCACAGGGGATCAGGTTAAACCAATTATTTGACTTTTGCAGGCCTCCATCTCAGCCATATCATGGAGGGAGGGAACTGCTTAAGAGTTGTATAATTTGTTACAGGATTCAGGACAAACATTTTCTGCCGTTTTCTTAAGTTGTGGTGAGCTTGCACGGTTTGTGTGAAAAGATGTCATTCGCCCACATTTTTCCCGTAAAATAAAATCCCTAAAACACTTGGCATAGATTGCCCAGGAAAATGAAGGATTTTTACACTTACATAACCATATGTTCAAGAATGTGGTAAAATAATAACATCTTATTGTACACAAATTGATCCACTATTATTTGCTCAATACTTTAAGTAAATAAATCATAAATTGTGGTTAATGAAATGTACTATTACAGGAAGGTTGTCCTCACATTTTGAGCCCAACTCTGAACATCAGTGTATGATTTACGGGGATACTGTTGCATTAGGAGGGACTATACCCTCTGTACTAGTGTTGTAAATGAAGGTACACCTGGACTGATCATTTGCTATACAGAGTAATACTGTATGTTCAATCAGGAATTGACCGGATTGAGGAAACACTCTCAATGCAACAACTCAAAGGGATAGGCACGTAGCTCCCAATTTATTTTTAGAATTACTTAAACAATATATGAGTAAACACTGTTGAGCATCAGTAATTTGTTGTAGAATCACTAGTAAAGAATATTTTTAAGGGTTTCAAGAAGTGGAAAAGAAATACATACTTTTTGGATCTCATCATCATCATAATTTTTTTTATATAGCACCACTAATTTCGCAGCCCTGTACAGAGTACTCATAGACATCAGTCCCTGCCCCATTGGAGCTTACAGTCTAAATTCCCTAATATAGACACACACACAGACAGAGACAGACTATGTTCAATTTGATAGCAGCCAATTAACCTACCAGTATGTTTTTGGAGTGTGGGAGGAAATCCATGCAAATGCAGGGAGAACATACAAACTCCACACAGATAAGGCCATGTTCGGGAATCAAACTCATGACCCCAGTGCTAACCACTAAGCCACCATGCTGCCCACACCTCCCCTCTAATTGTCAAGTGCAGGGGTAATCATGACATGTTTTGCATCATCAGGCCCCTAATCACATTGTCTGAAGTAAAATAAGAACAATAACCCTTCTGAACCGCTCCCAGGTATATCAGCCCACTTCCTATCAAATCATTTCACCAAAATAATAAACACTAAGAAACAGGTACTCAGATATGATAGGAAACAAGTGCAATTACAGTCTACAGTCTTCCACAAAGAACCAAAAAAGTCACAAAAATAGTATTTTCCAACAATCCTGGGGGAATATCTTTGTTTCTTTTTCAGTACTGGAATAAACGATTCTTCAGTAGATCAATCATCCCCAGAAAATAATCAGTAATTATTTCAAGTATATCAAATGCTGAGCTCGTCACCCAGGATGACATGAAAAACTCAACAACACCATATATTGTGTCAGTCAGTATTCAAGGACATCCAGCTGATTTTATCCTTTTATCACCGTCATCCCTTTGTGCACAATCTTACTAGTGGTCAGGTATAATAGCGCTTTGAATATTCCTTCTACCTTGTGTGAGAGCGCTACTCCCGAAGAACGTCTCAAAGGATCCCCTGTAATGGGGAAAGGTTCTCACCTGATCCCGAGGGTCGCTATGGGCGGAACCCGTCAAGTGCAGGAGGCTTCTGCTGCAGTCACGGTCCCTCCTGCGTGCGAGAGGAACAGAGGCACGAAAACAATGGGGGAAGTGGAAGGGGGTGTCCGGAATGCCGCCCAGGACTAGAGGGTTACTCAGCCCCGCTTGGCGACTCTCCGTTTTATTCTGGCCAAGCCACGCGGCTCCAAGAGTTCGGGGTAGAGAACGTTCTCGCCCGAACTCCCTACTCCCCTCTGGGGAGGGCCACAAGTGTGGGGACAAGACTCACTCCGCCGGCGGTGCGCCGCGAGGTATCACAGTCCCCACCCGGAACCGTCAGTCTCCTGCCGGCGTGCGGGCGGACTCCGTTTTACCCCACGAGGCACCGTCTGCCCTGGAACCGTCAGGCAACCTTGCCGGAACTCAGGCCAGACACCCCAATGGAACCGTGGACGGCTGTGACCAACCCCGGAACTCACCAGGGCAGGGCTGTACTGCCCCAGTGGAACCGCGGAACGCCCGAACCGCCCTCGGAACTCAGAAGGGCTGTGCTACACTACTTCCAAGGCACCGAGGGAGACCTGGATCTCTCCCAGCCCGCGAAGAAGTCGTGCCACACCGCCGCCCAAGGATCTGCCCCACCAGGGCCTACACGGAAGGGGGAAGGGAAAGGGGATAGACAATACTTACCGGCTCGGGAACGAGTTGAGTCCACCCGGCGATCAGTCCCAACACACCACTTTCCGACCCCTGCAGGGAGACACAACACGCCCCAACCGCCCACTACACCGTACAATACCCCCCAATACAATACTCAATTGACAGTACAATACTCACAATACAATACTCAATTGACAGTACAATACTCACAATACAATACTCAATTGCACAGTACAATACCCAGGACACTATTAACACGGAAAAGTGTAATATCAAAGCAGAGTGTGTGTGTTCTTGTCCTACTCTGCCCCAAGGGTGATACGGTTAGGAAAAGGGAGAGAGGGAACAAAGACCGACTTCTAAGGCAGGGCCTAAAGCCCAGGGGTGACCTGAGGGCCTCGCGCCCTAGGGAATCTACTCAGGGCCTGGTGCCCTATTGGGTCTAACGGGAGCTACCAAATGGAAAGGCAGACTTAAGGGACGCCGGCAGAAGGCCCTGGGCCCGGGTAAAGAGTGTCCGATAGGATGCGGGCGTGGGCCCGGGAGGGGTGGTCCCCACTGGCGTCTTACCTGGTCTAGGTCCTCCGCTCGCGACGTCAGCGTAACTCCTCTTCGGTCCTGCTGCTGCTGCTACTGTGGGTGCTGCTGCTGCTGTGGGTGCTGCTGCTGCTGAGGGTGCTGCTGCTGCTGTGGGTGCTGCTGCTGCTGAGGGTGCTGCTGCTGCTGTGGGTGCTGCTGCTGCTACCGTGGGTGCTGCTGCTGCTGCCGTGGGTGCTGCTGCTGCTGCTGCTACTGTGGGTGCTGCTGCTGCTGCTGCTACCGTGGGGGCTGCTGCTGAGGGTGCTGCTGCTGAGGGTGCTGCTGCTGAGGGTGCTGCTGCTGCTGTGGGTGCTGCTGCTGCTGTGGGTGCTGCTGCTGCTGAGGGTGCTGCTGCTGCTGTGGGTGCTGCTGCTGCTACCGTGGGTGCTGCTGCTGCTGCCGTGGGTGCTGCTGCTGCTGCTGCTACTGTGGGTGCTGCTGCTGCTGCTGCTACCGTGGGGGCTGCTGCTGAGGGTGCTGCTGCTGAGGGTGCTGCTGTGTCCAGACGTCCTTCCTCCAGCTTCACTTCCCGCCGAACAGCCCGCTTCCCACGTGGCCGCCGACGATATCCCCGGGCCAGGCGCTTCCCTATGACCTCATCACGGCCGGGAGCCGTGATTGGTCCGTGGGCGGGCGCCGTGATTGGCCCGCGGCCCGTGTGTGGAGCCGGCGTCTCCACACTTGTCTCCTTTTTCTGTAATTTTGTACAAAGGGATCCAACTTCCCAGCAATGGATTCAATCAGGGTCTATCCATAAAATTAAAAGGAGAAATAGCTCCACATTGTGTAATATAATTTATTAAGAGACATTTAAAATAAAATATACACTCACGTAATAAAATATCTCATAAAACAGTCTGCTTCCTACCAGATTCAAATGCTATGACTGCAGGAAAAGTGCATACGTGCTGTAAATTCCCTGGTCCATCGCTTCTAACAGGATCCGATGAAGAAAGCAGAGCACCAAGTCCACGACTTAGGTCAGGCTAACTGTTGTCGGGATTATTGCAGCTGGAAAAGAGTACCACCAACTCATACTGCTGCAGGCCGGTATCACGGGGCAACTGATTAACGCTTAGCTGCACCAGTGATATTTGTTTATAATTGTAGGAGTGATGTATCTCACTGATAAGGACAGTTTTAATAAATAGGCCCATGTAGTCCCTTTAAATATCTATCCTACCTCTGCTAAATATTCTCTGTACTATATTGAAATGTATTGCTCTGAAGTGACTGAATAAACACGCATGTTTTTTTTAAATCTATAGAGGTCTGTTCATGTGCATGAAAGGGTGCATCAGTTCACATTAAATTTAAATGTTATTTAAAATGTAAATAGATTTGGTTAAGTGTGTCTGTGAAACATACATGCCTTTTACACAAAGTGGAGCTAACCTCATTGGTGGTAGCCATTTTGGAGGTTAAATCAATGCCCATCAAAAAGAAGCCATATCTGTTCACTAGGAGCCAGTGACATCAAAGCATGAAGAGTGTTTACAAAATGGCAACCAGTGACACAAAATGGCTGCAAGAAATGTCTCAGTGATATTACTGGTTCCTAGTGAATTGACAGGGTGCATTTTAATTACATTTATTCCAGCCCAAATTGTCTGCCTCAGCTGTGTTCCAGGTAGTCTTTACCAAAGCCATATATATTTGAACTGACATAAAATCTACATTTAATTATAATTTTTTCTCCACACATCTTAACTCATCTCAAATGCTTCAGATCTCTGTCAAACAATATATCATTTCAGGCATTTTTTTCTGCTTTGTCCTATTTTATTAGCCCTTGTTCTAGACCATACTTGCCCATTCTCCTAGAATGTCCAAGATACTCCAGAATTCTGGGTAGGGCAGGCCAATTTCCCGCATCCTACCACTTCCTAGTGAAGTGGGCATAATGGGAGCCTTAATGACGCAATGTGCTTCACTCACTCCCGACGGCAACACTACAAAGTTGGTAGGTATGTTCTAGTGCAGTGGCTAAACTACCATGGGTGTGTACCCCCAAACCCCCACCACCTTTCAGAGCCACCGCAGCACTCCCAGAGGCTTCCTCTCTGCTCTGAACCACCTCTCCTCAGTAGCACATGCACTGGATCGAGTATGCTCATAAGAAGTCCTTTCTATGCCCTTTTCGGCCAGAACAGCCTGAGATGCTCTGTTCCGCCCCCTATTCAAGAGGTCCCTAACAATAAAAATGGGGCTCTGAATGCAGAAGTAAAGCATTACAAGGGAACCAGGGGTACAGTGTATGTGACATATCATCATCATAGAATGTTATTGTGTTTATAAGAATATTTGCAAACTTTGTTTAAAATAATTGCACCGATGCCTAAAACCTGCATTAATCATAATTTTATAACGTTAATTCCTATGAGCTGTAAAATGAGGAATGAATTACAGTGAGGACATGTGGATAGATAATTTGCATCAAGGAAAATCTTTCATGGCCAAATCCAGGAAATCTCTATAATGGTTTCTGGCCAGAAGCTTTAAATTACACATATTTGTTAAACTATACACACAGTAGTAAATTAAATTGTATTACTCTGCTGAAGACCTTCTCTAAAACCTCTTGGCATCTATGAAACTGCAAGAGCTGAACTCTTAACAGGGACAAACAGATGTCTCTTCAAATGAATATAGCGGTCACACTAAACAGAAAACATTTTTAAAGGCTGCTGGTACCATAATTGCGGGAAACCTGTATCCCAAATACATTGAATGCACACGAGCAAAGAAATGGCAGCACGCCAAGGCAGGGAGTTATAACCCCCCACATATTTATTATGGTACAGCAGAGTGACATGGCAATGTTTTCGGGGAGTGCCTTCTGTTTCATGCCATGGCAAAATTGCACCTTTTTGCTTCATCATCATAAACAGATGTTTGCCAGCATTTTACGTTTGCATGTTATAGATGGAATGTCTGCAAAATAAAAGATTAAATGGAATTTATAACTCCCCTACAAGGTTTAAAGCTGCAATCCCATGAAAAAAAAAGTTGTGTGTGCTTTTTAAAAAAAATATATAACTCTAGTTCACCCTTGGAAGATACATTGTGTTGTTCTTTAGCTGCAATTAAATGACTAAGGCAGGATACACACTATACAAAATTTCTCCTTATGTGATATAGTTAACGATTTTATCAACAATTTAAAAATAGTCGCGATTAGCATGCCGATTCATGTGTGCACACTATACGCACTTTACAAGATTTACCTTCAGATCTGTGCTCTTCATCTATCATAACCATCGGCTGAAAAGATCCTGACTCTGCACACTGCATAGAGAGCTATGGACACTGCCGGTCCTGAGTGCATACACACTGCAGGATTGAAACGTCATTGTTTAATCTTTGAATGAGATTTTTAGTTTGGTTTAAAAATCAAATGAAACTATGTGATGTGCTTTGGAATGGTAATCGTTCATCGTTGGAGCATAGACACTAATGCAATATCAGGCCTAATGATCGTTTATCATGCCCTGTTTACTGGTGCTCCACACGCACGTCCCAATTCCTCAAATTAAAAATTTGGGAGGTATTGAAAATTTGAGTCAGCAAACGAAGACATGACCCCAGTGCTGTGAGTCGGAAGTGTTAACTGCTGAGCCACTGCAGTAGGCGCATAGTTCGGCCATTGTGCTGGTGAATAGATGGATCTCAGTGTTTTGTGCACTAAGGAAGTCTGGATGGACCTTGATGTACCAAACCCCTCATATTTTTACTCAACTTTATTTCATTTTTTGTGATATAAAATATTATGCTTCAATAAATATAAATGTATAAAGCCTGTAGATTAAGAATAGATAGTGAAGGTTATGTTAAATACGTAGAAGAAGAGATACTGTACCTGCTGTTGAACAAAGCTGAAAAATAGATATATTTCCAGGTACAAATCTCTGTATGCGTGAACAGTCTCTTGATATTAGGGACAGTGGACAGCTATGGGGAGTGTACCCAGCTGAAGGGAGCTAGCTGGGATTGGATGTAGGCATCACATGATCAGCTCACATTCCACCAGGGATGACCTCTTATATGTCGTATACTGCACACTTTTGTCGAAGCCTCTGTTCACTGTTGATAAATACTGAAATGTAGTGAGTGGTTTAATGCAGGAGGCTAAAAACGAGCTGTATTTGGGTGAAAATAAAACGGTCAAAATCATAGCTCCCAACATTTAGAATCCAGACAGTGGAACAAAATAAGCCCCGCCCATGCAACCCAAACTCCACCCACAAATGGATATATTCATTCAAACCCCCACCCATTTTTACATTAAGGCGCACACCTTTTGCAGCTCACGAATAGGGATGCCCTGCCAAAATCAGGACAGTTGGGAGATGTGGTCAAATTGAGTGAAGGAGTTGACGCTAAAATAGTAGTACTGAACTCTCAAGTAACATTACTGCTATTTTCACCATCAACACTTGGATCAAGAGGCACTGACATGCGAAAGGTCACAGCCCAAAGATTTTTCCAGGGCACTGTTATGCCCAAGGCAGACAATTAGGAGTGTCTGCATAAAATAACTGAATGAAAATATTATGTCTCAGCAGGTTAAACAGAGTTGTATAGTTTTTCCAAGTCCTATTCTCAACCTCAACATTTTTCTGTGCCTCATTGTGCCTATCCCATGAAGAATAAATTCAGAGACTGGGGTGTTGCTTAAAAGAAAAGTGTAAAACGTTATTGCAAGAGACTGAAATAATATAGGAATACACTTAAACCATGCTGCATATGGGTAACAAAGAGGACAAATCTAGCACTAGTGTGCAGTCCGATGCAGTCTTGGGTGCCGAAAACAACTGTTCCCAGCATGCCTGAGCTGCAAGGACTCAGGGTGTAATAACAGAGCCCGCCACAATCAGGGATTTTGGTGCCAGAACACAGAGAAAAGAAGGAGAAATGAGGGAGAGTGGCAGAGGAGGAGGCAAGCGAGACCATTGCCAGGTTCACTGCCATACACTGAGGAGTCATATTAATGAGAAACAAGTGCTTGGACATTTGCTGAGCTTGCAAGAGAGAGAAAATATGCAGTGAGTATTAGTACTGTGTGTTTTAGAGTTTCAAGGGCATATTCAATTGTCTGCGGGATTGCCGAAAATCCTGCGGGCCGCGCACGATTACCGATATTACAGTAATCGTGCGCGGAAAAACCGTTAATGTGGTAATTTAATGGTGTCATACATTCTGACACCATACAGAAGTGACGTGCGTTCCACTGTGGAACGCACGCCGTCTCTCTCCCGCGAATCGGCATTGTACCATCACTGAGGACCTGCTTCGTGAGCGCGATTAGCGCTGTTCATCGTAATGGGGAACCCTGCATCTTGTCGGGGGAGGGGCCGAAATTTTTTTTTTTTTTTTCTGTTTTGTCCCCCCCATATGGGCCCCCAGAGAGCCGCTAGGTTCCCTAGGTTGCCTAGCGGGAAATCCGGCCCTGATTCAAGGCACACTGTTTATGGATTTGTTTCACATTCCTCATTCTCACTAAAATTTGTGTCTTAATTTTTTTTTTTTAAACACTAGTTAATATTTAAACCTTAAAAAGTATACACACTCCTTTTATATTCCTACTGCAAACACTTCTGTGGGCAACTTTGCAATGTTTGTTTGAGCTTTGTATTGAAAAACATATCAATTTAAGCTCAAACTGGCTCACCTACTTGTCAACCACTGAAACGTGGCCAGACAGGTTCGACCAAAGTTTATCATGATCAAACCTATTCGAATTTAGATTATTTTGTTTCAATCAATAAAAAACTCTTGACATACTGCCCAGTTTTCACTGATTTGCAAAAATTCAACAAAACAGCTGAGAAACATGCCCGGTTTTGAAATAAGGGTTAACCCAGAAACAAAGTAGGGTGCTGTTCTCTAAAAGAGGAGAAATATACATTTTTACTTTAACTTTTCATTAGCATAATCTTTCGTTTTATTTCATATCCTATAACATTTATCACCGTTTTCCTCAGTTTTTCCATCTTTTTATGCTAATGAATACAAAGTGGGCGTTGTCTAGTTATAGTCACAATGTCACTGTTCTTAAATACTTGTTATGTGGTCATTTTTTACCTATGTTTTTCAGTCTGAATCAGCAATTCATATTACAAATAAGTAGGAAATTATCCTGTCTGTACAGCTGTAAAAACACCCATAGACTTAAGAAAGCACAAAAAAACCTCCTTTTTTTTAAGTACTTTAAAAAAATATATATTTTCATCACATTTTTAGCCAATCTGCAGAACACTCCTCAATGTTCTATAATTCTTCTCACCTATACTTTTAAACATTCATGCCAATCCAGAATATTCCCTCAAAAAACAAAGCTATACATTTATTTATTTTACTTTTTTTTTCACCTTTTTTTCATATATTTGTTCTTTTTCTTCCCTTAAAGGCATCAAAACTTTTCTAAAATCATTTACCATTACTGTGATGCCTTGTAGCAAAGGCTTGGGGATATATTTACTAAACTGTGAGTTTGAAAAAGTGAAGATGTTGCCTGTAGCAACCAATAAGAAATGAGTTGTCATTTTGTAGAATGTACTAGATAATGTTGGTTATACTTTTTGATGAAATTAAAGGTGCTCAGCGGTGTTAATGTGGACTTTAAGCTGCAACGCTTTTGTAACTTAAATAGGTTTCTGTTTATTAAAGATGATAACAACAGATGAATAAATGTAGCTACTTACAGTTGGTAACTTGTAGTACAGCAGTATTCAACAGTAGCAACAGTTTGGATACAGTTGAACTTATACACTTGTATATACAGCATACAGTAGCAGGCAGGTTGGTAATGCACTTGGTGGTTCTCTATCTGCACGTCCGTGCAGGTTATTGTGGGCAACAGACTCCTCCCTTATATAAGTAGTGGGGAGCCATCGGTCACCTTCTGTGTGCATTTGGGGGGCATATATATATATATATATATATATACATACACACACACACAGAGATTTTCACTGACCCCCTACATTATTATTAACCTCAATAACACTAATTTCAAGTCATTTGCAGTCAATTTTGACCCCCTCACAGGTCAAAATATTATTTTCATACACTTTCATACAAAGGGGCATATTCAATTCTCGCCGTTTACCGCGGCGTTAAAACTATTACCGTTATTATGGTAATAGTAAGCTGGATTTCAGGGAGCTGTGAGCTGAAATCCAGCGAGAAAACTACCGTAATAGCGGTTTTTACGCGCACTATTACCGTAATAACGGTAATAGTATGCGGAGCGAGAGATTTTTGCCTTTTCCGCCGAGAATTGAATATGCCCCTTAGACTGCACATTTAGAAGACCAAGCCTGCCAGACCTATTATTTGTATTTCAGCAATGACAATTAGCAATGGAGCTCTTCTGAAGGTCACTGGAGACTTCAAAGAACACTGCTACCCCTCCTCTTTCTTTTCTACCTATGACACTTCTCAACTGCACTAGAGACTGCCAAGAACTGTGCTACCCCTTCTGTGACCCTCTGTGAAATGGCGCTGGATTACTGTGGAGGGCAGTACTTAGAGAATCCAAAGCTCGCATGATCCGAAGACGTAACAATGACGTTTTGCCTCGTTTTCAATTCCAAGGCCGGCTCGGCTCGGTAGTCGGTGCTGCTAAGTTCGGGTGTGTTCAGTTCTCGGGGAACCGAGCCTGAGCATCACTAATAAATATACGGAAACAAAAGGGTAGGGATAGGCGCCAAAACGTTTAAATCAGCACAAACACAATTGATCTTATATTCGTACCAGATGTCAACAAGGACATGCACACATCAACAAGATCTGTAATGCTGGTTAGCTACAAGATACTTCTCAGATGTCTGTGGTCATCTCAAACACAGGAAAAATTCATAGATAGTGTAGTAATTATCACAATATATTCGAACCAATGTGGATCCCACCACCACACAGCACACGCCTCGTGATTGAGCGTATCAAAAATATATATATATATATATAGATGGGCTTTTCTGTAATTCTTATTGTTGGGCCTCATTGGTATCCTTCAAAAGCAGCAAAAAACAAAACCCCCACCAGGCATGCAGGTTAACGGAAGGATACCAATGAGGACCAACAATAAGAGTTATAGATAAGAATGCTGAGTCAAAGTCAAGCTGATACAACAACAAATCATGGATAGTGGAGATGGCAATCACTAACCTCAGGGTGCTGTATCTGGCAACAGGCTCTCCGTAATCGATCCCGTACTTTTGTGTGTATCCCTTGGCAACAAGACAGGCTTTATAGCGTGTGATGGTACTGTCCTCATTCACTTTCTTACAAAAGACCCACTTGTCCCTGATCATTTTGTGGTTACTCAGCCTGTCAACTATAGTCCATGTATGATTGTCATCCAGAGCTTTTAACTCTGTATCATTAGCCGCTTTCCACTCTTCCCATTCGTAGCTAGATTTTGCCTCTTCAATGCTTTGCTGTTCTCAAAAGGCTAGATTAGCAAACAACTCGCTATATCTCCTAGGGGGAATACCTTTGCTACTCCTCATAGAACTTCTGTTTTCCAGTTAGGTATCCGCAATTTCATTTTCAGTCTCAGACACGCTTTCTGCTGCCTGAACATCTAGTGTCACAAACTTTTCCTTGTCATGAGCCGCGGTGATCCGTAGCTCGCATCCCCCTCCAGCATCCCGGCTGTCATGGCAACAGCCGATATATCATCTCCGACCGTCGCCATGGTAACGGTCGGGACGCTTTTTATACAGCGTTGCGTCCTGGCAACGCTGACAGATGGGTGCGGGCACGCTCACTAAAGAAACTGTCACGGTTGGCGTATAGGAAATTGATCCCTAGGTTCTGCTGGACATTGCTTAGCCCACCCACAGGCGCGGAGTCTAACAGGCCGGTGATTTTCGCCAGGAACCCCCGCAAAGAGGTATGGACTTTGCAGCACCAAACCTGCAGGTCGCGGTCCTGTGAGTGGGTGTAAAGCAGAACGGTATGGAGGAGCCAGGTGACACGAGCAGCTATAGATGAGGCACAAGGAGAGTAGATGTCCTGTGGTGCAACCAGGAGAAACAGAGGCTGTCTCGAGGGTGATAGGTCGAGGTACTGGAACAGCTGGAGTACAGCACTGGAATTGTGCAGACCACACAAGGAAGTAGAGATAACTGGGGGATCAGGCGATGAGTCACGAGGCAGTTGCGGTCCACAGTGGTAGCAATCAGAGAACTGGGGCTGTCACGATGAAGTACATGAGAGGTGGTGTAATAGTACTGGAGCAGCAATAGTTCAATACAGCAGGAGACTAAGAGCAACTGAGGTGGCCGGGGTAACTCATAGCAACAATAGATAAGATACAGTAGTAGCAGCTCTGAGTGATAGCGGTGAGAGAACGGGAGCTGTTGCAATGTAGTACAGTTGAGATGGTAAACAGCAGTACTGGAACAGCAAGAGTTCAATACAGCCAGAGACTGAGAGTAGACTGAAGTAACGGAGGTAACCCGTGGTAACAGCTGAGGAGTCACAGGTGTAATAGTGGCTCTGAGTGTAGCGATGAGAGAACCGGAGCTGTCACGATGAAGTACACTGGAGATGGTAGGATAGGTACTGGAGCAGCGATGGTTCAACACAGGCCACGAACTGAGAGCAGGCTGGTATAGCGGAGGCAACTCGTGGAAACAGCTGAGGAGTCACAGGAGTAATAGCGGCTCTGAGTGTAGCGATGAGAGAACCAGAGCTGTCGTGATGAAGTACACTGGAGATGGTAGAATAGGTACTGGAGCAGCGATGGTTCAACACAGGCCACAAACTAAGAGCAGGCTGGAATGGCGGAAGATCCACAAGGAGCACAGGAACCAGAACCACAGGCTACAGGAAGTGAGCTTGAAGAACAGGCGTCACACAGGTGAATTCAGGAGGTTTAAATAGTGCTCCAGAAATGCTCAGCCAATGAGAAAAGGAGGGAGGTCCAGAAGTGCAATAGATTTGCATCTGTGCCGAACTGAGTATAGCTGAATGAAATGAATGACGTTTGTCTGACGCTGGAACATGGCAGTTTCCAGACCAATGACATGCGGGTAACGGAACAGGTACTATTTGCGGGACCGAAGCGTTACAGAAACAAGCCTGTGTGCTAATTAAGTTCCTTATTTGTCTTAGTTAGGCGGGGACTGAGGATACTTTGAGGGCTAGGCCCTGATTGGCTGCTTTCAGTATATAAGGCAGGGAGGGCTTAGCCTCCCTGCTGGTTTTAGCGTAGACTTTCTCCATTGCTGACTTTCTCCAGTCCTGTTGCTGCTTGTCCCAGTTCCTGTGGATACTCTGCCTGCTTTTCAATTGCACCTACTGTTGTGACCCTCTGCCTGTTCCTTGGACCTTGCCTGTGACCCTGACCCTTGGCATGTATCTGACTATTCTACCTTGCTTGTGACCCCTGACCTTGGCTTACACCTCACCATCCGTTACCATCTACTCAGCCTCCTCTTGCCTGCCGCTGCGGTTCTGTATAACAAACTTGGACTACGCTAGGAGTTAAGTCCTGGAGGCATCCGAGTACCTGTGAGCACATAAAGCTCTTTGGGAAAGGTGGCTGCTATAGGTGAAGACTTTGTCATCTGTTCTGTAAGTTAGTTATCAAACCGGCAGCCTAACATTCTTGTGGTTGCTGTTCCACTACTCCACTAGGTTGTGTGTTTTCATGAAACACCACATCTGTGGATTTAATAAGCCATTTGCTGTTAATGCCCCAAAGTCTGAATCCTTTACACTGTTGTCAGTTGAAATCTAATTTGTGTCATTTTTCTTTAGGAATATGTGCATACGGCTTACAGCTGAATTCATGGAGAAGGTTGACACTTGGCTTTTTACCGGACCATGCCGCCAGTGGCATTTTACCTTTTACAGCAACTGTGCACACTGCTTCCATCCAAAACGTTTTCTCTAGACCAGCATTATTCAACATAGTCCGTGCTCGTTCAACAATTGTTCTGTTAGCTCGTTCACTCACAGCATTCAGTTTTGGTATAGGCAATTGTTAGTTGGTGCTGTATGCCATATTTTCTTAAGAATTCAGCTTAAGTCTTGCTGTCGTATTCTCCGCCATTGTCGGATCGCAAGACTTTTAGTTTCAGACCCGTTTGAGTCTCTACAAGGCTCTTGTATTCCACAATTTTGTCTACGACTTCACTCCTAGCTGTTAGGGTTCTGTTCACAACCACTTCCTTAATTACAGCCATGGAGCCAGACACGTGATATAAACGTTTTAAACTGTTTATTTCAGAAAAGTATAGTCCAGGTAAGGCAAAAATAAACAGTAACAGTTCAGGCTGAATGGAACAATGGATTTCCAGATCTTGGCAAACAAGCAGTAAATAATAAAGAAATGCAGCAGATGACTTAACTGAAACCAGTTTGCAGCAGTAGTCAGAAACATGCAGGTAAATCAGGAACAGAGAAACACATGAGCAGGCTAGGAACATCAATGACCAGCAAAGGATTCAGGAATAAGCAGGCATATATAGGCCACAGACAGGTGAGGATAATTGATAGCAGTGCTAGTTAACCCCTGATAGAGGAATGGCCGGACAGCAGCTCCTCTGGAGAATCACAGATATGTGCACACAGGGTAACAAGGCAAATCATAACACAGGGTAAAATGCACACAAAGAAACAGGGCAGATCATAACAAAAAAGGAACAAAAAGAAACAAAGCAGATCATAACATAGTCCCCCCTTTAAGCAGCGGATTCCAGACGCTCCATACATGCTCCTTTCAGGTTTTTCTCCTCTACCTTTTCTTTTTATAAGATCTCCCTGGAGACACAATTGGGCTCTTCTCTAATGGAGTACAGAGAAGGCCCAATTCTTCAGAAGCAGAAGAATTGGCAAGTTCGTCCACTAACACTCTAGTATCCTCCAAAAATTCGCTTTCAGAGTCTGAGTCCCAGCCTAGAGTCGGAACAGGACTGTTAATTTTATGAGAAGATGGTGAAATGCCCATGAAGCCGGTAACCAAGGTTTGTTGTTTGTGATTGTTCTTTTTATTTTTTGAAGATAAAGGCTGACCAATGGAAGCAACGGACATCGATGACTTGTGAATAAGCAGAGGAGCGGAAACACAGGCTGGAATGGAAACGGAAGGACTATGACCAGGAAAATCAACTGTTGATGGAGAGTACTTCTTGCACAGAGCGTTAATAAAGTCCATGGTATTATGGATAATGGGGTTATCGGAATTTAGAAGGGAGAAGGCCCAGGTCTGTGGCTCCCCTCTAAAACTCATGATTATGGAACCCACTTGGTTAAATTGGTTGGCAAAGTAATCTGGAGAGTCTTGAAACTGTTTCATGGAAATCTAAAGAACTTAAATAAACTGTTTGATGTCTCCATCAAAGAAAACTGGAGGAGGATCTGGTGACTTGGAAGAGGCATCTGGGCATTCTGGCTCACTAGGAAATTCTGAGGAGTCCTCAACTTGAGCAGCAATCTCTGGAGAATCCCTCACTGGGACGGCAGAGCATAAGTCCCCGACTGGGACGGCAGAGCAGGAGTCCCCGACTGGGACGGTGAGCTGGGCCCATCTAACGGATAGCCCAGACTGACACCACTCGGACTGTACAGCACTGTGAGGAGCCGCAGAGCAGACAGCACTGTGAGGAGCCGCAGAGCAGACAGCACTGTGAGGAGCCGCAGAGCAGACAACACCAAGTGGTAACTCGGGCGGAACCGCATAGAGTGGCAACTCGGGCTGAACCGCATAGAGTGGCAACTCGGGCTGAACCGCATGGACTGGCAACTCGGGCTGAACCGCATGGACTGGCAAATCGGGCTGAACCGCATGGACTGGCAACTCGGGCTGAACCGCATGGGACAGGGCCCTTTCTGGAGCAGACTGGAGGGACAGGGCTCTCTCTGGAGCAGACTGGAGGGACAGGGCCCTCTCTGGAGCAGACTGGAGGGACAGCGCCCCCTCTGGAGCAGACTGGAAGGGCTGCACCCCCTCTGGAGCAGATTGGAAGGGCAGCGCCCCCTCTGGAGCAGACTGTAGCTCAGGAACAACGACAGCAGCTTGTGACTCGGAACTGGAGACAACGGCTGAAGAATCGGAACTGGAGGCAGCGGCTGAAGACTCGGAACTGGAGGCAGCGGCTGAAAACTCGGAACTGGAGGCAGCGGCTGAAGACTTGGAACTGCAGGCAGCGGCTGAAGACTCGGAACTGGAGGCAGCGGCTGAAGACTTGGAACTAGAGGCAGCGGCTGAAGACTCAGGTGCAACGGCTGCAGCAGGAGACTCGGGACCGGACACAGGCAGCAGGCTCCAAGCTGGAGGCAGATGATGTGATCTCAGAGCTGGAGGCAGATGATGTGACCTCAGAGCTGGAGACAGATGATGTGACCTCAGAGCTGGAGGCAGATGATGTGACCTCAGAGGTGGAGGCAGATGATGTGACCTCAGAGGTGGAGGCAGATGATGTGACCTCAGATGTGGAGGCAGGTGATGGGACCTCAGAGGTAAAGGCAGATGATGTGACCTCAGATGTGGAGGCAGATGATGCGACCTCAGAGCTGGAGGCAGATGATGCGACCTCAGAGCTGGAGGCAGATGATGCGACCTCAGAGCTGGAGGCAGATGA
Organism: Mixophyes fleayi; assembly: GCF_038048845.1. Taxonomy (NCBI): domain Eukaryota; kingdom Metazoa; phylum Chordata; class Amphibia; order Anura; family Limnodynastidae; genus Mixophyes; species Mixophyes fleayi. The sequence goes on along the minus strand of NC_134404.1, from coordinate 31,204,757 downwards.
TGCGACCTCAGAGCTGGAGGCAGATGATGCGACCTCAGAGCTGGAGGCAGATGATGCGACCTCAGAGCTGGAGGCAGATGATGCGACCTCAGAGCTGGAGGCAGATGATGCGACCTCAGAGCTGGAGGCAGATGATGCGACCTCAGAGCTGGAGGCAGATGATGTGACCTCAGAGCTGGAGACAGATGATGCGACCTCAGAGCTGGAGACAGATGATGCGACCTCAGAGCTGGAGACAAAGGCTGGCACCTCGGGACAGAACACAGAGGCTGGCACCTCGGGACAGGAGACAGAGGCTGGCACCTCGGGACAGGAGACAGAGGCTGGCACCTTGGGACAGGAGACAGAGGCTGGCACTGGAGTCTCAGGACAGGAGACAGAGGCTGGCACTGGCGCCTCAGGACAGGCGGCTGGAGCTGGCGCCTCAGGACAGGCGGCTGGAGCTAGCGCCTCAGGACAGGCAGCTGGAGCTGGCGCCTCAGGATAGGCGGCTGGAGCTGGCGCCTCAGAGCTGGTAACTGGGGTTGGCAGATTGGGTCTCATCCCAGGGAGCAGAATAGGTGAAGTGTAAACAAATCCAGAGTGCGGAGAGGTAACAGCAGTAGATGGTTTGGTAGGCTGTCGTGGTCTGCGGAGAGGACAGGCTTGTAAGAGGTGTATATTGCTTGCACAGTAGAGACACAGTTTGTTGGTTATTCTGCGCCGTCGCTCCGCTTCGGTCAGGTGGGGGCGTGGACCACCTGTGAACCGGGCATTTGTTACACTGTAGTTGTTAGTTAAATGCAAATTTGTCATAGTACTATTAAGAGGTACTGGCAGCACAGATTCAGCAGCAGACAGAGTTGGCTGAAGCAAATCAACGGAATTGGATTTCAGAGAAACAGATTCTGATAGTCTCCTGAGTGGGTCCAAAAGTATAGCAGAAAATTGAGCTAGCTGAGAGCGTAACAGAATTATGTCAGTTTGTAGACACTGAAGCAGAGGCTGTTCAGCCATTTGTAGAGCAGACATGTTTGCAGGGAGAAAACAAATTAAATCAATTGCAATGAGAGTTCCAGGTGAAATCTGAAGCAGGGTTTTTCCACATGACTCCAAGGCTTTCTTTTTGGCTGGTCATTCTGTTAGGGTTCTGTTCACAACCACTTCCTTAATTACAGCCATGGAGCCAGACACGTGATATAAACGTTTTAAACTGTTTATTTCAGAAAAGTATAGTCCAGGTAAGGCAAAAATAAACAGTAACAGTTTAGGCTGAATGGAACTATGGATTTCCAGATCTTGGCAAACAAGCAGTAAATAATAAAGAAATGCAGCAGATGACTTAACTGAAACCAGTTTGCAGCAGTAGTCAGAAACATGCAGGTAAATCAGGAACAGAGAAACACATGAGCAGACTAGGAACATCAATGACCAGCAAAGGATTCAGGAATAAGCAGGCATATATAGGCCACAGACAGGTGAGGATAATTAATAGCAGTGCTAGTTAACCCCTGATAGAGGAATGGCCGGACAGCAGCTCCTCTGGAGAATCACAGATATGTGCACACAGGGTAACAAGGCAAATCATAACACTAGCTCTTATGAAGTAGACATGCGTCACCCTAGTTGCGTCATCAATGAGTGTCAGAAAGTATCTGTAGCCACTGACTGATTTTACCTACATTGTACCACACACATCAGTATGCACTAGAGCTAGGGGTGCTTCAGCTCTCGTTGCTGACTTGGGTAAGGGGCAACGAGTTTGCTTACCCTTTATGCAGCTCTCGCATGTCGGTCTCTCCGAACTGTTCCCAGTGATGTCTGTCACCATCCCATCAGCGAGCTTCTGGATGTTGTCATATCCCAGATGACCCAATCTTCTATGCCACAGCTCCATTGATTGACAGTTGTCTGAAGCCGCCATCGCATGCCATTCTTATGTGTCTAGGACATAAAGCTGGTTACACCTCATTGCTGTTGCAATTACAGTACCTTTCTGGTTTTGAACCACACTTTGGCCTAAGGGGAATTTGACCTCGTAACCTTTTTTCTCAAGGATGCTTATAGCGATAAGGTTGGTTCCCAATTCTGGTACATACAATACGTCCTGGATATTTGTGATGATGGTTTCACCTTTTATACTGTGATAGTCCAGACTTTTGTTGCAGTAAGAACCTTTCCACAGATTCCTTTTACTGTAACTAGATCACATGGTTTCAGCGAACTGAACCATTTCTGATTGCAGCTAAAATGTCTTGTGGCCCCCAAGTCCATATACCAGCAGTCTTTCTTATGACTACCTGCTATATTCAGTGCTGACTCATTAGGTTTTTCACACTTTTTCTGTTCCACACCACTTATAACTTTTAGTCTGCATTCAGATGCTTTGAGCCCCGTCTTATAAAATATGAAGCATTTGTACTTGGGCTTCTTGGACTTCGCACCTTTAGTGAGTAGAGCTGTACTCTCAGCATTTGCCTCAACAAGAATTCTCTGTTTGAATTGAAGCAGCTTTGCTCTCACGATTTCTGTCATTAACTTGGTATCGTTAGACTCCAATGGGGTTTATTTACTAAACTGCGGGTTTGAAAAAGTGGAGATGTTGCCTATAGCAACCAATCAGATTCTAGCTGTCATTCTGTAGAATGTACTAAATAAATGATAACTTGAATCTGATTGGTTGCTATAGGCAACATCTCCACTTTTTCGAACACGCAGTTTAGTAAATATACCCCCAATGCTATTAGTAAGACATCATACTCTGGTGTGAGATTCTGCAACATCGCCATTGCGTCTTCCTCTTCGTCCACCTGTGCTCCCACAGATGCCAATTGCTCGGATATTGACAGAATTTTGTCTATGTACCGTATTTTTCGCTCCATAAGACGCACCTGACCATAAGACGCACCTAGTTTTTAGAGGAGGAAAACGGGGAAAAAATTATTCTGAACCAAATCTCAAATCTCAAATATTCTGAACCAAATGGCACTGCTAATATGGCTATGAGTTTTAAAATATAGTCCAACAACTAATTCATCATACATAAGAGGTCAGAGAATGTATTATAATTACCACTTAGAAATTGCACTACCCATCAATAAAGTTTAACTTCTAAAAACCTATCCAAACTAAAATACAATTCACTGTCCCTCCTGTCTCGAGTCTATAGGGAGTCTATAAGGTGTAAATGTGCAATGATGCAGCAATCCATCTTTGAGGCACCTAGTGCAAGTTCTGTAATAAAGGCAAATATCTTACTGATTGCTATGTGTAGAGGGAGTCCAATGGTTCTTTAGGGTGACCAAGATGCAGAGATCCCCGTTGAAACGGACAGCGCTATCCGCGCTCACAGAGCAGGCTCCCAGTGGTGTTTTGGAGCCAATCAGCGGGAGAGACGGCGTGCGTTTCACAGTGGAACGCGCGTCACTTCCGGATTGACGTAGTGTTATTCTCAACACCATTGACACGTTCAGCGCTTACCACGTCACTAACATGCGCACACCACTGCAGAATGGAGACATCCGCCCGGCAGCAGGACGCTGGAGCGTCCCCACGGCAACCAGGTATTCTGTACAAGGCTTTTTTTGTTGTATTCGCTCCATAAGACGCACACACTTTTTTCCCCACTTTTTTTGGGGGAAAAAGTGCGTCTTATGGAGCGAAAAATACGGTACTCATTCATATTCTCACAAGTACTCAATTTAGTCCCGTACAGTGTACGCCTCAAGTTTATCCTTCTCATCAGACTTCTGTCTTCATACACATTTTTTAGAGCAGTCAACATCTCACTTGCTGAATCTATATCATTAATGATCATACACGTGCTGTTCTACAGCTAAGCCATTGGTGCCCATGGTTTCACCTCATCAGCATTTGGACTGGTGTCTGGATCTACTGTGACTTTCCATAAATTTTCCTGCATTAATTGCATTTGCATTGCAAATTTCCACGTTGCATAATTCTCAGAAACTTTTGATTTAGCAATGTTCATACTGGTTGCCTGTGTTGTGCTTTTTTATTTTCTTTACTGTACTGAATAAAGGACTATTCTGTAATATATCAGCATTTATTCTCTTGTACTTCTGTTATCTTTCTTTATGTTTAAGCATTTACTTTAACACATGGTGCCTGAACCCATAACCTGTTGGTTATACCTATTGATGGAATTAAAGGTGTTAATGAGGATGTTAAGCCACAACACATTTGTAACTTAAACCGGCTTCTGTTTATTAAAGATGATAACAACAGATGAATAAATGCAGCTACTCACAGTTGATAACTTGTAGTACAGTAGCAATAGTTTGAATACAGTTGAACTTATACACTTGTATATACAGTATACAGAAGCAACATACAAAAAAATAGATAGAAGACGGCGCTATTCAATATGTTGTTTTTTCTTTTTTCACATCATATGCTGATATATACAATGAGGATTTAAAATCCAAAAACGATTGGTTGGAAGATATTGAATTATTTGCTGAATTACCAAATGAAGCACTGACATCTTTAATGAAAATACATGTGGAGGATTATTTGACTACTTTACAGTGAGACTGAATTTAAAAAGACTTTCTTCTATTGGGATTTTTAGAACATATTGTATAGCGCCATCGTCTGTCTATTTTTTTGTATGTTGTTCATTTTTTAGACTTTCATGGGTGAGGTCTGCAGATAAGAAGGGCTGCTTTACAGGTTATGCACCTATTTATGTTTCAGATTTTCATGTTTTAGTATACAGGCAGAAGTATTGCACTTGGTGGTTCTCTATCTGCACGTCTGTGCAGGGTATTGGGGGCATACAGACCCCTCCCTTATATATATAAGTAGTGGGTCGCAGGAACCATCATTTTGTATCGCTGCTTGCAACTATTATGAAAGCAGACTTTTAATGAATTAATGTTTAACAATATTCATTTAATTTTAAAAATATATCTTGCCTTTCAGTTCCAATGCGCTTGTGCAGGCCAGCAAGCCACCTCACACATGTGGAGCAACAGCAATGCGGTAAGTGAACTCTTAACTCTGAGCTGCTTCAGGGATATTTTTGTGCTAAATCACGGCGATTAGGGACATTTTTATTGCTGTTATAATCTGTGATAGAAAATCTTACTTATCTCCGCAAAGGGGCTCTTAATAATAAATAAACCTTGTGTCCAGAATAGTGTAGTTCCCATCTACAATTAAGCCATTAACTAAAATTTCTGCGGTATAGGATTCATCTCCTAAAACCCTACTGAGTAGTATTTTACCCATGAAATAATCCGATAACATTGCCTATATTAAATAATCCACTCTGCAGAATGTTCAAATCTAAAACGGAATGTACACATAAATATACCGGTGGTCTGTAATAGAATACATGCTTGTGAATCTATGATGTCAGTAACCACGGCATCATTTTCATTGTCATCAATCTTGAGTCATTGAGGTTTTAATTTAATAAATCCTCTTTCTGAAAATGTTACACAATCAGCCATAATAATGTTTGCCAGTTCCTACACATAACAAGATGGTTGCTATAATAATATTTAAAGAGGTTTTTTTGCCATGACACACATTTCCACTATGTCCACCTATATTCTGTAATAGAGCACAATTAAGTAATTGTTAGAAATTACGATATATAAGAAATTATGACAATCCTTGCTTGTATGACCTCAAATTTCCAACAAGCAAGGACTGCCGGGTGATTCAGATATTGAAATATATTAGTTTGGTGTAATTGTGTTTTTTAATAATGTTCACAAGTGTTGCTAACTTATTGCAGTGTTAGCCCACCTAGGTGGTAGATTTATCAAACATTCTAAAAAGGAACTGTGGGGGTGTTGCCCATAGCAAGTACTCAGATTCTAGCTATCATTTATCTACTACGTTTTTAGAAAATTATAGCTAGAATCTGATTGGTTGCTATGGGCAACACCCCCACAGTTCCTTTTTAGAATGTTTAGTAAATCTACCCCTAGGATTCCAGCTGTGTTTGAACTACAAATTCTAGTATACCCTGCTCATCAGAGGCAATATGTGGGGTTCCCAAAGGAGAGACCCCAAAGTAAAAGCATGGAGAAGGAGGGTGGCCTTAACATAAAAATAATTTAAAGACAAAAACACTTAAAGAAAGAAATCTATGTACAATGCACACTGTATCTTCAAGGCATTCATAATCTCCCACTAAGCTGACCTGTTTTATACTTTCCTAAAAAATAAATAGTAAAAGTATAAAGTAAAAAACATGCAATTTCAGATGGATCTAGCTGACCAATGATGCAACGAATGCGCAAACACCAGTTTTGCATTTTGCAACAAATGCACCTAGCTAGTTATGCCTATAAATGTTACTTACAAAGTTGCAAAAATGTAAAGCTAGAGCGCAAATACTATTTTGCTATGTCATGCATCTATTTTATGCTGCTATTACCATTTATATAGAACAGCACATTCATAGCTGTATATCTACCAATTGTGTGTACCGTAAGGAATCTCATGCCCAGGGGTTGACTGGCAAATTTTAGGCTGGGAGAGGGGGGGGTTGGTATAGCAGCCTATTAGTTACAAGCTAAAGGAAAGTAAATGTATGTAGCCCATGGGACCAGCCTGGGGGGTTAAGTCTACAATGTCATCAAATATGTACTCCGTGTAACAGGTTCATGCTTAAAGAGGACCCTTAAGGGTCTCTCATTAGAGATTTTTACAAAGCTATCACCAGTGGTCGCATTTGCCGGGGGTCTCCAGGGAAGACTATTTGCCAAGGACAGATGCCCCAGTCCAACCAGCCCCTGTTTGTGCCCCGATATGGCTACTGGTTGTGGCCCATGCCCTGCCCCCCTTCCGCTTCTGAGAAACCCTGCCCAGGGTGGGTGGGTGGTGACAAAGCAGACTAATAGCTATTGGATCCACATTCACTTCCCCACGCTTATAATCCAGCTCAGTTTGGTCCATGGATGGGCAAATGGGGCCAGAGCCCTATCTGACCACATCAAAATCAGCTGTTTGCCCAGTACTTTGACTCAGTCAGGGAGGATTCCCAAATACGACATCCTCCTATTTGCCAGGCTGTGTGGGAACATGTTTGATTAAAAAGGGATTGTTCCAAAAAGAACAAAAACTTTAAGAGAAGACCTCACTCCCCTGGCAAATTTTTGCTTTATGAAAATAGAAATAATAAAAACATACATGAGAGAAAATAAAATCACTTTATCTGCCTATCTGCCCAAGCATTTGAAAATTCCTAATACAGAGAGCCTCTAGCATACTAGATTAAGCATGTTTCTCCATTGTTTTATTGGCAGGGTTTATTATAGAAGTCCTGCTTTACATTAGAAGACATGTGGCTTGAGTTTAGCATTATCATGAAAATTAAATTACCACTTTAGAAAAGTCAAGTTATTTTGGAAGTGTAAACTCTAGGTCAAAGCCCACCAGAATTCCTCAGCTATTCCGTTAATGTCTTCACAAAGTTCCGCGCCTGCCAAAAAAGACAATTGTCCTTTAGGGCTGATTTATTTAGGTCCTTCTACATGTCTAAGGATGAGCAAATCGTATTCGGTCATGGAAAAAGCTTAATGCATTTGGGCACGTTTCCATTGATTGGATTATTTCCTTGGATGACTTTGGGATGCAATGAAGATGAACGGAAAAGTCCCAGACTTTCTGTAGACTTCAAATAGGCTGTAATGTAACCCAGGACGTGGTCGAATACAAGATGTTCATATCAGTTTATCTTCCCTGGTAAATCCTGATTTTTTTTTTTAATGTGAAATAATAAGCAGATGACAATGCGTCTTGATAATACAGCCTGCGTAATTTATCACTAATAGTACAACTACGTCAGTGATTTAGATGGCTAAGTATGAGCAGGATAAGGAATAATTGGTTTTTATTTAGTTGTCTACCACAGTTAATGTACAATACAGATAAAAGCCCTGGCAGAAATCTAGGTGAAACAAGGACAGCGTAAAACTGTAACACAAGGCAGCCTAGGTACATGCATAGGGCAGAATTCGTCAGGGTACGGCACAGGAATTATTTCAGATTGGAAATATTTACTTTTCGCCATAATATAACATTATTTTATCGCTGTGGCAACATTACATTAACATACGTGCACATGCCTCTGGAAGCCCGGTTGAGCTTTCAATTTCAGAGCAATAACAAAAAATATATAGATATCAAAAAAATGTGAAGAAAAAATATACAGTAGATATATGATATATAAGCTGTTCCCCAACACTGGAAAGTAATATTTATTCTTCGGGGGGGGGGGGGATGGAAATAGCCCCATTCAATTTAAAATGAATGGTTTAAATCAATAATTTATTTATTTCAGTTTTCTCTTTCTTTTAACAGAAAATCTATTTTTGCCAGCAATATGGGTTTCTGTCCTTTGATAGATTTGCTCCATAGTACCACTTCTTCTATTCTGTATGCAACCTTCAGTAGACATTTCTATCCTGCATGAACTCTCAATTGTACCTGCAGACATCTTATTTTGGATTCAATTATCAGTATCAGTATCTAATATATATAAGCCTAGCGGCGTGTGTTAGTCTGTGTGTGGAAAAAACAACAACAAGCTGCAGTGCCACCTGCTGGGCGGAGTTATACACTAACCTACTAAATTCTTAGCATTATCTAATATATAAAAGTAAAAGCCTAGCGGCGTGTGTTAGTGTGTGTGTGTGTGTGTGTGTGTGTGTGTGTGTGTGTGTGTGTAAAAAACTATTTTCTCAGAAAGGACTCATCCAATTGACCTGGAATTTGGTATACTGACATTATTTGACAAAAAAATTAGAATAGTGAAGTCAGTTAACTTCCATCATCCCCCCTTCCCACCGTGGGAGGGGTAGTAAAGGCTAAATTTACGAGTTGAGGGCTCAAACTCATTTTCGTGAGGTAATTTTACCTCATGAACACACATTAAAAAGGGCGCTTGCGCCGGAAGTAACGCTCTTCCCCTGAGGAGACCTGGGCTAGGCCCAAATGCATGACAAGAACCTTTTTAAGACCTTAAGTAGCTTGATTTGACTAGAAAGCATGAGTATCATGCACGGTTTAACTTGTCTGATATGATTATCTATGGACAGTTGCAGAGTACCACTTCTAAACGTTTTTATTATGGATGTAATTCTCAGTATACAATCCTACTTTTTTTTATTTTATTGAAGCCTGAGGTGCGGTGCTGCCAATCACCCAGTACTGTGAAAGAAAATCAGTGCTTTTTGACTCAGGACCCTTCGCTAAAGGGAAAGGGTCCCGTGACTCCTCATTCCCTGCAGCCGTAAAGCTCAGGGGTCTACGCCAAAGTTAGGGTAGCCCCTTGACAAATCCAACCTCTTGAGTCTTAAGACCCCTTGGGGGAGCAAGTGTCTTTGGATCCACCTCCACCGCAAGGCTTGGGGGGGTCCTCTTTCTCCCTAGGGAACTGGTTCTTCAGCTCCCTCCCCCCCCCCCTCCAGAAGAAGAAAGGATCCTCTGATGGCTAGGAGAGAGGGTCTAACCCAAGCCCTTTTTGTTCTGTATAGTTTTACCCAATATGGTCAACTGTTTGCACTCTGTACAGCGCTGCGGAAATCATGTGGCTCCTTATAAATAAAGGATTATAATAAACCACAAAAACGTGCTACACACAGAAAGAAAAAATGTGAAAGTGTATAGTGGGTTGCAAGTGTTCTATAAATAAATAAATAAAGCCAATTCCATGGCCTTATCTGTGTGGAGTTTGTATGTTCTCCCCGTGTTTGCGTGGGTTTCTTCCGGGCGCTCCAGTATCCTCCCACACTCCAAAAACATACTAGTAGGTTAATCGGCTGCTATCAAATTGACCTTCGTCTTCTCTGTATCCCTCTCTGTCTGAGTGTGTGTATGTTATGGAATTTAGACTATAAGCTCTATTGGGGCAGGGATTGATGTGAGTGAGTTCTCTGTACAGCGCTGCGGAATTAGTGACGCTATATAAATAGCTGATTATGATGAATTATGGCCTGAGCCTCTCGGCTGGGCATATGAAAATTATCCTTGCCTTGGCCAAAAGGCTAAGGCAAAGGAAAAATAGTACCAAGTGCCTTTGCACATAGTATCTCGGGCTATAGGCAGCCAGTCTTTTGGCAAGCTCTGGCCCATTGCCTACAGGGGGTGCCTTTATGCCCCACTGCATACATGGGCATCTACATTTGATCTTAGCCAAAAGCGGTCCTATCCTATTCGTACAAACAGCTGCACAGTATCACTTCTACAATACTATACATCGGGTATAATGCTCTGTATATCTGATGTAGGGCTCTAGTCTAAATTCTAAAAATATAGCGCACACACACATACTAGGGAAGTTTTTTTTAAGAAGCCATTTAAGCTACCAGTATGGTTTTCGGGTGTGGCAATAAACAGGAGCACCCAGAGGTAACCCATGCAAACACACCACTCCGCACAGATAGTGACCCGGTATAAAAACCCATGACTACAGCACTGTGAGGCGACAATGCTAACCACTTTGCCAGCGTGCTGTTTTAGATTTCTGTTTCCACTAAGTCTGGATATAATCCACATCAGGCAATTGTTTTATAAGAAAACACTGCAGGAACCAGGACTGCTTAGTGAAAACCAGGAAAAATAGGAGCTCTGCGAGAGATGCACTGAAAATTGTCTATTTTTATATTCCTACACATAATGCATGTGTAATAATAATATAACCATTCTCCTGGAATGTCTAGGAGGCTGCCGGATTGCTGGGTGTCACGGTTCTCAAGGTAAGACCACGAAGAAAAAGTAAGTGAACAAAGTGGATTTATTAGAAACACAAGTAATACAGGTTCAGGATGCAATAACTGGCAAGGCAATAATATAACCACAACCATGACCATGGACTTATCTGTGAGGAGTTTGTATGCTCTCCCCGTGTTTGTGTGGGTTTCCTCCGGGTGCTCCAGTTTCCTCCCACACTCCAAAAAAAACATACTGGTAGGTTAATTGACTGTTAACAAATTGACCCTAGTCTATCTGTCTGTCTGTGTGTGCATGTTAGGGAATTTAGACTGTAAGCTGCAATGGGGCTGGGAATGATATACAGCGCTATATAAATAAATAGTGATGATGATCTTAACAGCGAAATAGGCTATACTATTGAAGCACTGGTGAGATGCAGTAGCCAGCCGGTTGCAGGTTGGATACCTCTGGAAAGGTGGTGAGATGAATAGCCTGTTGGTTGCAGGGTTGGATACCTCTGGATCGGTGGTGAGATGAATAGTCTGCAGGTTATGGTGAAACAGTTGAGAGCAGAAAGCAGGTAATGGTGGAAGTAAGCTGAACAGGTTATGCTGAGAAGCAATGAACTGCAGAGAGCAGAAGCACAGAGATCCACACAGGTGTATAACTCTGGGACAGTTTCAATGATGAGCTGTGTTTGCAGCAATGGAATGAACAGCTAAAACCACAAAGTCAGGTACACAGGTAAGGATAAGCAGGGACAGGAGACTGAGGAGATAGCTTCCTATCAGGTAGAGAGACCTGATGATCTGGCCCAGACTGCAGGGTGAGGCTGACTTTTAAGGAGTAGCGGCAGGTGAAAATCATCCTGAGAAAACAAGCTTAGCTCTGCAGGAATGGAAACAGTTCAAGCGCCACAGTGGCCCCATTGGTGACATGGTGGTACTGCAGGCTATATATATGCAAAATGTCCAACATAGTTCCTGGTAGACAGGAGCTGCGGGAGGCAGATCGTGGTACTGGGATCCCTGCCATACTACCAAGAAAGTCTGCAAATTTCCCAGGGGCAGAGATGAGAGTACGATGAACTGATTTGCTTCATCATGGACCACACACAGCTGCAACATGATGCGAAACTCATCGTTGTGAAACAGTGGAGGCCTGCAGTGCCGCATATTACATCATCACATCCTGCCCAACGATACTTGATAATGCCATGCACTCAGTGGAGGAGATATGATGCAGTGGTTGACAGCCGGTAACGATGTTGATCACTCCACTCCCACCCATCTGCCCTGATTTTGTAGACCTCCGATCTGTGCTTCCCTCAGGGCAGGTCTACAAAGTCATCAAATATGTACTCAGTGTAACAGATTCAAGCTTAAAGGGAACATTTAGGGGTCTCTCAGTAGAGATTTTTACCTATTTAACAAAGCTATCACCAGCGGTAACATTTGCGGGGGCCTCCGGGGAAGACTATTTACTAAGTACAGATGGCATTAACCTGGGGACTGAACAAGAAAAATATGCTTTATTATTAAAATAAAAGTTATTTATTTACTACCATTTAAAATATAAAACAAAAACATGTTTCTATTTTTTCAGTGAATCTGGACTTTGTAGAGGCTTCCAGGGTGAATATACTGAATAATCCAGGTCACGCATGCACAGATTGACACTAGATTGTCCCAGCAGGCGGTAAAAGTCCTCTTATCGCTGCCGGTAATTGTCTCCTGTGACAATTTGTAATAAATAGACCCCATAGAAATACTGGTCCATGAGATTCAAACAATCAATATTTTAGGATGCAAAAAAGGAAAATACATCATTAATAGGGAGGTTCAAAAACATCAGTAGGCAGGACCTTGAAATAACATATTTAATTTTGTTGAAATGCGCATTCCTATCATGGAAAATAATCCGGCAAACGAATTGCACACAGTTTCCGCGCACAGGCACATAGCAGGAATGGAATACTGGTCCCCATTTTTTGCAGTTCATCGTGACCTTATAATCCCCAACGTTTACTGTGACCTGACATTTACTGTAAATGACCCTAGTGTAATTCAAACCACATGTCGTAAATGTTCACATTATGACTTCCCATTACGTACTTAAAGAAGGCTCTTGGGGAAAATTTCCGTATACTACTGTATTCCTTATTTCAGGGTCAAATGACCATATTTATGACCTCACAGATGTTTCCCAGGATAAACACAACTAAATTGTTTATTCCTCTTTACTTGCGCCCTTTGTCAAGCTCCTTCATCGTGACGATATCACAAGATGTGACTAACAGCTGGGCATCCACCTATAAACTCTCCGGATAGGCGTCTGTCCAAAATAAACCTTGGTTCCCGGCCACTGCCCATGACTTGTTCATTCATCCAGCTCACTCGGAGTGTTTCTGCTATGTTAATTTACCTCAGCGTTTACGTCGCTCAGTCATCACCAGCTGAAGCACCAGTCGCCCTGGTGTTTAGATCTCTGGTAAGCTGATCCATTCTGCTGAACTAAGGTTTTCCTCCTTATTCACCATTCCTGGCAGAAGCCTGACAGAAGCTTTCAAGATAGTGATTTGTTTAACCCTTTAGGTGCATAGGAAGGGCCCACAGCATATGTAAAGATGGCTGTAGTATTCTGATATTGTAGATGGCAGCCATAGCAATGGATATGGCTAGCATGCACACTGCATTCTGCAACGACCCATGGCTGTTAGTTATTATTAGTAAAGGTAACATTAAGGTATAAATTAAACTTTCCAGCTCAATGAATTTAAAGGGGACACTAACCTCAAAAAATGTCCGTACTTGCTTGGCCCTAGCTAAGTAAGTCTCACCTCTGACTGTATTGAAACATACTTTTGGATTTTTCTGACACAAATGACATCATATCCCACACCCAACGATCGCACTTCTATACACCGTCCTCAGGCCACGTTCCCTCTTGTGTTATGAGAGGATTTGACAGGAGAACGCCCCATGGAGAAGGATAAAGGTATTCTTCGATAAAGAAAGCAAACAATGGAACTGTACTAAATAGTCATATAACAAGAATATTTTTATACATTTTATTCCTTAATATTTGCATTTAGTAATATAATATAACTGAGTTATATAATAGCCTTATCGCTCAATACAGCAAAATAGCTATTCTACTTCTTTTTATTCAATAATTGTCCACTCTTAGAGTTAAGTCTATGCATATCTTCCAACAGACCCTATTTTGTTGACACTAACCCAATTTTCAAAGCCAGAAAGGGGTGTGGTCTGTGTGAATCTGGGCGTGGTTTGGCCTGGGCTTTATTATGTCCCGATTTTTTCTTTTTTTAAATGTTTGGAGATATATCCATGGAGGAGCTTTAAAGAGCACCTGTTACCTTCACACATCTGAGGCAGCCATTTTGAGAACTTAAACGATGTGCATGCGAATACAATCAATTCTTCAAAAAAACAATTTCTCGTGACCATTGGTTATGCCTCATAAATGTTGGTCAGAAAGTGCCTCAGTCATTTGACGTCACTGGTTCCTAGTGAATTTAGAGACTGCATTTTAGTTAACATCGATGAAGCTGACAAAATGGTTTCCTCCGCTGTATAAAGCGAGCAGCGTAGCGACATTTCTCTCACAAGCGGGCAGCTCAGAAGCTATCACTGACGTTAAATGCAAATATGCAACATATGTGTAAAATAACACATCGCCTTGTGTTTTACCAAGACTGTGAAGGAAAATAAAGTGAATATTAACATTGCCTATAACGAGGGTTATTTTCCCTTTAAATATCATACTGCACATAATAAATATGAATGAGACTTTACAGCATGATTTCCCTTAGACGGAACTTAGAGATGTGTGGATATCACAAGCACAATCACTCCTACACAACGAGTCTCCTGAGAGAGTTAAAAGCCACAGAACTTCCATAGCTCGCAGTTATGCTCCGAGAAGGTGAAATCGTGCACGGGGTCTAGACTACACGTGTCCCCCCAATCCTCACTCATAAATTTCCACAACGAACACGTTACACTATACGGTCCCCGAAGCACTTCAGGAACTGCTACCAATCGGATGTCTTCATTTCTTTCCTGATTTATTTCTTGACAAAGATACTGATCTCTGGGATTTTCAATGTTGTTCTGCAGATTGATAGAGAACAATGTTCAGAATGGCCTGGAAGACAAAACCGTTTGGGTTGTGTTTCTTCATCACTGCACAGATTGTGGGAGAAAGATACAACTAGTGATAGGTCAATTTAATGAAATAAGCTCAATTTAATGCAACGATATAAGTGAACAGATATTGAGGATTAAAGGGACACATGTTATTTTTGTTATATGCTTTTAAATATAGGGCAGTATCTACAATAGTAGCTAATGCCAAGATCAGAGTACAATTTGGTACCACACCTTCATAGACACATTGGATTAAATCTAGCTGTGATTGGGGCTTGTTAGTGTATAAGGTGATCACACAGATAGGGGCCTATTTATCAAGCCTTAAACTAATTTAACAAAATACTAACACAGGCGATCACAGAATACCGCAGTCCCCATAATTTTCAATGCGGTCTGGGACAATTTACCAAGCTCCAGAAAGTTTAGCTTTTCGGAGTTTGATTCTGATGGCTAAGGCCATCTGAAGATGACGTTAGCCGTTTTATTACCTATGGGGAGAAAATTGTAGGAGAGGAATTTTTGGATCCTTCGTGCTCCTCCCTTTCGATATCTAATGAAACTGACTCTGGACATGCGCCACCTAATGTCGGGAATGCACGGTAAAGACTTCTGGTCAGAACCTGGAGAAGTAAAAGAATGGTATTTAAAAAGAGCCTCTTACTGGTTACGCTGTCCTGGCATGACTTATTGATAAATCCTTTATTGTTGCGGAAAGCGTCGATAAGGGATTATAATCAATTGGTGAAAAATGAGAGGAACAATAAATAGACACCACTGACTGATAACGATAATCTGAGGTCATCTTCCCAGTGCATTTATCAACATATTTAATAATGATCCGTTCAAACTATTATTGGACACCGGGATTGTTTTTGGGACCGCATGCTGCTAGTTCAGGCCAGATCCATTGTGCTTCATCGTGCTTCTGCTTCTAAGGCGTGAAAGCAAAGCAGCTCTATATAGTACGTATCCATGCGTATAAAATGGCAGTGAAGCCTACTTTGCTCAGTGTTTGCTGCGTATCAGTGCTCCAGTGCGATATACAAAAAGGAAGAGTTTCTTAAAATTGTAGCGCTATATTGCAACCCAAAGCATAACTATATGTAGAGAAGATGACGAACATAAAAATGTTTTATCTAATGAAGATGATGAATATAAGGACATGCAATTCTTCCTCAGAAGTTGTCGACCAACCACATCATATATAGGAAAAACACAAAATGACAAAATATAGTGTAGTATGTCATACAAAACAAATGGATCATATGGTAATGAACATCAATATTATTAGTAGAATATTTGGATTCTGTATATTCTTACGATGAAGGTATCTTTATAATATGCCCGTACCAAACCAATATCTATGTCCAGTCTCTCCAAATTATGATGAAATCACATCAATGAGATGACCTGCACCACACTAGTGCTCATTATCACTTGGACTCCTACCGGAATGAAGAAAAATTAAAATCCCTCAAAGTTTTCTTTGACCCTTATTCCTCCGCCTCAGGAGATATACACTATAGGAACACCCTAAAAAATGAGAAAACGGAAGAGGACTAGCGTAGTATTGCCTCAATATCCAAATTTAATAATATTCAATATAATAACATCTAATAAAATTACATAAAATTCTTAAACAATAAACAAAGGTATCCAACGGTACTTCTACTGGAAATAGAAGCTCTCTGGGCATATTCAGAATATAATAGATATAGATAATGTCCTGGGATGATATATTCATCCATGGCAGTCAGCTTCAATTCCAGATGTTACAAGGTAGTAGAAAAGCACAGCTGGAAATCCTTTCCTGACCAATCTTTTCCTCCAGTGTTTCGACCGATTAATGTTTTTTTTTCAAGAAGAGTGGATTGTTTTGTGTGGGGGCCATATTTAAACTGACTTCCACCAATCAGGATACCCGATTCATGCAAGATTAAAAACGTTTCAAAATACATTCACATTTTTCTTAGAACATCATTGGCTATAAACATCTATATTCTATTTGCAAGCACTCATATTCGTATAAATAAACCATGAAACCATTTGATAATGCAACCAAAACCGGAAGTGACGTAATATTATACCAGAGTTATTAATGATCTAAAATATAGGTTATTAAGCTCCCATATCGGAGTCAAATTGTCTAATATGCGATTAGTAAATTTGGAACCAAAACTATTAAAATAGTGGGGAAAAGAGATGTTTTGTAGACTTACGTCACTTCTGGTTTCACGATAAGGAGATATCGCTAAATATAATAATTATTATAAATTTAATAGTTAAATGAACAATAACCATATGATATAATATTAATATAAAACCGAAGGTGATGTATTGTCCCAAAAATTAAGATTACATATTAATACTTTAAAATACTATTAGATTGTACTTAAAAATATACGGTCTCTAGATTTAGATTCCAAGCTGTTATAATAATGGTGAGAGGTATTTGTTAAACTTATTTCATTATCATGAAACAGAAAGTAGCGTGTCGCTGTTACCTAATAATCCCAAGCCTCATTTCTATTTTTCAATCGTCTGCGGGTCAAGACTTTTTTTCAAAACCATATTCTTATCTCACTTACGGTTTTAATTATAAACATAACCATCTATAATAAAAATATTCTTATTTAACAGAAAATGTCCTTAACATAAAAATAATATATAATGATGATAGAATAAACATTGGTCATAAGATATTCAATTGATCTTGCTTGTTGTCCTAAAATGTTCTTTGTCTGGCACATTATTGGTTGGTATTTTATGCCATTTTTTTATGACAATGAAAAAGACAAGCATACACTTTATAACAGTCAGTCCATTGATTCAAGAAAAGGGAACAATATGGAAATATTAATGTATATATCCTAATTTCCACTAAATAGGGCTGGACCTACCAAACAGAGGACCTGCTCTGTAGTGCAACACTACCACTACCAAATTACCGGGTTCGAGGGAAAGATGGGTCAAATGTCTGGTGAATAAAAATAGATTTGCAAAAATTCATGTTGGACATAGTTTTGCAAATTTAAGGCCGGAGCAGAGCTGTTATACACTTACATCCGAACCTGAATCAGGTCTATGATCACTAAGTCATCTAAGTTACCAGTGTACGTTGTTATAGTAGTGTTTAACAGGTCATCATCATCACCACTTATTTATATAGCGCCACTAATTCCGCAGCACTGTACAGAGAACTCACTCACATCAGTCCCTTCCCCATTGGGGCTTACAGTCTAAATTCCCTAACATACACACACACACACACACACACAGACAGACTAGGGTCAATTTGTTAGCAGCCAATTAACCTACCAGTGTGTTTTTGGAGTGTGGGGGAAACTGGAGGACCCGGAGGAAACCCACGCAAACACGGGGAAAACATACAAACTCCACACAGATAAGGCCATGGTCGGGAATTGAACTCATGACCCCAGTGCTGTGAGGCAGAAGTGCTAACCACTTAGCCACCGTGCTGCAATAATGCAATAATTCACTCTATACCCAAAGTGCAAGGCCTCAGATGTATAAAATGTTACATAGAATTTATTTCCAGGATTCTGTATTGCAGACCCGCATTGAGGGGATATATCTTACTAAATGGAAGTGAACACTTTAACTCTGTTTAGATGAACAAAGAAAAAACTTTACTACATGAACTAATTCAATATATTAAGTAATACGATTCAAGGGAACAATGTACACAACTGCCAAATTTTCAGCAGATTTCCAACACGAAAACCCAGGAGTGACATATCGTCCCTTCATTTCCTCGAGAAACCATTCTCCAAATCTTACAGATGTTCTGGCATTTGAATGCAGCCAGTTGTTGTGATTAGTTTTGTTTGTCTGCAATCTGTTGCATTACAAAAATAAATTGCTGCAAATAGGGGGTAATAAATTGTTGATAGACGTATTAACTTTGGGGCGCCGGCTGTTCCTCTAAATTAATTTATTTCTAAATTCCAGCCAATTTTTTATTTTTTTTTTCTATTTCAGAATTTATTTTAGAATATAATAAAGTAATTGGAGATTTTTAAAAAAATAAAAGGCACATATGGACTTGGTAAGAGAAGCTGGTAATTTTTATAAAGTTGCTGGTTGCAACACATTATAACACATTCCCAGGTCACAGCAGAACATTTTTTTGTGTGTGCAGAGCTCAGAATATGTCCTGGCTGGCTTACATGTCACATGATCTGCTGTCCAGATGTGCCGCTGGATGTCTAATAGCGAACTAGCCAAACCACAGCACTTTCCTCCCGTTTGTAACTTGTTACTGTAACTCGAGCGTACTCCTCAGGGCTACAGCAGCATTATATTAATAAATATGTGGTATAACAACAATAACACAGATATGAGGAAAGCCGACCAGAACATTAACATGGATCTCAGAGTTGGGAGTGAGAAAGTCAGATGGGTTTATTTATCAGTTTCCTAAAACAATCAGAATGGAACTCGGTGTATACTGTGGTGTTGTATCTGTGGTTCTCCGCAAATCTTTATTCATCACTTCTGGATCAAGCACAAGGACCACTGACTAAAATTTTTTTGTCCTTTGACTGGTGATTGTTTTTATTTTTTTGGTTGAAAACTGGCGCAGTTCCCTCCTCGTTCACAACGCATTGACGGCAAAAATGAGTTTATTCTGCGGCGAATTCAAAGAAAGATTGCAACTCTAGACTAAGAGGACGATTAGTACAATTATTTTTATCTTGCTGAAGACAATTCCTTCTTAAGTTGGCAAATTGAAGTAATTGCGAAAATGCGCAGCAAATAAATCTGAATGCGAAAATTATCATCAGTTTGTGTATATTAATATGTGGAATAAAATGAACTTCGCTGGAAAAAAGTAGAGGTTCATTAATCAAATGAAAAATAAACTATAACTGAATATTGATTTCAACGCATTCCACTATTCCAAGATAGAAATGAATAAAATGTTCTAAACTGGGGCGTGAAATAGTAGCCTCTTACGCATTGTCCACAAAATTATGCATATTTCACGGCATTTGGGTTTAAGTGTTCACAGCCCAAACCCAACACGCAAGCAAATTAATTTACTATCATCGCCCCAGCTTTATTTATAGGAATAAATACAAATTCTGTGAAATGCAAATTTTTCAAACACAGGGCCTCATTTAAAATTGGACATATGACAATTTTTTTGCATAAGATATTATAATATTGTATCAAATATCAAATCATATATCTTCAGCAATTTGGCCCATAACATTATTATTTATACAAAAACATTTGCGACAGTTCTGATAGAAGAGCAATTTGGCCACTAATTATAATATCCATTCCTTACTAGATCAATTGTGCCGTGCTTTTAATATATACATATATATATATATATATATATATATATATATATATATATACACACACTTAATGGATTTGGTACATAATATATTAATATAGTCATTTACACAGGCCTGGCTTGAATAACATAATGGGTCTGAGTCATTAAGGAAAGTAAGACAGAAAAAGGAGTACATTTTCTCCAGGACAAACAATGTTACAATGCAAGGGGCGCAAACTAGTTTATTATTTTGCACATAAGGAAAATATTGGTTGCTTTTCATGTAGCGCACAAATACTTTCTAGCTTTATTTTTACAGTGAAATTTAAAGTTGATCTATGACATGCCCCACCCCAACTATAAATCTGTCCCCACATTTTAAATTTACCTCCCCCAGTAATGCAACATGGTTTTGCCCAGGTGCAAATGTACTTTTTTTGCCTTACTTTCCTTAATGAATCAGGCCCAATGTATTTTGGCACATAATATCATTATCATTTTTAAATCAATTATGCCTGTGCAACTATAACAAAAAAAATATATGACTCATCATAATAATATTAATAATACTTATGAATTGCCCCTGTTCTCATGTAATATGTTAAGCTATTTGTCACATAATAAGAAACTTGTTAAAACAAATTGAAAGATAGTTGTCAGCGTTTATCCTTTAACAATTCAGTGTAGGACCTGCATATAATGAGGTGCCCTTGATGCTGGGATGCAGGCTTAAATGTTTTGATCAAAATATGAACTAATACCTCATGTTTTCATTTTGCTAGACACACGGATATGCAGTGTAAAGGATAAGCGCTGACAACTGTCTTTTTGTTTTGTATACATATATGGGCATTTATATTGCCATGCAGCAGGTACCATATAGAATATGGGATATACCAAGCGCGGGCTTATTTTTTCTCTGGTTTTATTTTACAACAAATTGACCCTGCACTCTGGAAAATAAATTACCAATTGCATGCATAATATTATTAATATATTTAAATAACTGTGCTTGTTTTATGATAATTACATAACCAATGTGGACCATCATAAGATTATTATGATTATTACCCCCTCTCCCGGAATTTCTGGTAGACTCCTGAATTATCGGTAGGTCTCCTAGACTCCTAGGAGAGCAGACTATCCAGCCTCCTGCCCACTTCCTAATAGAAGAGAGCAGTACAGCGGTCTTGATGAAGCAATTCGCTGCAAATTGCATAATCTTGGCCCACCTCCCATGACAAAATGAAGCGACCACAGCAGGTGATGCCAAAATGATGTGAACATTACATGATAGCCCTGTTTTTACCTATACTGGTCAACTTTTGCTTACCGGAGAGAAGATCAGCTGGCAAGTGTTGGAGTGGGCTGTGGTGATGTCACTGTATCCCATCGCGATTCTCTGCAATGCATGGTGGGGCAAGTCTTTACAACGCAAAACACAACATTTGGCCTTTCCTCTGCCTGGGATCCAGGAGGGTTTAGTCATCTGGGAGGACTCCCAAAACTCAGAATTCTCCCAGACATTCTGGGAGAGTTGGCAAGAATGTTTGGTTAATGAGTAGTCAGTCTAATAGTATAAATATTCAGTATAAAGACTATATGTATGAACTATTTGTACTATTGTAGTACTTCAAATATGATTAAAGGATAAGTCTGTCCATCATCAACATTTATTTATATAGCGCCAGCAGATTTCGTAGCGCTTTACAATTGGGAACAAACAGTAATAAAACAATATTGGGTAATACATACAGACAGAGAGGTAACCTAGGGAGATTAAGAGGGTGGTAGAGGAATATTATAAGCTTGTCTGAAGAGGTGGGTTCTCGGAGAACACTTGAAGGTTTGAAGACTAGAGGAAAGTCTTGTGGTACAAGGGAGGGAATTCCACAAAGTGGGTGCAGCCCGAAAAAAGTCCTGTAACAGAATGGGAGGAAGTGATGATAGTGGAAGAGAGACGCAGATCTTGTGCAGAACGGAGGTGTCGAGTTGGGAGATATTTTGAGACAAGTGTGGAGATGTATGTCGGTGAAATTTTGTTGATGGCCTTAAGTAATAGCCTTAATATTTGCCCAAAAAGTCTATGACTGTGTTTTTCTTTTAGTATGTAGTGATCCAGAAATACCGTTTAAGACACTTGTATCTTTTCAATATGCGTTCCTAGCGATAAACTACAACTCCCGTCAGCCATAACATGCAGTCATCCAAAAGCAGCTCTAAACATTATCTGATTCTCCCCTGAGATCTCATCACCAAGCTGACTGCAGCCTGGTTATATCAGCTAGTGTTTGAATACTGTTCAGGGGTAAGAGCTGTAGAGAAGGTAACAAAAAATGGCGTTTGAAATGAGAAGGGATGTGCCAAGCAATTCTAATGTTGCGTAGCAATGTCTATTATCCAGATCAATGAAACTATAAGTAATATTGCTCAAAATGAGGCAAGGAATTGCTGGATCATTTAAATTAAATGTACTGTGTTGTAGTAGCTAATATTTATATTTGGGCCTAATATATTTAACTAAAGCAACTTATTTGAAAATAAACATATACAGTAATTTAGGCTATCTATATAATTAGAATGTTATATATGTTTGTGACATTGCCAGCCCAATCTATATGCAAATGGTTTATACATCATTTATATACATGTATAATAAGTAAGGCTATAAATTTGTTTAAAAATGTTAATAGTATTAACTGGTGAATATCTGTGAAAAATGTTTGGTGTTGATCAGTCATCTGGGGGTAAATGTATCAAGATGCGATTTTGCAAATCCAGCGATTTTCTCGGGAGAGTTGAAACTCGCAGATGTATGAAGCTGAGATTTCATGTAAAATCGCCAGAGTTGCATTTCTGTCAAAATCGCTATTTCCAAAATCGATAAAGATCAAACTCCCGGCTGTTTGCCACTCTAGCTATACAAGTCTCAAATGTATGAAGCTGCGATTAAGCAAATTCTCCTAAGTCTGCTTTAAAAATCTTTACATACAACACGCTGCATACTAGCAGCGTGTTTAGTAAACACATCACTGTTACACTGTTCTGCCTATGCAGCTAGAGGTACTGGCAGCTGTTACATTTTTAAAAATAGGTAAAAGTTGAAAAAAAAAATTGTGGGGTCCCCGTCCTACCACTATTAACCCTAGTGCTGCCAGCCTACTGCTGGTTACGTGAAAATCGATTTTTCACTTAACCAGCACTAGGCAAACCAGCCTGGGGTGGGTGGCACTATAACAGGAGGACACATGGCAGGGGTCCCCCTGCCATAATGACAACCAACCCCAGGCTGTTCAGTGCTGGGCTGGATTCCCTAGGGAGTAGGATCTACCAAAAAAAACGAGTGGGCCCTCCCCTCTAGGGACAACCAGCCCAGTGCTGAAAGCACTAGAGCTCTTTCTACACCTCTGCGTGGTGGGTGTAGGGTAATAACGCTGATTATATCGTTTTAAAAAAAAACAAATGGGCGCCATTTTGTTTTGTGGAGCTACAAGTCCCCGACAGGCCGGGTTTCCATTAACAGTATGAGCAGGCTGATACTTGTATAACTACAAGCACCAGCATACCCAGGGCATGGTGGCACTTGGAGTACCACAAGTGCCAACATGCCCTGACACACAAGGCTGACTGGGACCTGTAGTGCCACAATACAAAATGTTAAATAAACCATAACACCCTCTTAACAACCACATACTTTTAATAATAAAACCCCAATAAAAACAATACACATACAACTATTAAAAATAACAATATCCCAAAATACTTACCAATCTGATTTCTGATTGCAGAACAGTCTAACAGTGATGTGTTTACTAAACACGCTGGAAGCACATGAGAGTTAGCTAAACACAGGAGTGTTTGACATTGCAGCAAATCGCAAGAGATGACCAGTGATTTTTAAGATCGGAGTCAAAATCGCAGTTTAATAAATCTGGCAACTTGGGGACTAAAATCGATTTAAAATGCTGAAAAAAGCGGAGCTTAATACATTTACCCCCTGTGTTATTGTTGTAGTTAAATACATGTGTGTTTCAAATAATTAAATGTTATATTTTTCCTACAACAAAGATTTGCAACAGACATTTTGCATTTGCTTGGTTATTGTTCATTTAAAATAGTTGTAAAGTGTCATTTGGAAACAATGTTTTCTGTGAACAAAAAACAATCACATGACACATGACACCAGCAATACATCACAATATAACGATGAATATAAGGTCAGTAACCATCAAGCTAGAACTAAAGACAACAGCTTTGATATGGGACAGTACAAACTGAAATTAGTGCTTCACCTTTATTTGCAACTCCAATTGTATTTGCTAGTACCGTGCAGAGGCATACAGGAGTTGTAGAGGTGGCTTTCAAAATAATGTTTGAATGTGGGCAGTGGATTGGCAGCCCATTCAGGGGGCAGCTCAATACATTTCCCCTTGTAATGCCACGTGCAGCCCCTGTTTACTGCATGCTGCTCGCCCTTTGAGTATTCCTGTATTGCATCCCTGGCTGTGTGAGACAACAGGACTATGTAAAAGAATCTCAACCTCCCCCGTAATTTATTTCGAGCCCTCCAAAACTGCCCTGTAGTTAATTTCACATATATATATATACATATATATATATATATATATATATATATATATATATATAAATATATATATATATAATCATATGTCACTCTTGTCAAATTTAGTTATGAATTCAAGATTAATGTGGATTAATAAATATTTGGTATAGTATGTATTTTTTAAATATAATTTAATGAATAAATGGCCACTTGCAACTTAATAAAATAAAAGCTGTATAGTTTAGTATGGAGAGGGAGCATCTGCTAAGGGCTGAGATCATATTTCTCTCTGCTTTTCTGCACTTGTCTTCAACATGTCCGCTTGTGCACTGTATGATCACATGGTCATCGTCCTGACCAATACACAGCTTCATCTGGGTGAATGAAAAATAGTGTTTGTCTGTGAACCAATCAGAAGCTTCTCACGTCTGCACTGCGGCCGCTGAGTGTTAAGTGAGTGAAATGCAGTGAGAATTGACGGTGACTTCCAGGCAACTCGAAACCCCCCTTAGTGTGTGCCTGACATTTGTCAGTCAAATATTACTATTGCTTCGAGTCATACAAGTGTTGTATGTAAAGTATAATTATGAGAAGTGATGTGGGATATGAGGGAAGAGTAATGAGTGATTATTTACAAGTAATGAAGGAGGAAAGACTGATAACTTATGATGAACTTCCGAACAGTCAAAATAATGAGTAATGTAGGATGCTATAAGTCGGTGGTGGGCAACTTTAAGCACTTCAGGGGCAAATGGTGCGGCCCTCTAAACTTCAAAAGGGCCACACATTATCTTTAATCTCATTAATTAGTTAAAATAATACATTTAATCAAAGAAAGAGGCACCTACCTGTAATAACACATCAGCAAGTGTTACATTACTGTTATAACAATCAAATCTGAAAATAAAGTAGGAAAATCTGGGGGCTGCAGGTGAAGGCTCGGAGGGCCACATACAGACCTAGACCCGCCTGCTGCCCATCACTGAAACTCTGCCAATGATTCATTATACAGAACAAATCTATGTGTTACTATGTCTAAAATAGGGCTCAACCTTCCTCTCAATCTAGGCACCTAAAATGAAGTTCATTGTGATCTGAACACGATCGTACACACATTGGGTTTTGATAATGAAACTTTTTCCGGCTTGTCCCATGGTTATAGAAAACAATTGCTGGTGTGCATTATGTTTCAACTGAGCAACAAATAAAAACTACACTAAAATAAACAACTTTTTATTTGTTGCTCTCTCTTTTAATGTCCCCCTTTTTAAAAAAAAAAAAAAAGTTATACAATAAAGCCCTTATCTATAAAACAAAAAAAACATCAAGGATTCTGTGTCCAAGACAACTGTCATTTGTCAGATACTCGCCTACCTGTGCCTGTTTAACAGTCAATTCAGGGGTTATGCTGGGTTTTGCAGCGCCCATGCAGCTAGTTAGCCACAGGTTTCTATAGGTGCTAAGTTTGGGATCGCCATTGCATATACATCAGTGTGTGTTTGTGCTGTTCTCAGTATGGTCTTGTTATCAGTCTGAGTTTATCATTTAACACAGTAGTGGTGGTCTATCTTGGCTTTCATCCCAGTCCTACCACCAGAAATCATGCGGTTTGCATTATTGAATTGTTTCATCATCTGTATTTTGTATCGATTGTTTCAGACTAGGTGACAGTTCTTGATAATGCTTTGTTTCCCCAAAAATAATGAGACTGAAAGAACTGAGGACATGCCAGCAGGATGACTTCAGGCTATTACATAGTTGACTAATGACCGTGTTTTCTGCAACATGCCATGGTTCATGCTGATTATGACAAGGCAAGATCAAACTACTGTTTCCCTTACTGACTGTCAGGGGCTTTCAACAAGCGGAATGATTTTACAATATGTAGCTTAAAAAAGAACAAGGTTTCGTAAACAGCTCTCAGATGTTCCTAGACGTTGTATGATGCATCTTGCAGTTGAAGATGTTGACTGGAAGACAGTGCCTAATATCAGTGTCTAATGATACAATATGAACCATCTGTTTGAACAAAGTAGACAGATCTTCGATTGATAAGCAGACACATTAGTCTTGCACACTTTGATGACAATCCGAAACCATTTGTTAGATTACTCACAGC
The DNA here is from genome assembly GCF_038048845.1 of Mixophyes fleayi. Taxonomy (NCBI): domain Eukaryota; kingdom Metazoa; phylum Chordata; class Amphibia; order Anura; family Limnodynastidae; genus Mixophyes; species Mixophyes fleayi. The sequence continues at coordinate 31,177,911 of NC_134404.1, read as the reverse complement.
TTGGCCAGGCTGCGGCTCACGTCAAGAGGTGACTCTCACCATGGGGTAGTGAAACTCTATTTATCACAAAGGTTTAAAGAGATCCATGGTCACTGCAGCACTAATGAGGGCTCAGCCAAAATTGTTTTATATTACATATATTTTCTTCTTTCTATTTTTGTTTTCATGTTTCGATCAGTGGCCTGTGCCAACCTCATATATCCAATCACACTCATGGACACTGGTTGGATATTTAAGTTTGATTATTTAGTGTGCCCTTGAGGGTCCGATGGTGGTGATAAAACGCCATCCACTCATTCACGTCCCCCTCTGTGCCATAGTGTGTGCGGGGGAAGGATAGCTTTCTATTGGTCGGTGTAGTTATAACTCCTGGGCTGCATGTCCAGTCCCGTTTTTTGCCCAAACAGTCCATGGAGAGCCTGGCAAGATGTAGCCACACCAAGGCATGAGGTTGCTCTTGGCTGCCCTGGTTGTTGGCTGTATCAGCTATGGCATGGGCAAAAGATGGCACTCGGCCAGTTACCTGTTGAACCAACACATGCAATCCCCTGCTCACACCCCAACTCTGACTTATTCAGAGTTTTATGTCAGGGAGGTCATGCAGCACAGGTAATCAGATGAGGAAGAAGGGATTCAGTGTATTCAGTAAGCTGTGAGCGGCATGTTAGCAGACTAAGGGGCATTTTGAGATTAGCTTTAAGGTGGTGCATTAGTCATTTCGGGGGTGTTTTTTTAAATGCAGAGATTAAGGTTAATGTGCAGGCCTTTTGGCCTTTTGTGGGCCACACATTTGGCCCTTGAAGTGTATTAGATTGCCCATCACTGAGATAGTATTTCAGCAGTTACAGACAAAGTAACACAAAATGAAGTGGGAGGTGACTGTCCAGACAGTTTCAAAGCTGAAACTAAACAATATTACGCCACATAAAATATCTATTGGCAAATATCTATGTTTGACTTAATCTATTTTATTGAAGCAACTTTAATGAAAGTGGACATGTGTTCTATGATTATATGATTCAACTTGCCATGTGCCAAAGGAGCCAGATAAATGTTTATATGTACCGGTATATTCTCCCAATTTTTGGGGAAATTCTGTGTATATTTATGTTCAAATATTTAGACCCATCAAATGATCTCTGTTTACCTTTTCCAGTAGTATTTTATGAACTGTTAGAAGAGTGAGTAAGCTATCATTAGTTGGGTTATAATAAAGAAGATAGTTAGGGCCATAGCCCAAGATCCAGAAGTATAAAGTAACAAGTTCTACCCCTCCATCTCTAGGAGTGAAAAAAATAGTCAAGGAATGAGGTGGAAGCGGTACTCTATCTTTCTTGCACCCTAACATACAGAAACATAGTGATAGTCATATAATAATGGATGGCACTAGCCAACTGCCTTTCACTCTTCATTATCATCATCATTTATTTATGTAGCGCCAACATATTCTGTAGCGCTTTACAATTGGGGCAAACACAGTAAACTAATAAACAAACTGGGTAAAACAGACAAAAGGTAAGAAGGCCCTGCTCTCAAGCTTACAATCTATGTGACAATGGGAGTTTTTTCATTTCGGCCAGCCAGACTGCAAAGGTAAAAGTGACTCATAAGCTAAATGATTCCGTCACACAACAATATTGGTCAGGGGCTAGTTGTCTTGTGTGAAATTGTGTAACGGATGGTAATAAGGTAATCTAGTGAGGTTAAGAGTGTAGTAGAAGAATGTTATAAGTTTGTCTGAAGAGGTGGGTTTTCAGCTTGAAAATTTTTAGACCAGAGGAGAGTCTTATTGTGCGAGGGAGAGAATTCCATAGAGTGTGTGCAACCCAAAAAAGTCCAGTAACCGGGAATGGGAGGATGTAATGAGGGTGGATGAGAGACGCAGATCCTGTGCAGAACTGAGTTGCCGAGTTGGGAGATATTTTGAGACAAGAGAGATGTATGTTGGTGCAGCTTTGTTGATGATTGTAATCTTCATATATTTTTCACATACAGTTCAGAATGTATTACATGGCCCTATATTTCTAATGTTTGATGAGCAAAGGTGTCTAAGATGTTGTGTGCATGGAACTCCCAAGGAAGAACATAATCAGGCAAGGTCACCAGCGATGTATGTGCATACTCAAAGATCCTGATACCTGTGTATTAATTTGAAGTGCAAGGCAAAACGGGAATAACTGTATATGTCGTTTAAGCAAAAATGGTCCGATGAGAACACCACATATTAGGATATCATAGTCAGGTTGGAATGCATAAACCATTTACCACACCTAGCAATGCACTTTTGCAAGTTTAGTGGTGCATAGAGCACAGGGAATGTACTATAAGCAGTAGAAAAAGGTGACATTTCCTGACAAATTATCCTTCCCATTGTCAACAGATGGATCAGTGCACATGTGGTGACAACCTACTTTTTTCCAACAGTGAAGCTTCTGGTGGTTCCATAATATTATTGGGGCATGTTTTCTTGGCATGGTTTGGGTGCAATCACTGCCTTAGAAAGCAAAGTTATTTCTAAACGCTATTGGTAATCCTGAGTGATCATCTTTATATCATGTTGCAGCATTTCTTTTCTGACAGGAGGGGTGTCTTCTAGCATGACAATGTCCACAAGTACAGTGCACGTGTAGTTGCCTAGTCTTTTGAGGGATGCAACACTGATGTTCATCATCATCATTTATTTATATAGCGCCACTATGTCATGGACTCGGCCTTGCTGGTAATGTTAAACACACAGATATGATTACCAACTGCCTCCTTCTACAGTCACTGTGAGAAGCCCTGCTAAATCATTTCATGGAGAATGCCAGGGGCAGTGTAGGGAAATATGGGTGTGGGCAATTCTTATATGTCATTTAATAATCTCCCCTCCCTTGTCCTCCCTTCCCCACCCCTCCCACACACCCATCCCCCGTGTGTTATCCACATATTGTTTTTTTTTTATTTACATTGCATTATAAAAATTCAACCCACCCATGATGCCTTTTGATAGTTACTTACACTTATTGTGATCAACTTTTATAATATTACAATTTTATGTCAATCGTGTGAACTGATTTTTTATCCCATTGTTTTCTGACTCTTCCTAACTGTACAACTTGTATCCAATTGTGTTGTCAACATTCTAAGTTATATACCCTGTAAGACCTTAAATACAGAGATTTTTAAAAAGTGTAATTTAATAAATATCTATCATGGTGCTATATATAAAATGGGGAAAAAACCTTAGCCAGAAAATCATTTGTCCCATGCCTGTATACAAAAATGTTTTCTTACCGTCTATCCAAGCTCCGAAATATTCCCTGTACATATATTCTGTATAACATGCCAGCTACAAACCCATTTACAATGTCCAATTACTACTATAGAACATTCTAGTTGTCTAGACAAAGGTCTGTGTGATTGTTCTGTAATTAAAGAGATAAACTTGCTTTGTATGAATTAAGTCCAGCAGAGGGAGGCATCAAACAACAGTTCTGTATAATATTACAGAGAATTACTAGAGAGAGAATAATGACATGTCCTAGTATGATAAACACTGATATTAATGTTTATAGAGTAGCGATTACTTCTGTTCATCAAGTTTACTATTCATGTTATGTTTCTAATGAATGATGCATTTTCTTTTAATTACTCTACAGTTGTAGGTTTATTGTTGTTAATACATATGAGTGTAAAGTTGGGGACTTAGTTTATTAGTTGGTAGGACACTTGGACACAATCATTTTGCAAATAGAGGATTGTGGTGACCCACTTTTAATGAAGCGGGGACCTATGTTTTCAGTATAGGTGTAGAACTATTCTAAAGCACCTTTATCTATAAAACATTTCTCTATAATCTAATTCAAAAACATTCATGAAACATAGACTATAAAAATGTAAATGTTCGCTTTTTTTGATGTTGATTATTTTTTTAAAACTGCAAAAAAGTTTAAAGGTTCAGTTCTAAATAATACCCCCAAAATATAACAGACTGCCCTCCTACCCCGATATTCTGTAGCCTCCTTTATAATATTGAAGAACATAATAAACAGGTATATATGACAAGTTACTCCACCTGCTCCAAAGCCTAAGCAGCACCAGATTTAAGTTATTACATGTCAAACCTGAAAATGGTATATACAGTAAGTCTTCCAGGCTGACTTTCAAGCTATCTCTTTGTAGGGCTGTGATTGATGAAGCAAGTGGATTCATGGGCACCTTCTCGGTAAGCCAAGCTAACAGTATGAAAATGTGACCGATCATTTAGGAGTTGTGTGATTTATTTATTGCCAACGATATTGAGTAGAAGTCCCCAAAGTTCACCACCAGCCGGAATGTGGTGAGTAAGTCTAATGAGCCTCCTGCACAATTTTAAGAACAAATTCCCACTACTGGTGTCTGCAGCACATTCTTTTACATTAGTAAACAACATATTTAGCCTCCAGGTGCACGCCCATTTCACAGTCTTTGCATACCTCCCAACATTTTGAATGTTCAAGTGGGAACACTGCCACCCCTCCTGCTAAAGTCTTTGGTAGAGGCCCCAATCTGTGCCTAGCTTTGTGGATTTATGGAGACTACTTCGAATGTGTTGGATAGAAACAGTAAAATTGTCACCTCAGAGTGTAACTTATACTTGAGCACCGTCCTCTTCATATACAGCCTCCTTTATAACTTAAATTATTCATGAGAGTGATGATGATATCACTATTGTCTTTAGTACATTTGTCACGTTTGTGTGTTTTAAGGGTTTATTACATTGGTTGAAATGCTCATAGAAATGCACTTTTCTGCAGAAGTGCAACTTGAAGGTGCAAAATATGTCTCATTAAAAATATAGGATGAGTCCCAGTGTCATACATAACCGTTTGTCACCACTGCATGTAATAACTGCATGTCCTAGAGATGGGTGTCTGGAGTGGTGTGTCACAGCAACCCCAGGTCTTTAGAGTGGTGTGTGAGGGTGAGGAGTAAGTTTGTGGAGGTGGATGGTGTTTGTTGCTAGGGGCCATGAAGAAATATGATAGTTGGGAGGAAGGATGTGTATAAATATTAAAAACAATATATATCAATCCCAAAGGGAAGTCTGTTGCTGACGGAGAGTAAGCTGCCAGACATTATGTACAAGCTGCCAGAGGAACAGAGGGAGATGAGAGTCACTGAAGATCTCCCAGAACTTGTCACTGACTGCTGCATATGTGACTAACCTATCCAATATAGCACAGCACCACATCTGAAGTAATTTACCAGTATTACAGACTGGCAGAGGCAGTGGTACAGCCTTGTATTGCACTACACTGCTAAGTCTACTCCCACCCTCATCCTTAACATTTAATAGGGCGGCACTACTGAGACAGGCAAGGTGCCCTTCAGTATGGATGGAAAAAATGCTGAACCGTGAATATGTACTCAGTATGTAACTAGTATAGCTATCTGAGCAGTGTGCTGCTGGTAGAGGATGTAAACCAAGACAAGTAGTCTGTGCAGAAATCACAGTAATCCAGAAACCAGGAAACAGTACCAATGCAGAGACAGTGGGCAGGAGCCAATAGTCACACTAGAGCCAGGAAACAGGAGCTAGAAACCAACTGAAGAGGAAGGTACAGGACCATGAAGCTGGTATGTAAACACTATCAATAGCAATATGAGGCTGGATCGGTGAGGACCCACCTCAGAGAGACCACCAGTAGGATTAGGGAGTGGACACACCTCCAACAGTTACTGATTAGCTGATCATCCCCAGATGTCAAGAAAGGGCCAAGATAAACCAGAACACCGTGGCAACATGCATATAACCATAACCTCATTATATTCTTCATATTTACTGTTGTCTTGACTACAACCCCCATTACCACTGTCTTCTTCATATTGCTCGTAATCTTCTTCAACATTGTTATTCTTCAGAGTTATCACATTCTTTAATATTTATATAAAAGTTGTCAATACCATATTTTGCTACCTTACCTTCAAATTCAGACCCATAGCTGTGGTACAGAATGTGCAGTTATCAGGAGTAGTTTTCCATTTTATCCATGTTTCCTGTATTCACATTTATTTTGTATTAAGGTGTGCACCCGTAGATTAAACCAGAGTAATGCCCTTTCATAGATGCACTTGCCCATGATCTAAGCAAAGAATTGAACTTTCAACATGGTCTTGATACACTGCCTCAATCTAGAGGCTAGAAGTGAGGTACAACCCTGCTTAAAATGTATTTAAAAGTATTTTGATTGTGAACTTGTACACTGATTGTTATTGCTTATCTGTTTATCTGTTATTAAGTATTGCTCATTTAAATTGTCTTCAGTTATTGTTATAGCTATTGGGCCTGATTCATTAAGGAAAGCAAGGCTAAAAAGGAGTTTTCACCTGGACAAAACCATGTTACAATGCAACAGGTGCAAATTAGTTTATTATTTTGTACATAAGTTAAATACTGGCTGTTTTTCATGTAGCAAAGAAATACTTGGTAGCTTTATTTGTACACTGAAATTTAAAGTTGTTTTAGGACAGAGGTGGCCAAGCCATGGCTCTTCTGACTTGGAAATGCGGCTCCGATGCTGGTAGGGCAGATCAGTCCCTTACCAGAGCAGGGGCAGGTCATTCCCCAGCCAGCGCCAACTCCTGGTCATGTGACCTCCTGCACAACGCAGAAGGAGGAGGAGACAGTGCAGCGTGCTCTTCCTCCTTCCTTTTTCGCGAGTCCATTGGCTGTGTGAAAAGTAAGTAAGGGGCATATTGTTAAGCTTAAGAAAATTTGGTTGGGCTCTTGTGCATGTGGGGGATCTGATGGGGAAGGTGGGGTGGTCTGATGGGCATCTGGTGAGGTCTGATGGTATATAAGGGGCATGAGAGGAGTCAGATTGGCATGTATGGAACATCGGGTGAGGTCTGATGGGCATCTTATGAGTTCTAATGGAATATAAGGGGCATGAGAGGAGGTTGATTGGCATGTATGGGGCATGTGTGGTGGTCTGATGGGCATCTGATGAGGTCTGATGGTATATAAGGGGCATGTGGGGAGGCTGATGGCATGTATGGGGCATGTGGAGAGACTGATTGGCATGTATGGGGCATGTGGAGAGGCTGATTGGCATGTATGAGGAATGTAGGTAGATCCCATGGCATGTGGAGAGGCTGATGTGTATGTGGGGCACGTGGTGAGGTCTAGTGGGAATGTGAAGAGGTCTGAGGGGCATGTTGGCTATTTAAAACTTTTTTTTATTCCCACTGCAGCAGTTTCCTCCACAGCGATTGTAGATTCAGAAGCACCATGAGCTACTGTGGAGAGACTGTAAGTAACCTTTGAACTCTCCTCTGCTGGACACAACAACAAGTTAAGAGATAAGTTGATTATTATTCTGAACATTTTGGCAATGTTGGATATATTCTTTTTCACTTAGCAAGATATTGTAAATTATGTTGTATTTTCAAAGTATGTGTGTGCGGTATGTATGCACATGTGTATACTATATATGTATAAGCACTCACATATATAAAAGGTAAAGTTGGCTCTTTGCCATATCTATGGATATTTTTTGGATCTTAGGCTCTGAATGGTTGGCCGCCCCTGATCTAGGACAGGCCGTACCCCAACTATAAATCTGCCAACACATTTTAATTTTACCTCCCCTCAATGCAATATGGTTCTGCCAATATTCAAAGTTACTCATTTTTTTGCTTTACTTTCCTTACTTTCCTTAAAGAATCAGGACCTTTGTCTTTTATATGCCATTATTGCACCATATTGTTCTGTTTGTCTTTTTCTACCAATACATTGTACCACTGTTATTGCATATTTTTTATCTTGTGGTCACATCACTCTTCACCTATTTAGAGGTTAAACTTACCCTACTTATCAGGTTACAGGCCTATAAGTTACACCGGCTTTTCCACATATCCCTCACAGAGTCTGTCAAGGGTCTCCCGAGTCAATCCCTGGAGGGCCCAGTCAGGCTTTACAGCCCAGAGAGATAACATGATTGGAGTGGAGGCAGTGCAGCTGTGAACTTGAGCAAAGGCGAGATTACACTAACCATGAAGTGTACCACCGTTCTCCGCACCAGCTGCACTGAGGTACCAATCTGTGCATGGTCATTATGTTGCTTTCCATGAAATTGTGGACAATATTTTCGTTCTCCTTTGTTTTAGTGGCAGAGGATATCCGGTCTGGATCTCTTCTACACTGCCATTGGGGACCTACCACCTTAGTCTAAGCTGACTGCAGAAGTGCTTTGCAGTTTCATATTAGGCACACTGGGCTTGATTTATGTTCGGACGTAAGTCCGTTTGTGTGCCGTATCTTGTGTGAAATAGCCCTGCAAACGGATCTTACGTCAATGAAAACAATTGCATGCTATTAATGTCTGAACCCAAATGACACGTACATCGGGGGTGGGAAGGATCGGACCAATATAGGCAATGTACAGTAAGGGTGTAACGAGGGAGTACTAATGCACATGCGGAAGATTCAAGAACTGGGTATCTCATAAGTACGCCTGGTTTAAGCCGTTTAATTTGCAACAGCTACACGGCAGATGTAAGTGCCAACTGATTATGACTGTCATGTCTTAGTCTTTGTATTAAAAACTACTTGTATTCCACTAGATAGCACAGAACCTGTGTATGTAAGTAAGATAGACTATAGAAACCGTATTGTATATACAGTACGCCTTAAAAACATCCTGATTAATGTATAAAAAACAAAAATGTTATAAATGTAACGCTCTCTGTGACTACAGGGGGGGTATAAATGTAACGCTCTCTGTGACTACACGGGGGGTATAAATGTAACGCTCTCTGTGACTACAGGGGGGGGGGCTATAAATGTAACGCTCTCTGTGACTACAGGGGGGGGGGGTCACCAGGGTGGTGAGTTAGGTGCTGAGGTACAGGCCTTGCAAAGTGTTTGTATCCACAATGTCTGTTGTGAGATCAACTCCAGCTAGTTGCTTTGCTGACAAGACACAAGCCTGCTGCAAAGCTAGTGGAGAAGGAGAGCATCTGTCACAGAGTGGATTATGGAAGGGAGAAGTGTGGGGATAGAAAGAGCAAGAGACAGCTGGGGTTCTGGGACAGTGAGGAGGGGTCCTGCTCCCCTTGCCTGTGAGTAGGCGCATGGTGGCTGCCGTGAAGGGCAAGTTGAGTTAGGCCTGAAAGGGGGAGACGCCCATAATAATAAATCATGAGACCCCAGAGAAAAGGGAGTGTTGCAGGCAGCAGTTCGTCAGCACTAGACCCCTGGGTAACAGAATCCAGAGAGATAAGAGACCCTAGAGACGGTTGTTGCAGAGAAGCAGTTTTGAGTGTGACCCAAGTTGGCCTGAGAGGTGGCAGTGATATTACTCCAGAGCTGCCTACGCTCTGGGGTAATATCAGAGCGTACTTCTACCCAGACTGAAATTAAAACACATTTGAGATTCATTTGGATTCTGAATAAGGTCAGAACTACGATCACGTTCTGTGCTCTTTTTTAAACCACAATTGCGTTCACCTTGTGCGCTGGTGAGCTGAACAACATGATAGCAGCACACGCCATGACGGTGCACACATAGGCGGATGTGCCCATCATAAATAGGCAGCATAAATAAAATGTCAGAAACAAATAACTGGTTAAAAGTAATTTGCTCTCTTTGATGTCACCCTCTATGCACTTAACAGCTGCGGTCACACCTAACCGCTCACACCTAAATGCAAACCTCATCTGCTCCTGATGGCCTCTGGCAATGCACATATTTCCAGGTTCTTCCACCTAATGCCGCTTTTCCTGGTCCCCATTAAAATATAGCACTTAATGAGGGCATAAAGATTAACCAAACATGGCACATTTATACACATTTCAAAGCTCCAGCACATATTTAGCCAGGAATGTTGCTGATTTTTTTATATTAACATTACACTTTTATAAGCAACATGAACTGCTGACAGCTGGAAAAGAGTTATGGAAATAACATTCATTTTACCTGAAGGTGATTATTAAATAGATAATAGAACTGTCAAATATAAACTATTAGAGAGGCATAAATATATTGTAAGCTATTTGGAACATGAGCCTTGTTCCTACTGCATTGTAATATTGGCATTTGCAATTATATGGCTGTCTTATTAAATATATGTCATATAGACTTTGCTGCAAACAAACAGCTCACGATTTGTACAGAATGCACCCACGTAACCCTGTACACACTCAGTTCCCATTTCAGAAGTGCCTTTGTGGATGCTTAGAGTGACCACTTGTGGGATGTTGGTCTGTCACAGGAATTTGCATGCCAGACAAAGTGAAATGATCTCTTTATCACCTTTAGGCCACTTTACTTGATTACAACCGTTAATTTTTTCTCCTAGAATATTGCTCATCGGAGCTGAATTGGGCCGTCTTTATATCATTTGTCACACTTGTACATGTTTATAATGGATTGGTATTTGTGCTCATTTAAATGCACCTTCCTGCATAGACTGTGTGCAGGTAGTAGGAAGTAATAGCCAGCACCCAATCTCCAGCACTTGTGAGGATGTGTAAATATCAAGCAGTTTTGCAGGAATAAATGGGGACCTGGGTCACCCTCTAAAAGGGAAATGCCCCTGTGATTTTGAAACGAAAACCCTTCCCACCTGCTGTGGGTACATTTTCATCTTTGGCAGGTAGTCCTTGTACCGAGAGGACTCAGATTTACATCTGCATCAATAAGGCTGCTGAACAATCCAAAAATCCACCCCATAATCAGAAGAGGTCAAGAGCATTTTCCTGTGGTTCCTTGCGACCCAGTTTCATTAGATAATGCTCAAAGAGAGCACTACGTGAATCTCAATGTGGGAGACTGAGATGCCACATTGACAAGAGGAAATTCTGTGACATTACAATAGTGATAACATCTGGACATTCCCTCAGTGTAGGGAAGACTAGGCAACTGCTAGGGAGATCTGGCTCAGCTCTACCCAGCCCGACAGCACTGATAGATTCGGTGTAACCTGAATCTATCAGTGACTGATATGTAAGATGCCATCAGATCCAGGTTACACTGAATTTACTTTAAGAAAAACCTGAGACAGGTTCCCTCATTAAAGAAACAAAAGGAAAAAAGTAAATTTAAAGTAAAAATAAATAAATAGCTATTGATATAACTCTGTCATACCTTAAATAACATACACATATATACATTATGCTCATGAGGTCTTGGTTGGATAACTTTCTAGGCTTGAATTAATTGGGTACAAGTAACTATGAAAAGAATCATAGGAAATTGTTTTGGGTTTGGTTTTCCAAATCTGCTAGTCTGTCTCCTTATAATGCCCCAGAAAGAAAACACTTTCTGCTTGGAAAAAAACCCAATGATATTTACTATGATGTGCAGGACAGTTATAAAATATATACTCTGTTTAACAAACATGCCTCAGCCACAAAGAGGTTAAATATCTCATCTACAACACAAAATCTCTTTTTTGCCCTGGGCAGAGTACTAGCAGGGATGCCAAGAGGGGGCTGGGGCCTGATGGTGGTAGATTACATTAGGGGAGGATGGGGCTGAACAGTTTAGCCACACTAACAGCTGGCCAAATTGACTGCACAGACCAATAACCTCCATTGGCTTTTTCCAAGCTGTTTGGTGGAGGGCAGTGGTCAAGAAGAGGCAGTTCCGAGGGCATGATATTACTCTTCATGGCCCAGTGTAGGAGCATTCAGCAGGGAATGCCCTAGTCCATTCTGCACCTCCCGTTAAAAGAAGCAGAGGGTCCCCGCATATGTGTCTTTTACAGCAGTGTATTTGAGTGTAGACACAGATGTTGTAGCGCATAGAAATAATAAATGGGGTGTCAGACTCCTTATTGACACGCCTTCTCCTCTCCAGCTCAATACTTAGGTTGCAGATAATAATGCAGATAAATACAACTTCTGTCCCCTCCAGCACAGTTCTTAAGTGGTTAGCACAAATATGGTTACAGTATATGTATTTCTCATCTCCTCCTGCAAAGTCTTTATCACAGTAAACAATACAGTTGCATTGTATCAAGTTATATACCAGATTCTCCTGGGCACAGTGATTCCACATTCACTTATCAGCCACTCCCTGCTCTCTTTTAAGTCACCCAACTTGACAAGGACAAGGCTGTATAAAGAGGTGAAAAAAACGTAGGATAAGTAAAATAAAACAGTTTATTGATCTCCAAAAACCTTCCCTGTGACTGTTCTCAGGATGTGCCCAGCTTGTGGATGATTGTCTGAGGCAGTTAAAAGGGCACAGTGATTCCACATTCACTTATCAGCCCTTTCTGCAGGCATACTTATATATTACAGCACTCATCTGGATCTCATCCTCTTGCTCTTTAGGACATTCAGTTGGATGCACATTCAGAGTAAATTCTCCAATGTATACAGCTCTGACACCTTCTCTGTGTTACTCTGAGCTGCTCACTTCTCTGCTGCGGGGATCATAGCACTTGTTTGTGTAACCCCCTGTCACTGTGTGTAGTGTGGGGTGCAAAGGGTACACAGTGCACCTCCTTCTCAAGCCCTGGCTAGCTGATGGGCATGGGTGTAAATGATCAGGGGGTCCCTGCACATGCAGGTGTTTCTTTGTAGTTAGTGGGACACAGGTAATGTCACTTTGGTGCAGTGTAATAGAAGTCACAATAATTTGGGCGCCAGACCATCTCTATAACAAACTCAACTCTTTATTTACACTCTTCCTCCAGCACGATAATCATAATGGTTGCAGCAATAAAGAAATATATGTACAGCTCCTTACTCTCTCCAGCACAGTTCTTAATGAGCAATACGAATATGGTTGCAAATATATCTCATTACTCCTCCTGCACAGTTCTTAATGTTATCCAGATGTTATGTAACATAAATCATTGGTCTCTCTTACACTCCATACTCACTGCAGATACCCTTTCTGCAGGGGCACATGCATGGATGCTAATAGGCAGGCAGCCTCTCCTCCATGCAGCTCTGACACACTCTGTGTACCTCTCAACTGCAGCTCACCCCTCCTCTGCGGGGATGATGTCTCCTGTGCTCTGACACGTCACTCTGTGTACTCTCAGCCTCAGGATCTGACACTACAGCTACCTTGCCTCTTGTAGCAGCCCTCACTCCAGGGCCTCTTCCATGCAAAGTGTCCCCCTCTCTCTTGGGTTCTCTATAGTGGCATGGAGTTCTCCCCCTCATCCAGTGCACACATTCCTTGCCCTGGCTCAGTCACCATGCTCAGACTTCCAGGCAATGCTGGGGGAGCCTGGGAGCTTCCACCCCAGGTCCCCAGCTACAACTCTCCTCTTGTGTCTCCCTTCTCAGTTCCTATCCCCCCTTAATGACAGCCCCTCCTTCCTCTCACTTAGTCTCACAGGCTGGGCTGGGTTATCACCATGGTAACCAGTTTATGTAACTTTTCAGAAACTTCTATCTTACCCTCTAGGTGACCCCTCCTCTATTCACTGAGGTAAAGGTTTAACTAAAACACCACTAGGGGGGTGTTACATTTGCTTGGCTTAGTCTCTGACACTCTCTCTGGTGCACTCTCAGCAATGGGCTATTGCACTCTTTTTCTGTGTCCTCTCAGTCCTTCACTTATACCAGACTGCTTCTCCTCTTCTTTTTCTGCAGGGGCTCTTTTCTCTTAAACTTATACATGTTCCCCTCCCCTCTTTCTCTGTTGCCCCCTTCTATCTAAGGGTTATTTTCTGCCTCCTGGCTGTCAAACTCTCTACCAGGGTGTCTCAACAGACTTGCCTCCACATGGAGGGGGTGTTACATATTTTACAGTCCGAATTTATTTAACATTATTTGAAATTAGTTGAATAATCCAGTTTGCTAGGAATTCATTGGATTGAGGTTGATCTGATGTTCCAGAACCAGTTAAAGTGCAATTGATATGAATTCTCTAAGACTGGAAACAAAAGTGGCATGGTGGCCACTTTTATTTTTGGTCAGCGAATAATATTTTGTCATTGTTATGATCAGTTTTTAGACTAATGCATCACTCACAAATGAGCAACAAATACAAAGACACTGCTTTTAGACCTTAAGAAATGAGGGCTGAAGTGTAGTTAGGAAATAAATTATGTGAAGTTGAGAATTTTGAATGAATAAAAGAAATTAGGAACGGGTACAGAAGAGCCTGGAGGAGCCTTGTATCTAAAGGGCCAGTTTCCACCACTCTTAGAAACCGAAGGAGCTTGATGCTCCATCAGCACTATAAACCCAGCAATTCCCCCCAGACGTCCCCACTTCGCTCTTCGGCATGTGTGTGGGCTGGCACATGAACAATGAGGACCTATTGGGGCTTTCAGTAGGGGCTTCACTGCACCTATGTTGGAGTGACCCATGCATGCCCAGTGGATCTACCATCATCTATAGACCCCAATCACACCAGGTCCAACAGAAGTCACATTGCAGTACTCCAAAAGGTTATGACCAGAGTGTCCATCTGATAAGCCAACTGCTTAAAGTAGTTACAGTGTCTTAATGTACATTATGGAAATTGTTCTGGATGACATTAAAGGGGTATCCCACCTTCACATCACTTTACTTTTTTTGGCTTGAACATGTCCTCCTTCATCTATTTATCCACTATTTATAGTGACCTCCTAGTTACTGAAGTGGAGACTTCGACAGGTAACTGATGGATTTTGTTCCAGTCTTGTAAATCTCTACACTGTTTTAGATTCCTCATGTTTACGGAAAGAACAAACATTATTGGTGTTCTTCAAACAAACAGCAAACAGCTTGAAGGAATGTGAGGATTTTGAAGCTGCCACAGATGTTTCTCTTAAGTAAAGTAACATGTGAGGCTGAATGTACCAACACCTCCAGAGGAAATTCTCTCTTAGACATTAAACTCCCACCTGATCGTACAGCACATAAAACACGGCTTTTTGCAAAACATAAATCTACCCCTGTGGAGGGCGATTAGTCTGAAGTTGGTGAGACGTAACTATTAGTGACTGCTATATTGCTGCTAAATCTACAACAAAATGTATTTTCAGACGGAGATTAACTTGGAAAAGAATAAAATAGCTGAACGTAATTTGATTTGCTCTAATTTTTTCCCACTCTGCAATCTGCTGGCTTCAATTTTATTTTGTCAAAATGATTAGTGAGAGTAGAAGATTGAGACTCATTACGGCACAATGATTAAATGTTTTCGGGAATTTGGCTAAAATGAATAAAGCTATTGGTTTCCAGGTTTTGAAAGGAACTTGGTCTTAGTACCTATTAGCAGTCTCTGGTCCTCCAATTTTCCAGCCAAGCTATATACACAACCAGAAGCAATTATTACTATTATCATTTATTGATATGGCGTCACAAAGGTCTGCAGTGCCATACAGTGGTGAAACATACATTAAATAATACAAGAGGGGAAGTTTGGTGGAGGCAGAGTTGATAGGGTTATCAAATAGGAATTTTGAGATACCAGAGATGAGGGAGGGTGGATAGGAGGTGAGGGAGGTCAGGGGCAAAACTGTCAAGGAATTGGGACATTTCTTCATGTTGCATCTTTGTAAGTGCAACAGGATACAACTCCATCTATTGCTAAGTCACATCTGGTTATGGAGGGATATTTTATTTTTTTTCAAAACATTTTTATTGAAGATGTTCAGACATCAATCATGCAATACTGTTCGTTTCATATAAAAAAGGATTCAATTGCAGATACAGTCAATATACATGTACATAAATATTGTTACATTTTTTTATGGGTACCGTTTGAGGAGATTAACACCACTATGCCACAAGCACTGTCAGATATATGTTTCCAATATTAATATATTATGGGTTTACAACATGGAATGAGACAAAATTGTAATAATGATAACATTAACAAAGACAATAGCCATGCCACCATCCCCCAATGAAGGGAGCAATCAAGACATTACAGTTTCCCCCTCCCCCAACCCATCATCAGGGTGCGGAGAGACCAAAGGAAGAGGACAGGTCTGCCCTGCCATTCTGTATAAGAATTGGAATACTGAAGGAATACCCTTGTTTCATACCACAGCGACTGATGAAAGCACTCATAAAGTTGTTTTCGTAATTGGGAGGGTAGGATATTAATATAGCTTTCCCAAGTTTCAAAAAATTTATGAGTTGGTTATGGAGGGATATTTTAGCAAATCTCAGCAAAAACACATTTGATGTTTCTAACCAGAGCAGCCTCCTCATCAGCCTTCCCTCCTTTCTCCAATAGTGTTGCTCCTTCATTTGGGGTCAGGCACTTAAGTTAGTGATCTAATAACAATGAAATGGAAACCATTCCAATGTAACTACATGTCACGAGCCGCCGCGGCTCCGGGTACTGCCGCGACTCGCTTCCTCCATTGCCCCACGTCCTGGCCATCGTCATTACGACCGGGACGTCACTTCCAAGGCAACGGTCGGGACGCTCTCTGTCTGCAGCGCCGCGTCCCGACATCTAGGGCAGCCGGGCGCATGCACAAATTAGTGTAATTAAGCCTCAGATGGCTAATTAATCCCCCTGTGGCTGGAGCATTCTCATTGGGTAATACTCATATATAAGGCAGGAAGGGGCAAGTCCTCCTTGCCGGTTATAGTCCTTGTTACTTGCATACTACCCTGCTGTACTCTGCTTTATTGCTTGCTATATTCCTCTTTTGATTACCGTTGCTGACCTTTGCCTGGATTTTGACCTTGTGGATTGCCTGTGACCCCTGACCTTTTTGCCTGGACTCTGACACTCCGTATTGCCTGTGACCCAGATCCCCTAGCCTGGACCTCGACACCGCCATATTGCCTGTGACCTTTACCTTTGGCCTGGACCTAGACGCTGCTGTTGCCGGCTACCGTTATACCTTGCCAGTATTTCACTCCACCTCTGTGTTACACCTGCGCTACGTTCTCAGGTATCAGCTCCTACTACCAGAGTACAAGACCTGGGGGCATCAGAGTACCTGTGTGAGCGCATCTAGCTCTACGGGAAAAGCGGTTCCTACAGGCGAAGACCTCTGAAGCGGTTCTAGGAGTTGATGCCTGGGGGCTTAAGCCGTAACACTACAAAAGAAAGATGCTCATTCTGTTTTTTTGGCAACACAATTTGTTGACTTCCTGTTCTACAAATGGTTTACATTTTAAATTATACATTTACACTGGTATTGTGACCATTTGACTTCCCAGCATTCTTATTGGCCAAGTCAAATTAAAACTTTTAATAAACCATGTGTTGCCACGCATAATTATTCATCTATAGTGACCCACCATTGATTCGCATAACAAATAAAACCAGTCTAACTCAGTTTGCTGGTGATGGACTGTGGTTAAACCGCACTTTGTATATCACCTTTCATTGTCTGGTGTATTCTATGAATATAATGACAGCTGGTTTAAGACAAGTCACGCTTTGTTATTACGTCATTGGAGTAGTCAGTACCGTTAATAGGTACTACACGCAGCAAAAAGTTCCCCTGTCTACAATTCTAAAATATACTATATAAAAGCCTAGTGGTGTGTGTCTGTGTGTGGGGAAAAAAAAAAAACAAGCTGCAGCACCACCTGCTGGGCGAAGTTATACACTGACCTACTAAATTCTTAGTGTGTGTGGGGAAAAAAACTCAGAAAGGGCTGAAATTTGGTATACTAAGATGTTTTTAATTTGTTAATTTAATTTGTTAATTGTTAAAAGTGTTTATAAAGATTTAAAAAAAATATATATATATTTCTTGAAGGAGAATTGACAGTTGGGAGTGGTTGGTGGTTGCCAGGGGTGACAATGGGGAGTGGTTGGTGGTTGCCGTGGGTGACAGAGCGAGAGGAGTGTGATACTCAGGAACGCTGAGAGAGAGCCCTGTGTCTGGATAGACATCTGGATAGATGTGGCGATAAAAATGAAGGATGAGGTGATGGAGAAAAATGATGAGGTGGTGACATGTGGACAAAACCACGTTAAAAAAGGGCGCTTGCGTCGGGAAGTAACGCTCTTCCCCTGAGGAGGCCTGGGCTATGGCCCAAATGCATGACAAGAACCTTTTTAACACCTTAAGTAGCTTGATTTGACTAGAATGCATGAGTATCATGCACGGGTTAACTTGTTCTAAAATATCAGCTGATAAATTAAATCCAGGTAACACTTAATCTGGCTGTGCTAGTCATCTCTATGCTCTAACAACTGATGAGTCGTTTGATTCAGTTGTCAGTCACAGCTTGTGGAGAACGGCTGGTTCTCCCATAAGAGCTTTACTGTAATATTTTCTTTTAAAGGACACATAAAATGAAATAATTTTGATTATATGAACCACATCATTTATAGCACATCATTTTCAGCGAGCAATTAAAGATATTTCTCTACTCATCACGCTTAGTAGTTTATAAATTGCTGAAGAAAGAGATGATCGAATGAATGTAATAAGCTTTTAGTGATGATGGGAGCCTTGCTTGGCACACGGGTCTCAGTATGTGTACTCTGCTGTCAGAGAAAACACTGTTGGACGCTGTTTTGTTTTGCATTTTACAATGTGTTGGTCTGACAAGAGATTTCATCTGGAGCAATGCTTTGAAAGCCGCCTTACCACATATAGGTTGTTTTGGACACAGCAGCAGCATATAAACCTCTGTGGTTTCCGGAGCCCCTTGTAAACGTTTCGTTAGCTGACGTCACGGTATACAGTAGTACTGAAGCCCTGATCATAACAAGGAACATGCTGAACAGTGTATAAGGCCAGGGACAGAAGTGGAGCTTTACTCAGCATTGCAGCTTAAATAATATAAATGCATTAATGTATCATTATTTTCATCATCCCCTATCTATTCTAAGAACGAACACTTATACGGACATTTTGTAGCTTAAGTCAACTGTCTCCCTAATTGATATTGTTTTGTTGCTGATGTGAATATTTGTACCAGGCTTATGAGCATGGAAAATGTACCCCTCCTACAAGACACATCCTAAAATACTTGCAACTTTCAACAGGATGCATCTCTAAGGGGCAGGCTGAGCTTGTGCGTGCATGGCCTTAATGTGCTTTCAGGCACAAGTGGCTGCAAGATTAGACAGATCATCATCATCCATTTATATAGCACCACTAATTTCACAGCGCTGTACAGATAACTCACTCACATCAGTCCCTGCCCCATTGGAGCTTACAGTCTAAATTCTCTAACACACACACAGACAGACAGAGACTAGGGTCAATTTGATAGCAGCCGATTAACCTACTAGTATGTTTTTGGAGTGTGGGAGGAAACCGGAGCACCCAAAGGAAACCCACGCAAACACGGGGAGTACATACAAAATCCACACAGATAAGGCCATGGTCGGGAATTGAACTCATGACCCCAGTGCTGTGAGGCCAAAGTGCTAACCTGCACTGGTGATGTAACCTAAATGTCTTGCCACAGAAGTTATTCTTACCTAGCACTAAATCAGACAGGCAAAGAGCTTTTCAGTATTTCAGAGCATTGTTCATGCTGGCAGGAAAAACACTTCCGGTAAAGTTCTACATAATGTTTGAGTAATTTCTGAGGAGCTGTTTAATCTCCGGTTTGACACATGAAATTCTAAGAAGCACTTGTTTGCTTCGGCTGTTTTCCATCTTTCGCTAAATGCTGCATGAATTTTTTTAAAAGGCTACCAGAGAAAGAAATCTGCTCAAGTGACAGTATATAGACCGAATACATTTATTTCAATAGGAAATCATTTTTACAAAAAAAATGACACTTTTTCCCTGGAGGACAAAAATGATGCAAATAAAACTTCTTGTGGGACACCTACAGTAAAGGTCTCACGCTGGACTTCATCATATAGTTCTTCCACTATATTCACTTGTTTCCTGCTTATAACCTTCCTTTGTCACTGTTTCACACATACACTGAAGAGATGGGTGAAATGTCAGTGAAATTTTGTTCAAATTGAATCTTGTGGCAGAACAGTTTAACAGAGGTGCAAAGATCCTTTCACTTTTTCCATGCCACACCATGCTGGGCATTCTGCACATTTGTAAATTCGAATTTCATGGTATTTTTAAGTCTATGAAAAGAGCTGGTGGTCAATTCATTCTACTGTGTGGTGTGGTCAAATGTGGAATGCGACAAATATATAAATAGAATAATTGACACTTTTATTTATGAGAAACAATCACAGGGAAACCAATCTAAGTATCTCATTGTACTGAACCATAATTACTGCAGTCTTTTGTGGTAAAACTTGAAACGTATTATACTAATAATTTAAATATTAGATAATACAGGGAACAACCTTTAAGTCACGTTGAAGTCATACCACTGGGGTGAATCACTTGAATCATTTAAGGTCCTGTATGATTTAGGAAACATACCACATTGCACTTTATTAAGCAGAGAAATAGCACAATAATATTATAATAGTCTAGCAATGAATGCAAGTTCATATTTTATCTAAAAGTGATTATACTAAACCAGAAAGCCAGAAAACATAACAAAACATAATGAAACAATAGTATAAAAAAGACAGACTGGCGTCACAAATTATAATTTGAATTAATCGATTGCAGTACTATCTTTAATCTGTATATGTCACTGTTGCAGTTGGTGTCTATAGATAGTAACTGGTCGATGACAAGATTTTTCTTTATACATCAATGGAAACAGTTCCATCTGTAGGCTATAAAGTAAATAAGTATTTTACAAATGTTATGATGCCATTTGAATGATGCATCACACAGTAACTATTTTAACCATTAGGAATAGCTCTGCAATATGATATAGACCCCTTTAAATAAACAGATGCTGATTGAATGTGAAAAGACATTTTGGAACATTCTCTAATATATTGTATATTTAAGTTTCCAGACCGTGACCCAAGATACAATATTTGACATTTTATATCATAAATTCCCAGGCAGCATTAAAGAAAAAAATATACATTATTTACAGTATTTAAATCTATAGTAAAATGTATAGCATAGGTCACTCTGAAGTGCTTAATCTTTTTATCTCTACATATTTGCATGCATTAAAATAAATGGCGTCAGCTGCTCCCCCACAGTGAACTAATGTCATTAGTTGAACAAAGCCTCTAACGGGGAATAATATTTATTCCCTGTCTGGTCAATGGAAATCCTTCTGCAAACATACACCCAAGCCTTTAAGTAACATAAAACATGCATTATAGTCCACCTTTCATTAAAAAACTATCCAACCAAAAATAGAACATAGTAGAGGTAATTACACTAATGCGGGTTTTCATTGTGGGAGAGTGTGTTTAAGTGATCCAAACACAGGTTTGAGAATGGTGGAATCAGCAGCAATATGACTATGAATGTTGATACATCCAAAAACCGAATGTGTACGAATAAGGAAAAAAAATAGAGGTAGAGGAAGGAGTATATATGTGTGGATAGGTGAAAGAGCAATGGAGTATGACAAGATTTATGGGAGACAGTGAAAGTATGGTTTGTGGAATGTTGGAGATGTTTGGGAAGTGAGAGTTAGAGGGTTAGAAGGATGAGAATAAGTGTAGAGAGTCTAGGGTAAAGAGGGAGGGATGTAAGGGTAAAATGTATTAACGTTACACAGGTTCCAAGGGGTATTTATGTTGCAAATGCTGATTATGCAGATGGAGAATGTTTTATTGCAGCATTTAGCTCTACCATAGAGATATTGACGTATCATTCCTTTTCTCTCCGGCTATTCATGAAATCCCCTTGTAGCAATAATATAATCATCATTTCAACCAGGCAGCATTCTGAACATACTGACCTGTCTCATGATTCACCAAGATTCAAACAGCCAATTATTAAAGGTGTTCGTGCTGAGAACATGAAACTCACTTACTTTGATTGAGTGACACATCACTGCCTGGCTTGGTTTGGCAAAAATGGCAGCCATGATTAAAAAACAAGACATTCATTATATCTAAGTAATATGGTATTCATGGTAAAAGAAAAAATAAATGAATAATTGATCTGACCATACTTTAGAAATAGAAATATCCTTTAAATAAGCATATCTGATGCAGTACCATATATGATCAGCAGACGGCGATACAGTTTCTTTCCTGAATCCTTTTACATGACAATGCAAACTGTTAAGGGGGGAATATGTTTGGCATGTTAGTGTGTTTATTATATGTTATATGTACAGCGTACTTCTATGAACATTGCAAATCCTCAATTAATGAAACCATTAATGTTTATTGAAGCACATGACTACTATGTAAGTTTCCAGTTCAGAAGTGCTTTTGAGCTGCCATTTCTTACGTTATAATGCTATAGTACACATTTTCATTCGATATAGCGATGAGAGTCTTTTGACATAATATTTTTATTTCTTTTTTTTAGATTGTATCAATGCACAATCTGTTTAATTAACTTTGAGCCATTGCCCCTTTAATGTTTACTGTTTGCCAGCACACAGTGGAGGCAGCCATTGGTGCTTTATGTCTCAGTGACGTCACTGGTGCCTTGTCAGTTGTTAGGCTGTATTGTCATTGGATATTGGTTCAGCCTGCAAAATCCACTGCCAGTAGGTGACGGTCACTCTTCAGACCCTCTGGGTAATCACTGGATCCCCACAATAGATCCACAGTAATACTTTACAGATGATTGTGCATGGTCGATGGAACTATCTTGCTGGCTAGGGAGATACAATAAAAGAAAGAGTACAGTTAATTGATGAACTCAGCTGCCAACATTTTAATTACCCCCAGCTCACTATCCACACCTCTTCTTATTTCTCTTTTCTTCTCCCTTTAACCACCCTCATCAACCCCTCTCCCTAACGCTGCTCCCCACCTCTCAGTCTTTCCAACCCTGTCCCCACTAACTCCCTTTCCACCCTCACCCCCTTCTCACACCCTTTCAAAGTGATATAATAGACTCAATAGCCTCTCTACATTGTCAAATAACCCACTAACTGTATTCACCACGCAAATAGCATCTCTACCACATTCATTTTTTTGTGGTTTTTATAGACATATTACATCATACTTAGGAGATACCAGAAGGTAGGTCAAGTGACAAGTGGGTCACTGGTTCAATTCGCGTCTTTGAGGTCCCCGTCCCGCACACTTTGCTAAGAAGTGGGAGAATGAGGGATGGTGGCCTGTTCTCCCATGAGTCCGAGGAAGGTACCTGGAATTCAGGAGTCTCCCAAGCATTCCCAGAGTGTGGACAAGTATGTGTTACATTCCTATATGTACATTAACCAGAACTCTATGTGCAACATATATTTACATGTAAATGCATTGTTCCTGTTTGAAATGCTTTAAAAAAGAAATTTAAAGAAAGAACACAGTTGGAGCCCAGCTACAATTACAAATTATACTAAACAAAAAAAAGGTCTCTTGGAAACATGAATAGTCATAATCATGAAATGATTCAATTCCAGAGGGTAAATGTATCAAGCTGAGAGTTTTCCGGTGGACTTGAAAAGCCAATCATATTCTAGCTATCATTTACTTAGCACATTCTACAAACTGACAGCTAGAATCTGATTGGTTGCTATAGGCAACATTTCCGCTTTTCAAACCCGCCGGAAAACTCTCAGCTTGATACAATTACCCCCAGATCTTCATTATTTTTCCTATCAAATTCACATATACTGAACTCACCACCAGTTTTAACTTTTAGCAGAAGATCTTTTGCCAAATTGCTTTTCTTTTCTAAATACAGCTAAATATTCATTGTTTTTCATGTAAAAAAAACTTTTTTAAAAAAGTTGTAGATAAAAAAGATCTTTCCAGCCAAGATTAGCTACAATTAGTCACCAACTTCAACAAAGAACTTTACATGTAATATGAATTGGTCTTTTTTATCTAATGAGCATTCCATCATCATCATCAGCAGCTATTTGGCATTTTCCACAATAATAAAGTTTCACAAATATGGCTTAAAATCTGCAAATACACAATCCTAGAAAAATGGGCTGTCGAGAATGAGTCTAAAACAGAAAAGAATCCATGGGTTGATGGGGAAAAATAAAGAAAACAAGATGACTTCACATGGGAACATCCATCAGTGGAACAGATATAGTATAAAATGAAAATACTGCAGAGACTCATTAATAAGAAGAACAGTCGCGTCTTCTGTGTGTGGTCCGAGCGCACATTATACGAGAGGCAAAAACAGATTGTTTATAATCAATCAGCGACAAATGCAGAATCAATGTTCTCTGCGTGCAGGAAATCTGTGCAAATACAGAATATATTATGTCTGGAAGAACATGTGAAATCTAATATTTCAGGAAGAGATGTAGGCTTAGGAAAATGGTGATTTCACTTAGAGAAAAACCTATTTCTTATCCATCAGACAAATACCTGACACTCATCAGTCTCAAGGAACAATCCACTTATTTATTGCTTTACGAGACTGAACATTTATGCAGCAGTAGTCATAGTGAATCAGGCACGAGTGGGGATCACATGTGCATCAGGTTTTCAGCCGCACTGTGGCATAGGGCTCCCAATTTTTTTTAAAGAAAAATCAGGATACCCATGTGACCCAAGATTGTGCAGGCCAAAGAAATCCCATGCTCCATTTTGGGTGCCACAAAAAATAACTATGGGAACTATTCCCACACATCAGGCCTGAGTCATTATGGAAAGTAAGGCAAATAAAAGGAGTACATTTTCTCCTGGACAGACCATGTTACAATGCAAGGGGTGCAAATTAGTTTATTATTTTGCACATAAGTTAAATACTGGCTGTTTTTTCATATAGCACACAAATGTGTGATAACTTTATTTTTAAACTGACATTTTAGAGTTGATCTAGGACATGCCCTACCCCAACTATAAATCTGTCCCCACATTTTAAATTTATCTTTCCCTCCAATGCAACATGGTTTTGTCAAGGTGCAAAATAATTCATTTTTTTTGTTTTGTTCTCCTTAATGACTCAGGCCCATCATGTTAATTTGGGTGTATTAAGAGTCTGAGTTCTGTCAGTAAAGCGAGGATGGGCTAGCCATCTAGCAATTCTGGCAAACACCATATGGGTCCATGCCCTGATGGGCTGGTCTGGCACTTAAAATGTTATTTGCTGTATAGCTGTGCTGTAGGGGAGTGAGTAAAGAGGGGGGAAGTGGGGAGAATGTGGACACGGGGGAAGTGGGGGGTATGTGGACAGGGCGGAAGTGGGGAGTATGTGGACATCGGGGAAGTGGGGAGTATGTGGAGAGGGGGGAAGTGGGGAGTATGTGGACAGGGCAGAAGTGGGGAGTATATGGACATTGGGGAAGTGGGGAGTATGTGGAGAGGGGGTAAGTTTAGAGTCTGGAGAGCAGGGAAATTTGGGAAATGTGGAGAGCGTGGAAGTGGGGGGTCTGTGGAGAACAGGGAAGTGGGGAGAATGTGAAAGTGGGAAGTGTTTGAGGAGCGGGGAAGTGAGGAGTGTGTGGAGACAATGGAAGTGAGGAATTTGTGGAGAGTGAGGAAGTAGAGGATCTGTGGAAAAGGAGGGAAGTTGGGGGTCTGAAGAGAGCGGGGAGGTAGGGAGTCTGGGGTGAAGTGGGGGTCTGTGGTAAGCGGGAATTGGGAGAATGTTGAGAACAGGGAAGTGAGGGGTCTGTGGAAAGTGATGAAGTGGGGGATCTGTGTGGAAGTGGGGGAAATATGGAGAGATGGGAAGTGGGGGGGTCTCTGGAGAGCGGGGAAGTGGGGAGGTCAGTGGAGAGAGGGGAAATGGGGAGGCTGTAGAGTGGAGAAGTGGGGGTGAGTGTGGACAGCGGGGAAGTGGGGAGTCTGTGGAGATCTGAGAATTGGTGGTGGGGAGGTGGGGAATTGTTGTATTGGCCACGGTTTATTTCTCAAGTACCTAAACTGAGTGAATTTTAGTGTCACATCAGTATAAACCAATCAGCCACAACATTAAAACCACTGACAAGTGATATGAATAACATCTCGTTACAAACGCACCTGTCAAGGAGTGGAATATATTAAGAAGCAAGTTAACAGTCAATTCTTAAAGTTGATATATTGGATAAAGGGGCAAGTGTAAGGATCTGAGTGCCATTGACAAGAGCCATATTGTGATGCCTAGACAACTTGGTCAGAGCATCTCCAAAACGACAGGTCTTGTGGGGTGTTCCCAGTATGCAGTGTTTAATACTTACCAAATGTGGTCCAAGAAAGGACAACCGGTGAACCTGTGACATGGCCATGGGCGTCCAAGGCCTGGTCTGATGAATCACGTTTTCTTTTACATCATGTGGACGTCTGGGTGCATGTGCATAGTTTACCTGGGAAAGAAATTGCAACAGGATGCACTATGGAAAGAAGCGAAGCCGGTTGGAGACAGTGTGATGCTCTGGACAATGTTCTGCTGGGAAACCTTGGGTCCTAGCATTCATGTGGTTGTTACGTTGACATTTACCACCTACCTAAACATTGTTGCAGACCAAGTACCCTACTTCATGACAACAGTTTTACCTGATGGCAGAATAATGTGCCCTACCACACTGCATAAATTGTTCAGGAATGGTATGAGGAACATGACAAAGAGTGCAAGGTGTTGATTTCCAAATTCTCCATATCTCATTCAGATCGAGCATTTATAGGATGTGTGTGAAAATCAAGTCCCCCACCTCGCAAATTACAGGGCTTAAAAGATCTGTTACTAACGTATTGGTGCCAGATACCACAGGAGCTCTTGAGGAATCCATGCTTCGACAGGTCAGAGCTGTTTTGGTGACACGAGGTGGACCAACACAATATTAGGCAGGTGGTTTTATGGCCGTGGCTGGTCGGTGTATAACGTATCAGCAATAGATTTCCTTTCAGAAATATGCTTCAAATATATTCGTGTCTAGAAAGGTTAGTACAATATTATTTTGGGGGAAATTGGTCTATTCATTAAATTCATTAAATGTGAATACTATTATTTTAAAGTCTGGGCTGACTGCAGGAAGGGAGGCCTAATTATTAAACGTGAGTGCGATTGATTTAAAGTCGGGTCTGGTGTAAAAGAGGAAGACCTATGGAGTTCATTCATTGCTAGACTTTCCATATCCTCTTTTCTAAACAGTTACCCAACATTCCAGGACCCAGACAGGCAGCAACTGAGCTTAAAACGTGAGCAGTCACAAGAACAGGGAGGAGAGAGCAGGACAATCTGCCAACTGTACTGGCTTTGGAGGGGCAGTCCCAATTTTACATTTGACACCCGCCGGGTCCTCTTATTGCCCCTTTAATGTCGCAAATGTAAATGTTGTGGCTTGAAGTGTCGGCAGTAATACTGCTTGTATTTTGTGCTGTCGCGTTCTATTCAACTCATGTCGCAAATCAGGAATGACACTTTTTAGGTATGTATGCATTTTTGATATTTCGGTACAATCCCCTTGGTTTTTTTATTGTCTATGTAGCTATAGTTGGAATTTAGGCATTCGTAAATTAAACTATTGACACTGCGAAATCCCTTATCCTCAAATAAATTATTCTCACACCATTTATCCTAGTTGGGCTGCCTTCACGACTATTATCAAACTTGACAGTTGGGCAAGGAGGATTAAATTCTATTACTAACGTGAATCTTCCCAGTAGAGGAGCAATTGATGTGTGTTCTTGCATTTCTTGGATGGCACAAGCACTTGGAGTACAAGGTGTTTATGCTTCAGGCCAATGAATACTCACGTAGTACTGCAGCAACCAATAAGAGTCAATTAATATTGTTATGAAACTTGAAGCTTACTCCTCTCCAGAGTAGAAGCTGCCAAGGAACTCCATTCTCAGTATAATCGCCATCTACAGTTCTCTTCCTGCTCCTGTCTCCAGTTCTCTTCAGTAAAATCTTTAGCGACCATCTCCATTTCCATGCTTGCAGGTAAGACACTGATCATGCTGTGATGAGTAGGAGAGAGACTGCTGTCATAAGTGGGTCTGTGTCACCTATAATTTTATATATATATATACAAATGGAAAGTCAAACAAGGATACGGCGCACAATGGTGTGTTACTAGGAATTTATCCCAGGTTCAGTGGGGAAATAATATAGTCAATGAATCAAAGTTCCACGTTTGCTGGACGGTCTTATAGGACCAAGGGTATAAGTCCAGTTTGCACATATAAAAGACAGAATGATATAGGCATAGGATTAGTAGAAGCAGTGTGTTAGTGATAGCCCATCACCATAGTATTACACACCCAAAGGAAATTATATCGCTTATCTGTATGATTAATCCAAAGACTGGAACACAGCTTAACAACCACTTCACTTTCAATATTATGTGGTCAGCATACTCAGCAACTGCAAGTCTGGTCTCCAGTCAAAAACATCAGCATACTGTAAACATATCTTTCTTCCACTCAATGGGTAAGAAAAAAGGAGATAATACACTATATGGTGTAGTATTTCAAGGTAACAGTATTTAATCAGGATATTAACATATAAAATGCACACTCACAAAGAGTAATAATAATGCAAGCTTATCTGAAATTCAGGTATCAGATATACCATGTCCTCAGGTACAGCAGGAACCTCCCACAGTCTTCCGCACAGGAGCGACTAATGGTGTGGTGACCCAGATACACAGGAACAGTTTGGAAAGAAGCCTCTACGCGTTTCGTCCTCAAACAGGACTTCCTCAGGAGGTAATAAGTGTGGCCTGAAACCAGGGATTATTTATAGTAATGCGCATCGCCATTTTGCGCATGCGCATTGCGCTAGACGAACTGCGCATGCGCATTGCGCTAGACGAACTGCGCATGCGCGACCCATCGGTCTTACTGCGCATGCGCGGCTACGATACTGTCGTGATTTACTAATCACAGACAGTCTCTTATTCTGTTGTTTCAAGGTGTAGTTAAGGGATGTAGTGTAAGGATGAGGGGGAGGATTTAGCAGTGATTGTGACAAGGTTGCATACAATTCATGGCGGTGGCCATCTTGGTAAAGGGGAATTCTAGTGGGATGACCTTTTTGTCGGCCATATTGGTACAGGTGATGGCGGTGGCCATCTTTGTAAAGGAATTATAAATAGATGGCTCCAGAAAACGGCCATCTTAGTGCAGGTGCTAAAGTGCTGGAAATAGTGGTAGATAACAGGATCTAAGGATCTCATGTAGGTGAACACAATATAATATATAAAACATTTAAAAATACACAGTGAATATATATAGGATAATGCATAAATAAGATAGATTACATATAATATATGCAAGTGAGTCCTTATAAATATATCCTAATCGTAATAGGGTAGTGGCTCAGATATGTATTACAATCATAGAGTATGCCATTATAAAATGTTAACTTAAAACAACATGTAACACGAGAATAGTTCAGGTAAAATAACCATAAAACACATAAAAATACATAGAAATACGTATAAAAATACATATGAAAATACATAAGAGTCATAAAAGATCATAAAAAAGGTGCAATCTCATAGCCTTCATTAAAACCAGCAGGGGCCAAAGTACCTAGTTGGAAAATCCAGAACATCTCACGTCTAGACAACTTCGTCTGGATATCTCCCCCTCTTGGACCTAATCGAACATTTTCAATTCCTTTAAACGTGAGGGAACTAGGGTCTGAGTTGTGTATGTTAATAAAATGTTTAGATACTGAATGTGATTCTATTCGGTTTTTTATATTGCGGACATGCTCTTGTATCCGCAATTTCAGTGGTCTTTTAGTTTTGCCCACATACTTCAATCCACATGAGCACTCTAATAAGTAAATCACGGATGATGTTTGACAATTCATGAATTGTTTAATGTCATATTTTATGCTGTTGTCATGATTATAGAATATTTTCTTGTCTGGATGTGCATATTTGCACATATTACAGTGATTACATTTATTAGATCCCTTGATTTCCAGGAATGTTTTTTTAGTGGTGTTCAGGGTACTTTCTGGTATCATACTGGGAGCTAGAGTGTCTTTGAGGTTTCTGCTCTTGCGGAAAACAATGTCAGGTTTAGTAGGTAGGATACTAGCTAGAATGGGATCCATTCTCAATACTTCCCAATGTTTGATTAGTGTTGACCTGATCCTACGTTCCCCTATGCTATAATTGGTGATGAACGGAACATATCCAGTTTTTGGTTCCTTATTCTTATACTGCATTAATTCATTCCTATTTGTCTCCTCTGTTTTTTTCAGAGCATCTAGTAGTAGATGTTTAGGATATCCTCTATCTTGAAAGCGTTGTGCATATATGGAAAGTTGGGTTTTGCATTGGGAATCGTTACTACAATTTCGCTTGATTCTAGAGAATTGTGAGAAGGGGATATTTGTTTTCCATCTATTAACATGGCTGCTCTTGAAGTGTAGATAGCTGTTAGTATCAACAGTCTTGATGAAATTTTGTGTTTCAACTTTATTGTCTGAGCCCGTCAAGACTAGATCTAGAAACTCAATATTGTGTTTATTGCGATTTGCAGTGAATCTAAGATTGTGGTCATTATTATCAATGTATGTTAAAAATGAATTAATGGAATCATCATCTCCTTCCCAGACCATTAGAATGTCATCTATGTATCTCTTATAAAATTTAATGTGTTTCGAGAAAGGGTTAGGATTATAGATATATGTTTTCTCCCAACTTCCCATAAACAAATTCGCGAAGCTTGGCGCAAAAATTGTCCCCATCGCAGTTCCACAGGTCTGGAGGTAAAAACTGTCTAAAAATTTGAAATAATTATGAGTAAGGATAAAATCAATTAACTCACAAATAAAATCTTTATGGTCTTGGGATAGATCGGGGTCAGAATTTAAAAACTCCCTGCATGCGTTGATACCTCTATCATGTTCAATTGCTGTGTAGAGAGATTGCACATCTATGGTGAGCCATGTATATTCTGGACACCATTTGAAATTTTCAAATAGGTTAAGTACACTAGTTGTGTCTTTCAAATAGGACTCTAATTTGGTTACATATTTGCTCAAGAAAACATTTACGTATTCTGAGGAATGAGAAGTTAAAGAATCTATACCAGCGATTATAGGTCTCCCTGGAGGTTTATCAAGTGATTTATGTATCTTCGGGAGATAGTAAAATATAGGAATGATAGGGTTCAAAACTAGGAGATATTGATATTCTTCTTTAGTTAGAACATATTTTCGTAGACCCTTCAAGATGGTGTCCCTTAAAGTGGATATAAAGTCAGGCGTTGGGTCCTTTTGTAATTTTGTGTATGATGTTTCATCACTTAGAAGTCTCTCGGCTTCCTCAATATATGCTTGTCTATCCAGCAACACAATGCCCCCCCCTTTGTCCGCTTGCTTAATAATTAGGTCTTTGTTATTAGTTAGGGTTTCTATAGCTGTTAATTCTTGTTTAGATAGATTGGGGTACCTTGGATTCTTATAATCCATGTAGCATAAATCCTTCACTACCAATTCCTGGAAAAGGTCTATATGACTACTTCT
Source organism: Mixophyes fleayi (assembly GCF_038048845.1). Taxonomy (NCBI): domain Eukaryota; kingdom Metazoa; phylum Chordata; class Amphibia; order Anura; family Limnodynastidae; genus Mixophyes; species Mixophyes fleayi. Next base: position 31,146,636 of record NC_134404.1, on the reverse strand, counting down.
AGATTCTAATGGATAAAATTTTGAAGTAGGCTTTAAGCCTGATTTAGAAGCATTCTCATAGTTAGAAATTATTGCCGTCTCTTTCCTAGCAAAGTGTCTTTTTAATGTTAATTTCCTTGTAAATTTATTGATGTCTATAAACATTTGGAACTTGTTAGGTTTTGTGGTAGGGGCAAATGAAAGGCCTTTACTAAGGACTGAAAATTCTGATGTGCTCAGTTGGTGTTTGGACAGGTTAAAGATCCCATTAGTTCTTAACGTTCCATTGTCGATGTGGTGTATTTTCTCCTTATCTTTCTGAATGCCCCCTCGTTTTCCCCTTCTTCCGTGTGCCTGCGTTTCAGTGGCGAGGCTATTCTTATATTCTCTCTTACGTGTTTCCTGTCTCCCCCCCTTTCGTGTAACATACGAACTGGAGACAAAAAATCATCACTGTCGCTAGCATCCACCCTATCTAATGTAGTAAATCTATTTCTGAGAGGCAGGTGCTCAGCAGGGCGATTCTGCTGGGGACTAGTTCTAAATCTTTTCTGTCCATGTTGGACTGTTTGCCAGTTAGTATCCATTTTCGGGGCACTATTTGGATAGGGGGTATTTTTATAGTTGTGTTGTGGAACATGTCTTTTCCACTGTTTTATGTTTTTGGTGTCATAATCATGCTTATCCCTCATAAATTTCTTCTCTTTAGTTCTAATTACTTCCGTCTCAACTCTTTCTAACTTTTTATTGAGTACCTGTTCGTTAATACGATAATCTTCTTTATCTTTATGTGGTTCTAACAGGGAGTCTTTAATGTTAATTTCTTCCTCTACCTGATGAAACAATTTCTTTTTCTCATGGATAATAAGTTTTATGAGTTTAACTGAACAATCATGTAAAGCCTGGTCCCATTCTTTCATGAATTCAGTATTGTCAGTCCCAAAGGTGGGGGATTTGTTGATACGTAAGCCCCTGGGGATGCGGTCTACTGCAATGTAATGTTCTAGACCCTTCACATCCCACCAAATACGTGTTTCTCTCACCAAAAGTTTTTCCACATCCCAAAATAGACTATCCAGATCAGATGTTAAGTCTAGTGGGTTAGCATTATCGTTAAATATTTTTTGGCAACGATTAGTTCTTTGTGAGATTCTGTCTGTGTTTCTCCACATTTTTACGTGAAGATTTACAATCTGTTAGTGCAGCCTTGTTAAAACAAAAACCAAAGTATAATGTATCCAAAAACGTAATAAACAATGGCGCTCACAGCAGTATTGTATAAAGTTAGTATAGAGAAAGTCCACACATACACCTCTTCCACATATGGAGGCAGCCTTCCTTATAATAGGTGGGTAAGTCCAGAGTCAAATGGAAAGTCAAACAAGGATACGGCGCACAATGGTGTGTTACTAGGAATTTATCCCAGGTTCAGTGGGGAAATAATATAGTCAATGAATCAAAGTTCCACGTTTGCTGGACGGTCTTATAGGACCAAGGGTATAAGTCCAGTTTGCACATATAAAAGACAGAATGATATAGGCATAGGATTAGTAGAAGCAGTGTGTTAGTGATAGCCCATCACCATAGTATTACACACCCAAAGGAAATTATATCGCTTATCTGTATGATTAATCCAAAGACTGGAACACAGCTTAACAACCACTTCACTTTCAATATTATGTGGTCAGCATACTCAGCAACTGCAAGTCTGGTCTCCAGTCAAAAACATCAGCATACTGTAAACATATCTTTCTTCCACTCAATGGGTAAGAAAAAAGGAGATAATACACTATATGGTGTAGTATTTCAAGGTAACAGTATTTAATCAGGATATTAACATATAAAATGCACACTCACAAAGAGTAATAATAATGCAAGCTTATCTGAAATTCAGGTATCAGATATACCATGTCCTCAGGTACAGCAGGAACCTCCCACAGTCTTCCGCACAGGAGCGACTAATGGTGTGGTGACCCAGATACACAGGAACAGTTTGGAAAGAAGCCTCTACGCGTTTCGTCCTCAAACAGGACTTCCTCAGGAGGTAATAAGTGTGGCCTGAAACCAGGGATTATTTATAGTAATGCGCATCGCCATTTTGCGCATGCGCATTGCGCTAGACGAACTGCGCATGCGCATTGCGCTAGACGAACTGCGCATGCGCGACCCATCGGTCTTACTGCGCATGCGCGGCTACGATACTGTCGTGATTTACTAATCACAGACAGTCTCTTATTCTGTTGTTTCAAGGTGTAGTTAAGGGATGTAGTGTAAGGATGAGGGGGAGGATTTAGCAGTGATTGTGACAAGGTTGCATACAATTCATGGCGGTGGCCATCTTGGTAAAGGGGAATTCTAGTGGGATGACCTTTTTGTCGGCCATATTGGTACAGGTGATGGCGGTGGCCATCTTTGTAAAGGAATTATAAATAGATGGCTCCAGAAAACGGCCATCTTAGTGCAGGTGCTAAAGTGCTGGAAATAGTGGTAGATAACAGGATCTAAGGATCTCATGTAGGTGAACACAATATAATATATAAAACATTTAAAAATACACAGTGAATATATATAGGATAATGCATAAATAAGATAGATTACATATAATATATGCAAGTGAGTCCTTATAAATATATCCTAATCGTAATAGGGTAGTGGCTCAGATATGTATTACAATCATAGAGTATGCCATTATAAAATGTTAACTTAAAACAACATGTAACACGAGAATAGTTCAGGTAAAATAACCATAAAACACATAAAAATACATAGAAATACGTATAAAAATACATATGAAAATACATAAGAGTCATAAAAGATCATAAAAAAGGTGCAATCTCATAGCCATATATATACAAGTTAACCCGTGCATGATACTCATGCATTCTAGTCAAATCAAGCTACTTAAGGTGTTAAAAAGGTTCTTGTCATGCATTTGGGCCATAACCCAGACCTCCTCAGGGGAAGAGCGTTACTTCCCGACGTAAGCACCCTTTTTTAACGTGGTTTTGTCCACATGTCACCACCTCATCATTTTTCTCCACCTCATCCTTCATCTTCATCGCCACATCTATCCAGATGTCTATCCAGACACAGGGATCTCTCTCAGCGGTCTTGAGTATCACACTCCTCTCACTCTGTCACCCCCAGCAACCACCAACCACTCCCCACTGTCACCCCTGGTAACCACCAACCACTCCCAACTGTCACTTCTCCTTCAAGAAATATATATATATTTTTTTTTAAATCTTTATAAACACTTTTAACAATTAACAAATTAAATTAACAAATTAAAAACATCTTAGTATACCAAATTTCAGCCCTTTCTGAGTTTTTTTTCCACACACACACACACACTAAGAATTTAGAAGGTCAGTGTATAACTCCGCCCAGCAGGTGGCGCTGCAGCTTGGTTTTATTTTTTCCACACACACATACACAGACAGACTAACACACGCCACTAGGCATATATATATATATATATATATATATATAGATATTTGTATGCGATTGCTGACCAGAACTAGGAAAAACAAGGTAGATAATAAGTTATAGTGCATGAGATATAAATACTATTTCCAATAAAAGCTTAGTTTTGAGTAAAATTAGGTGACCTAAAATAAAGTTTAACTTACCGTTATTTGGTGGTTCTAGAGATTCGTCCCAATGAGTGTATTGATCCTCTCACCTGCACGGATGGGCCTTGTACGTGGTTGTCATTGCTCCTGCCCCATGGATTCCCCATTCATTTGCTGTTGATATCCCCAGGTTCATCTATACTCCTCGCACCTGGACCTGCCGAATCCACCGAGCACCAGTAACTAAAACTTTGTGTCTTGTTTTAGGTCCCCTTAAAACCTAGCTTTGGATGGAGTTAGCTTTTAACTTTTTCTTGCAATAGAGTCACAAAGTGGGTAAGCAGTCACAATGAATAATATCTTGTATGAATTTAGCGAAGTTTATATGGACATGCTCACAAAATGTGAGAAGGGAATTTTTTTTTTTTTTATAGAACTAATATAATTGTCACTGCAGGGTAATAAGCACTGCTAGGTAATATGCTGCATTATAGGCTGATCAGAGGCACTGTATGTGGTGTGTAGTAAGGTATGCATTGGCATGGATGTATATACAAGGCTGTCAAGAGAAATTTCAGGCCTCGGTACAATTATTTCTTGGGGCCCATTCCTTAGCCTCTAAAGGCAAGGGGGGTGGCCATACCAGGTGGGTGAGTCTTTCTCTCTTTTTTATAGTCATATTGTGTCTCCATATACTTACTGTCTCCGTATACTTTTATTCTCTGTTGGGTCTACACATGGTAAACAGTTCTAGCGGAATAGGGGCTGCTAGAGGTGAAAGCCATGGTTACCTGGTTTATCCTGCGTTCTGACCCTTTATTGTCTGTGAGGGTAAATGAATATTAATTTTGTAGAGTTGTGTTAATTTTCAGTGTACTATTCTCATTTGGTAAGATGGTCACATTTATATTAAGGAGATTAATTTCAATGTGGAGTTTTACATTAATGTTTCTTTATGCCTCATTCTATATACATTGCATACCTCTCCACTTTCACAAAAGAAAAAAAGTGTATTCCCATTGGAGACATCAAGACTCAGACTCACCCGAGAAAGTGGAGGTGTCGCCCACAGCAACCAATCAGATTCTAGCTATCATTTTCTAGAATGTACTAAATAAATGATAGCTGGAATCTGATTGGTTGCCGCCACATTCCCTTTTTAAAAGGTACCCATTAAATATATTAGCGAAATATTAGATAATTAACTGGTTAAAAAATAGTGTTAGATGTTTGTGATCAAAAAAGAAAAGTTAGAAAAGTGTCATGTGCAATATTCAAGAAGGAACTTCTATATTTGTTTAGTTTTATCATATTTTTAGGGCTCAAATCTATTTATATGATATTCTGACATATAGCCTTCACCACAGAGAGTTCATCAGAAAAATATTTTAATTGCAGTGTTATGTTTAACCAAATTTTCCTCAGATTTAGTAGCAGCTCACTGTGCGATTAATAATAGGGGATTTTCTTAATATTCCTTTATTCATATATTGCTCATACTCACATATCAACCTATTGTATCTTTCAGCAAAACATGGATCTTTCAAATGCACAGTGTGGGGTGTGTCACAGTCAATTCATGTAATTGTAACCCCATCATTGTCAATTCTCTAATACTGTTGTGTATTCTCACCAGTCATTAGCACATTCACCAATAAAATTAGATACACTGGGGCAAATGCAATTAGGCTGATTTCCCTTCACAACCCTATGGGGGGTGGAGGGGGGGCGAAGGGAAACGAACAATGTTGCGGTAACACGGAGTGCCTTCGCGCCCGTTCTGAAGGCACAAGGCGAATAATTGAATATGCTTTACTTAGAAATTCTATTACTTTCAAATGCTTGCTGCCTGGTAATTGCTGTTCTTACACCCCTCAGTCCATACTAATTGATTCATTCATTGTTTTAGTTTGATCACTAATAGTTTCTTATTTGAATTAATTGACTATACTCTTTGATCTATATTGATTGTTTGTCTTACACCCCTTTTTATCAGTAATTTCTGACACACCCCTCAAGACTTACTCGTCCTCTGTCTGCTATTTATCCACTGCTAATATCTAATTTCATTGAATTAATTTACTGTGTATACAGGAGAGCGCTGGGTCTAGACCGGGGGGCAGGACTCGACTAAACACCCTATTAGGATCATTTTAAATGAAAAAAATGCAGGTGGCCCAGTGACCCAGCCCACTATGGGACCGACCCAGGGGGGCAGGTGCCCCCCAGCCTGCCCATGAGTGTATATATTCTCTTATCTGGCTCGCTAGCTATTATACTGCATTTCAATGATTAATACGACAGGTCCTCTTGGGGTAACATACTCCCCTGACTCACCATAATGTTGCAGGTCTGCTCACTATACCCTAGGTACATTTCACATTTTTTGCTTTTTCAAAGGCTAAACCTTGCTACGGGTTCCCATGCTTAATAAGTCATCCCTACTCCATTTGTCTACCTATGATGGTCAGCTCAGCTCACCAACCCATCCTCTTTACATGTACCAAACAATAATATGAATGTATACAATGATTGCCATCCTCTATTGAGAAGTACAGTTGTCCAGTCCTATCATTAGTTTTCCGCTCTGATTGACATCTGAATTAGCCAATCAACAAGTGCAGCTGTGAGTCTCTGTATTATGTCATAATGCCGCGTAAAAATCATTATAAAATTATTGTACCAAACCAGATGTGAAGAATAGTTAGTTTGTCTCTGTGGTGATATATGAGCTGTTATGCACGTTTTGTCGCTATCCAATAACAATTGTCGAATCTCGATTTGTGTTTCCAACGCACAAATATTTATTCTCAAAAAGTAGCAGAATAATTCAAGCGAAATAATAATAAGTACAGCCGTTTCTTATCGCAGGCGCTCTGGATCCAGTGAACAGCCATTCAGGTCTGAAGTCTGTGGTCAAAGGTGACTGCTTGCTAGATGAAGAACTCCTGCCTATATGCAGTCAGAAATACAATAAAACAATGCAGATGATGTGGCTTGCTTCTATTGGTCCAGGTTTCAGGAGGGTCCAGGGTGTTGCAGATCATAGGCTAGTTCAAACCAAAATATCCAAAGGTGGGGGTCATCTCTCCAGGGGATGTGCTCCGACTTTCCTGCCAAGAATCCAGTCTCAACTAGTCTGTTAGCATTTTATAGTCAGTATTACTTTAAACATTTATTCCCTAACATCGCTAACTAGAGTATGCAATGTGCGACCTCTTCGGTGAAGGAACCGTACAACTGTTGATGAATAGGGGATTAAAATGATACCAGACATGACATATTTCCTTTAACCTGAATCATATGTTTTACTAACATGCATATAACTTATCATTTTAAACATGAATACTACTATATTTCGACATAAATAACTATGTGTTGCAACTACAATTAATGTGTACTATTTACAAATGTGTGTAAAAACTTGTTGCCACGTGTTGCGGCTGGACACGCCCTTCCACGTCGTAGCGTGCTCTACACATCTTTTCAAACAAAGACAACCAAGTTTGCTCTATATAAATTGAAATTTCTTTATCCAATTTGCTGAGTTCGACAGAGCCCTTCCCAGTGGCATCTCATAATATAAGTGACTACCCTCTATTGTAATTGTGCTTAATCTAAAAAATGTATAATTCATATAGTTAAACTACAAGTGAGTGATACATATTTTTGCATTTGTTTCTTTGGAGACCAACCTATGACTTCACAGTGACAACTGTTTGTGTGTTTAGCGACTAGCCCACATTGTTATAATTGTGCTGAATCACAAAATATTGATGTCATTTTTGTGCTGAAACTATGTCCAAGTAAAGGTGTTTAATACGTGAGCTGTCACACTGTCCTGTTAAGTGAAAAAGAGAAGGAAATATGTAATAAAACATTATTATACTTCTCCCATACTGTATGTACCTCTATGTAGCATATGTTTCGTTATTAACATAGCTAAAATATAAAATACAATCCCCTATAAGTTACTTAACATTAAATTAATATCACTCATTGCAAATGTCCTTATACAATAACATAAATTAGTCTATTTGATTATTTAATCCTTCAGATTGGTAGAGCAGTATTTGTTAACCTTTAGTCCAAAAAACCAGTAAAGTTAATATTTTCATCCATGTCCCTTGGTGCGATTTCTGGGAAAATTGTATCCAGATTTTTCTTAAATTTTTCACATCTCTCCGAGAGTTCTGCTAATGAATTTGAGTTTGCCAAGTCAATGGGAAACCGTATTGCAAGACTTTTTCCTAGTTTTAATCTGGGGACTTCATTTGAATCTCTTTGTTGGTTTCCCAATAGTACAAATCCATGCTGGGTATAAGTAACCAGTGATAGACCTCAGTAAATGTAGGCACACGTGAAAAACATAAGTGGAACTAGAATTGAATCTTACCCCGAAATAAACTATTGTGTCATCAATTCATCTCATTTCCTCTCCTGAATACATGGGACATTCACAAAAGAAGAAGAATTAAAGGGTATTCTTATTGGAGGCACTTCAACTCTATATCAACACCAATCACAAACTTAGGTGGACATTAGCTCATTTTGCGTCTTGAGTTATTTGGGAGCAGTCCGTGTCCGCTACACTGCAGAAGGAGAGAAGGTTTTTTTTTAAAAAAAACATTTCTTTAATTATTCATGTTTTAATGTAATGACAGACCAAAGAGCCTCTCGCAACCACCTCTTTTTGCTGGCGAGTTTTACAGCGTTTGTCTAACCGCAGCTTTATGTTCTTCAGTCCAAAGGGCCCCAAAATAAATCCAATGGAACAAATTTGGCAAAAAAAACAATTGACACGACCGTACTATGGTCTTCTATGGAATGAGAAATAAACAGACGCAAGGTCTAATTATACTGCAGGGGCTTTCCCATTACAGTATGGGAAACCCCTGTACAGTATATACCTCCCATCTGTTTATTGCTCAATCAGCAGCGGGATGGTCTTCCATAGAAGACCATAGTGCGGTCGTATCAATTGTTGTTGTTTTTTTGCCAAGCCTGTTCCAGTAGATTTATTTTGGGGCCCTTTGGTTTGAAGAACAGAAGCTTTTTCAAGCGGTTTTGGATACAATATTGGGTCCTTTGGCCCAAAAAAAAGAAGATTGTTTACATGGACTTTTGGATACAAAAGGGGGTCTGTGTGACCAAAGAAAAGAAGATGGTTTACATGGACAATTGGAATATAATTTATTTTGGACTGTATTATTTTTGAACTACTCCTGGACCTGGAATGTTATATTTTTGGGACAGCTACAGGACCATTTGGGAATATTATGGTTTATTTTGGATATGGTTACAAGTATTATTGGATTGAAAGCTTAGAATATTGAATCCTATATAGATGAAGACATCTGATGGCAAGAATTTGGAGGTTTATTATTTTTAATAAACAAATGTGGTTATAACGAAGGAGATGTGTTTTATTTTATTTATTTATTTTATTTGTATTAAATTAATGTGGTAATAGTGAGGAGTTGTGGTTTATTTAACATTTTATATTGTAGCACTACATAGCTCAGAAAGCCTTGGGTATCAGGGCATGGTGGCGCTTGTGGTTCTCCAAGTGCCAGTATGCCCTGGCTGCCATGGGTATGCTGGTGCTTGTAGATCTACAAGCACCATCATGTCCAGACTGTTTATGGCAGCCCGGGCTGGCTGGGAATTGTAGTTCCACAACCTACATTTTTTTTTTTTTTAATACATTTTACTACCCTACACCCACCGCCCCAGGGGTGTAGAAAGAGCCCTAGTGCTTTCAGCTTCCTTGAGGGGGACCCGCAAAATTATTTACACTCTCCCGGTGGAATCCAGCCTTGTGCTAAACTGCCTGGGGTTGGTGTGTCATTATGGCAGACTGAGCCCTGCTGCCTGCCCAGTGCTGGTTTTAATGAAATTGAAGCAACCCAACGCTTCCTTTTCTCCACTCGCATTGCTGGCTTAATGTCGGCAGTGTGCTTTTCACTGTTGGCAATCACGCTGTCAGTATTTAAGCAGTCGAAATTTCTTGCATGTCAGTGTTTACATCCTTAGGTATTTCCTACTTGTCAGTATTTTTAGTGTCAGCATTTTCATGTCAGTATTGTTTTTGTCTGTATTATTTGCATAGGAATTATGATTACCACCCATTTTACAAAATGATAGCTAGAATCTGGTTTGTTGCTATAGGTAACAACACCTCTTTTCAAATCCGCCAGAGACTCGCAGTTTGATAAATTTACCCCTATGTTTTCTCAGCATAAAAAAAAAAATTGGGACAGCACTTTGCAATGTGCCACTTTGTTGTCAAACAGAGCTTTTCCGGCGGTTTTGCAGTGCTTTTGTCTTTAGTAAATCTGATGGTTTAAAAAACCACCAAACAAACCTCCGAGGAGGTTTCCCATTTGGTATCATTTGTTTTTAACTCGTGTTAGATTATTAAACGTTCGCCAACTTATTCACTTCCAAATAGATTTACTAAATCTCTCTGTTCATATCATTTGCATTAATTTGTGTTTACCTGGTATACTTCTAACATGCAATTTTTTTTGCTCCATAAAAAAGGTGTTTGTTTTTATGGAGTCCCATGAAAATTTTCCCAGTTGTAATTGGCATGTGTTTGTGATATTTCAGACATCCAAGGGAAAGTAAATGATTTGGCAGCCAAGAACTGAAACAGAAACAGTACCGCCTAGCTGAGGAACAAATTGTCAATTATAGCTGCTTAGGTATAGACTGTGGAGGAATCAAAATGTTCTGTTCTATATTGGTCTCTTTCATTGCTTAATCTGTAATAGAGGCTGGAGCATTTTGCTTTGTAAAAACAAAAAACCTTATAATATGTTTAGAAATTTACAAATTATTTATCAAAAATAAAGCAATGTAGCATATTAAACCTTCAATACAGTTGCATGGAACTTACATTTCAACCAGCAACAAATCCTGCTGTAGGGCAATCCTTGTCAACGACCTCTCTGTCCTGTTTATGTTTACTGCAATAGTATCGCTGCAGGGATTGCTGTGAGTACTGCACACAAGTGATTAGGGGGCATATTTGCCAACGGGCGAAAAGGCCTATTGCCGTTTTTTTACAATACGACCAATATGACAAAAGGTTACCGCTGGAGACAGCTTGGAAAGCAGATACAATATACTAGGGCCCTGGCCTGTCTGTGTAGTGGGAGGAGCCACCAACCTGGTGTGACCACTCCCCTTTCTGCAGCTATAGAAGGGACCCCAAGAAGTTGCTGTACCAGTGCCCGAAATTCCTCTTGGAGACCCTGCTGCCGGTTATAGAAGTTGAACTTGAGAAAGCTAATTAAGCGAAACGCGCGTTGGCGTTCGCTCTGTGTGATCCTATTATGTATATAGCGCTCTGTTATGTTTGGTCCTCACAGACTTATAATAACACATTTGAGATTAATCATGTGTGGAGTTCCTAAGACAGAATAGCGATTAGCGCTTCTGCCTATTTAGGATCAGAGGGTTTATAAGATACATTATTAGTCTGATAGACCACCAGTATCTGTGTCACTAATCACAGTGTTCAAGGGTGATTCCCCTGTTTTATTAGACTCAGTCTGTTAACAGTCAAGACTATCACATTAGGGAATCACACTGTTAATAGTGTCTATCTTTAGAGGCGGAGTATAGTGCTTTGGTATATAGCAGTGGTTCCCAAACTTTTGCAGTTCGCGGCACCCTTAGAGTCTCCAAATTTTTTCAAGGCACCCCTCCAAAATAATTATTGAGCAGTCCTGTTTTAGAAGTAGTTGGGTCAAAAAATTGTAATAAGTATTTAGGTCAGGACAGAAATACTTTTTTAGTTGTATGCAAAAATGCCCCCTCTGCATCCAGACACTCTGCCCCCTCTGCATCCAGACACACTGCCCTCTCTCACACTGCCCTCTGTCACGCTGTCCCCCCTCCTCTGCTCTGTCACACTGTCCCCCCTCCTCTGCCCTCTCTCACAATGTCCCCCTCCTCTGCCCTCTCACACGATGTCCCCTCCTCTGCCCTCTCACACGCTGTCCCCCTCCTCTGCCCTCACACGCTGTCCCCCTCCTCTGCTCTCTCACGCTGTGTCCCCCTCCACTGCCCCTCTCACGCTGTGTCCCCCTCCACTGCCCCTCTCACGCTGTGTCCCCCTCCACTGCCCCTCTCACGATGTGTCCCCCTCCTCTGCCCCGCTGTGCCCCACCTCTCCTCTCTGTCCCCATCCTCTGCTCGCTGTCCCCATCCTCTGCCCCGCTGTCCCCCTCCTCTGCTCTCTGTCCCCATCTACTGCTCTCTGTCCCCATCCTCTGCTCTCTGTCCCCCTTCTCTGCCCCGCTGTCACCATCCTCTGCTCTCTGTCCCCATCTACTGCTCTCTGTCCCCCTTCTCGTCCACGCTGTCACCATCCTCTGCTCTCTGTCCCCCTTCTCTGCCCCGCTGTCACCATCCTCTGCTCTCTGTCCCCATCTACTGCTCTCTGTCCCCATCCTCTGCTCTCTGTCCCCATCCTCTGCTCTCTGTCCCCCCTTCTCTGCCCCTCTGTCACCATCCTCTGCTCTCTGTCCCCCTTCTCTGCCCCGCTGTCACCATCCTCTGCTCTCTGTCACCATCTACTGCTCTCTGTCCCCATCCTCTGTTCTCTGTCCCCATCCTCTGCTCTCTGTCCCCCTTCTCTGCCCCGCTGTCACCATCCTCTGCTCTCTGTCTCCCTCCTCTGCCCCGCTGTCACCATCCTCTGCTTTCTGTCCCCATCCTCTGCCCCGCGCCAGGCGCCAGCCATAAAAAAAAGAAAAGAACACAGAAACTTACCAATCCGTCGATTCCAGCCTCCTCTCTCCCGCAGCAGCTTGTTACTGACGTCGATATTCAGTGACAGCAGTGGGAGAGAGGAGGCTGCTGGGTCCCGGCGCCCGACGGATTGGTAAGTTTCTGTGTTCTTTTCTTTTTTTTATGGTTGGCCCGCGGCACCCCAGTGACAGCGCCGCGGCACCCCTGGGAGCCGCGGCGCACACTTTGGGACCCGCCGGATTATATAGTGTTACCATTCTGTAGTTCAGTCAGTGAGCCTGTTATTTACTGCAACATTCACCTAATAAATCTTATATATACTTTTATTTTAATATATGAGATTTCCATCTTATCAAACTATACTTGAACAAGTGATTTATGTTCCCATAGGTTAAATAAAGGAGATTTTCCTGTCCATGATACTTATCATATTATAACATATAGGGTACTTCTGAGTCACTACCATCTTTACTAGTTCTGCCTAATATCTCAATTTGCCCTCTGATTCATATATTTATATCATATTATATGATCTATCAGTTCCTAGAATTTGACCACAGAGCGATTGTTGCAGTTGATTTGCAACTTTTAATTCACTGTCCTTGTCTTTTTTAATATTTCGTGTAGCTTTGCTAGGATGACTTTATTTTAATGTATACCAATAAAAATCTATATTTTATTTATACCTTTCTAACCAATTATCCATGAGTGCCCCGGTATATAACTTCTGTCCTGTCTCTCTTTTGTGTGCAACGGTTATAGAAGTTAGCAGCATGAACCAGAGACAACAGACCTGTCTGCATACCGCCCAACTGTCCGGATGTTGGTGGGACATCATCATCACCATTTATTTATATAGCGCCACTAATTCCGCAGCGTTGTACAGAGAACTCACTCACATCAGTCCCTGCCCCATTGGAGCTTACAGTCTAAATTCCCTAACACACACACACAGACAGACTAGGGTCAATTTGTTAGCAGCCAATTAACCTACCAGTATGTTTTTAGAGTGTGGAAGGAAACCGGAGCATCCAGAGGAAACCCACACAAACACGGGAAGAACATACAAACTCTACACAGATAAGGCCATGGTCGGGAATTGAACTCATGACCCCAGTGATGTGAGGCAGAAGTACTAACCACTTTGCCACAGTGCTGCCCACTGTCCTGCAAAAGGAGCAGGACTTAATGGGAAAGTGGTGGAGTATAACACAAATGTTTCCGCTTATGGGCGGGGTTTGGGCAGAATGGGGGTGAGGCTTATTTTGTCCCGCTTTCGGGGTTCTAAATGTTGGGAGCTCTGTGTCTGATTCAGATATGGGTTATCTTTAGTAAGAAGCCACCATAAAACTTCACACATATATGGATGGATTCTAGCCCAGCAGTAGGACATTGCATTAAATCTCAGTGGCATTAGGGAGGAGCTACAAATGAAAGAGAGGAAAGCCCTGGGTGTATTGAAAGGTAAGTCGTTGAGCATTTCTGGAACACATTAAAATTATAATAATATACATATTTATACAATAAAATATGATTTTTTTATAGGTCCGCTTAAATGTCTAATTTAGAAAATCTCTCAAACTGTGCTGTTCTCAATGAGTCAATGTTCTAAATGTTCTGTATTGCTAACAACAAAGCTAAAAATAATGATAAAGTGCTCAATAAAGACAGCAAGCGGCAACAGTCCTCCGCTGTGAAGCAATGCACAGCACATATAATGGAAGCCAGATCATTAGCTTTTTGAGAAAACAAATACACTTGTTTAGATGCCAGGAAAACAAAGGAAAAACAGCTTTTTTTTTCCCAAGCCATCAGAACGAGGGTGGTATTGTTGCATAATACTTTGAAATATTAACCACATCTAATATTCTAAATATCAGTTCCACATTCTGACTGATGCCTGGATAGGCAACTGAGAATTCAAATTAAATACTTCTAGCACTTCAGAGATTCTCAACTTCTTAGAGCAAATGAGCTATTTTAAAATGTCGTTTAGTTCCGAGTGATGTGTTCTCCTTGATCTGAGAGTTTGCTATTAAAAGTAAAATAGAATTCAGTCTGCATAAAGCTCTCATCTTTCAGCTCAGCACAGTATCTTGGCTACATATCTTGTCATTAATCTCTATAAACTATGGCAGTTGTGTCCATGTTATAGTCTAAAAATACTGTACGTGTGGTCTTGAGAGGAAAAAGAACAGAGAAAAGATTTTATTAAAATCAAGGTAATGTGGACAAAAACGTCCTTCAAATAATATGTACTAAAATGTATTTTAGTTTCTTTTATAACATTATATCGAGATATGAGAAGAGCAGCTAGAAATCGTGGGATCGTGCTTGTAGAGGCAAGTTTTGAAAATTATTAGATCCAAAATGTTGAGGTGGTGCCCTTAGTAACCAATCAGATTCTAGCTAAACTGATCTAGGATGTACTAGATAAATAATAGCTAGAATCTGATTGGTTGCTAAGGGCGACACTTCCAATTTTCCTTTTTACAAGGTTTGATAAATCTACCTGATATGTGTTCTGCAGTATAAGGAAAGCACAATATTATACGGGTAATGTTACACCCATGTGAACAAATAAAAATACATCACTTTTAATCCATTACATTTATTATTTAAAGTAAAATATATCAATAATTGTGTTTATATAAGTAGGTAGACCACAGACCCAGCCCAAGGTAGCCCACTATGGTACCAGCCCCGGGGGCAAATGCCCTTAGTCCCCCAGCCCACCTGCCCCTGAATGTAAATGACTGCCATTTATCCTGTTATAGATCTAATTGGCCGCATATCTTAGCATGTGTGGGGCCAAAATAACCACCTATGCGGTCAACACCCAGATCAAGGATTATTAGATGTTTGCTGAACGCACAGCATAGGGGGGCAGCATGGTCATACGCCCCAGGGTCTGCGCACAGCCTGTGGGTGAGACCAGGAAGTGGCAGCACTAGGACACAAGATTACACCGGCGGTCCTGTGGACAGAACATTGACGGTTGCCATGGTTTGCCTAATCGGCTCTTTCAATACCCGAAACATCCTGGGAGAAATGTCATTTGCAGTTGTCAGTATCTCCCGAACCCCCAATATTCCAGTTATGGACTCATGAGATCTCTAAAATTTTAATGAGTGAGAGATTATTGGAGAAACAAGTATTTTTTTAATGGAAGTACACCTTTAGCCAATAATATATATACAATACAATGCAGATTTTTAATAATGGATCTATTTAGTGTCCAAAAAGTTCACTGTGCCTAAGGAAACATGTGATTTTTAAATGAAATAAGTACAAATATATAGGGTAACACCCCTTACTGTCACTACTGGACCATATGTAATAAAGAAAATCACATACTCCACAGCAAGTTACAACTTGAAAAAGAAAACTAGCAAGAGGTATAAGGACCGCCTAAGATACACAAAGCAGTGTCTGTGCGGTGACAACTCTGTGATTTAAGTTGGGCCATATTAGGACACATTATAAAGTTTGCTGTTCACTGAGTCTTTAGCCAGATGGCGTCGGACTGGGGATGTTGTGATGATTGGCTCTTCCTCAAGAGACTTAATGGGGATAAGCATCTCCCTTATTGCAGATGTAAACCCTCCCTGCCAATCATTTAATTCCTCGTTCTCAAACACCATGATATTCTGAAACTCTTCTGTTCGTCTTTACTTGTGGCTCAATTTTCCTAAACCAATTTCTTTATTTTTCCGGCATTCAAAATAATGATGTTATCTGCTGAGTTTTTAATATGACCTGTATATTTATTTACCAACCCCCCTCCATCGCTCTGGACTCCCTAGTGCACTTGGAAATTGTTGAGCGAACGGTGAAGGTCGGATAATTCTATGTCCTTGAGAAAAGCATGTATTAAAAACATTTTGGAAGGAACGGGGATTAAACTAATGGCACATCAAATCTGTGCTCATGTGTAAGTTTTCTTTTCTCAGCATTGCCAGAGGATTTACTTAAATCAAGTCCATTTTGTCTTATTTATGTAGGAAATTACATAGTTTTCAAAATATTAAGGGGAGAAGTTAAAACAATGAGATTTCAAAATAAGAGACCATTAAAAGGAACATGACGCTTTATTTTCAATAATTCCAATGAAAAAACGATAAATGTGCAACTAAGCTACTGCATTTACATCTTGAGAAGGAATCTCTACCCTACATTGGTGAGCTCAAAGAAAAGTGAAACAGTCTGGCTGGAAATGGGTTGCCCAATTCATGACAATGTTTGCCACTTTGAAAATTTTATGACACCATCATGTTTTGTTTTGTTTTGTTTCAAACTAAAAGGAATCCTAGACCGTTTAATATATTTTATGTGTCTTATCTCAGAACAGTCTGCTATATAAATTGATATGTAATATTATTAAGAGATTACTTTATAAAAAGGACTTATAAGGTATTATACATTTTATGAAACTTACCTTCGTATAGATTAATATTAGCAAATGATCAATAACACCGTTAAGGGATAATTTCAGAAATAGGTAACTTATTAACACCTCGCCAAAACTGAACTCATAGTCTTTCCTCCCCCTCACACCTCGCCCCCTTCTGACCTCTCTATCACTGTCGACAACACCTCTATCTCCCCTGTCCCCCAACTTCGCTGCCTCGGTGTCATCCTCGACTCCTCTCTCTCCTTTGGCCCCCACATTCTCTCTCTTGCTAAATCCTGCCTCTTCCAGCTGTGTAACATCGCTCGCATCCGGCCCTTCCTCTCCCAAGATGCCACCAAATGTCTTATTCACTCTCTGATCATCTCCCGCTTGGACTACTGTAACCTCCTCCTCACTGGCCTCCCCCAATCTCATCTTGCTCCCCTTCGATCTGTTCTTAACGCAGCCGCTAGGCTCATCTTCCTCTCTCGTCGCTCCTCGTCGGTCTCCCCCCTCTACCAATCCCTTCACTGGCTCCCCTTCCCCTTCAGAATCCTCTTCAAGCTCCTCACTCTTACTTACAAGGCCCTCGCCAACTCCACTGCACCCTACATCTCCACCCTCCTCTCTATTCATGCTGCTTCCCGCCCTCTCCGATCTGCCAATCACCGTCGCCTCTCTTCTCCCCTGATCACCTCCTCCCATGCGCGTATCCAAGACTTCGCCCACGCTGCCCCCCTCCACTGGAACAAGCTCCCTCCCTCCATCAGAACTTCCCCTAATCTGTCCAGTTTCAAACGGGCTTTAAAAACCCACCTTTTTCGTAAAGCCTTCCAGTCTCCCACTTAATTACCTACCTTTTCTTCTGCCTCTTCCCCTTTATTCCCCTTCCCCTATCCTCCATTCCTCCCTCTCTCCCCCATGTCTCTCTGTCTGTCTACCTCACCCCTTAGATTATACGCTCCTTTGAGCAGGGTCACCTCTCCTCCTGTCTCACCACTGTTACTCTGCTCTCCAGCAACCTTGTTATCCTCCTCGAGGACCCTCTTCCCCCTGTCCCCTCCCGCTCCCTCCTCTCCCCACCTGGGGGTCTCCCTATAATCCGTGCCCTCCCTCTTGGGCTCCGTCGTATGCAGACCTTCCCCTCTCCCCTCCCCCGCCCTTGCTGTGCTTTGAGCTCACGGAGTTACTGTGCTTATTGTTTACTGTACTGTGCTGTCTCTCCTTGTATTGTAATTTTGTTTGTCCCTGTACGGCACTGCGGACACCTAGTGGCGCCCTATAAATAAAAATTAATAATAATAATATTAAGAGGTTATTTTTTTTGTACCAACGGTTTTAAGGTATCGGGAAGGGGGATGCAGAAAAAAAGAAGTGGGTAGAAGGGGGGGGGGGTTACATAGTGGGGAGCAGACTGAACAATAAACACCAAGATGTAAACTTAATTTCTCAAATCCAGAGCTGTGTAGACATACTAAGGGGGCCGGAGTCGATGCAGGTATGGAGCCATCAAGGAGGTGGTAAGGGTAAGGCAGCCAGGGCAGGGGTGAGAGAGTCGTCTCTGGAGCACATAAGATCCCATCCCCTTGTGCCAGGGCATCCATTTAACAATTGGGGAGGATGACGCCATGGAATATGGGTGTCCAGTGTCTCCATGCGAAATCTAAAAGTAATTTTGTCAACAATTTTATGAATAGCAGGGGGAGATGGTTGTTTCCACAGTTGTCCTATCACAGCCCTAGCAGACACCAGAATGTGGCCACAGAGATATCGATAGCGTTTGGGCAGTTAGTCTGGGTATAAGTGGAGAATAGCGACAAGTGAGGTTGGAGTCTAGGAAATTTAAGTAACTTTCTGGGCGAGGTCAAGAACTTCTATCCAGAGTGGCTGAATGACGGGGCACAACCAGGACGCATGCATAATGTCCACGGGAGTCCCTCAATTGCACCAGCAGAGTTTGGAGTGGTCAGGCCAGATCTTCTGAAGGTGGGCTGGGGTGAGATAAGTCCTATACAAAAGTTTAAGCAACATTTCCACATGATTGGCACATTTGGAGACTTTAGAGAGGCTCCCATAAATAATTCTCCATTCGGATGGGTACAGGGAGGTGTTAAGGTCCATTTCCCATGTATTCTGGAAAGTATGTTTAGGTATATCAAAAAGGCTAGATAAGTATTCATACCAAAATGTAATACCTCCTTTGTTATTGCCCCTAGCTAGTTTAGTATATAGAAGAGGTGGGGTGGATGTAACGGGCAGCCATGGCGACGGAGCTCCCCTATTCAATGCCACACCCGCAGGTATTTATAAAAAGCCTTAGTGGGGATTCTATATTATTCCTGCAACTGTGCAAAGGAGCAGAGACCCCGGGACCAATCAAATGTGTGACAGAAGAGAGGCCCCAACAACTCCAGATGGTGATATCAAAATGAGGAAGCAATGTAGAGACTGCAAGTAAAGAGATATTGGAAAGATGGAGTCTTTGGAGGACCCAATCTTTCTATCCCAGGCCTTAAGAGCATCTAGTAGAGAGGTTGGGAAATGAGGAGAGTGAGGCCTCAGAAAGTCAGACCAAATCTGCCCCAGGGCATGCAAAGTAAAGGGTTTGTTCCTTGTCAACCCAAGGATTTTGCAGGGCTGGGAGCATCCAGTCTCTGATTTGGGTAAGAATGTATGCTTCTTGGTAACGGGACAGATCCGGCTGGGCTAGGCCTTCCAACTTCTTGGGCAAGGCCATTTGGGCAAAAGGTTAGCTGAGAGGGCTTTTTCCGCCATTTGTATCAGCATGAGTAAGTAGAGTTCGGACTTAAACTTTATAAGGGATGTTTCTAAATAGGTTCATAAGCTTAGGGATTAGCATAATTTTAAAGGCCGCCACCCAACCCAGCCAGGAGAAATTGAGAGATTATTACCACTACTATTGTATATTTATTATTAATATTATTAGTCATTCTTACAAGAACTGATTATTAAATAGTGTTGCATAGTAAACTATTTACCTCTGACTATGTATAAGATGAAATAATCTTCCAGTTATTCATTTTGCAATGGATATGAGGGAATAGCATGCAACTGGGAACGCTAGAAGTAAATTCTTTCTAGGGTAGTAATGAATGCATATTTTATGGGTCTATGTCGTAGCCATCAATTGGCTGCTGGATTCACTAACAAATAAGTAACCAGCACCATTAACCAATCACAGCTTCAGTTTATTACATCATCCCTATCCTTGACAGGCTCTATATCAGCGGTGAGCAACAGGCAGCCTGCTAAGCCTTCCCCTGCATGACCCAGCCAGCTGCTCCAAATTTTATCAGAAGGGGACACTCAACATCCGCATCACATGACCTTCTATGCACAGAGCAGAGAGGTCACGGCATATCTGGATGAGGGGGTGCTCTCCCTTCTTACTCTTTGCAACCCCTTTGAAGGCTGGATGGCCGCATATGATGCCCTTCACCTCTTTTACATTGCCCCTCAATGTGCTATATTGTTCTAGGTTCCACCTACCCCTACCCTTAAAAGCATGGATTTTCCTTAGTAATTCTCTACCAAATCATCTACTTTTTATAAGATCTCTGTTGGCAAAACAAGACTGTTAGACACAGACAGAAGGTCTGCTGCACAGACATAGGCTCACAGCTCTCAGCATGTCATGTGATAGCAGATGGGGAGAAGGAACCCACTGGAGACAGAGCTCAGAGAGGGATTCCAAAGCCCCTCTGCTCACCACTCCGTGTGCCATGTGACTGTGGTTGCTAAGGTAGCCCAGAATCTTAATTCATTAATAGCAGCCTGAAGAAAGAAACAAGAGAAAATGTTTTAACAAATGTAAGATATTATGTAACTTATCAGAGCAAAGGACATGTGGGTAAATTTAAGTACTCCAGACTATTCAGCTATGTGAATTTCTACATATACACTTTAGACAAACTTATTCTGAATGCAGAAATGTTTTTCAGCGCCACCTTCGCACACTGATTCGCCAGCCGCAAACTCAAAAATCGCTGAAGTGTGTTGCTCGTCTGTACCACAAGATATTCTTTTCACTGTGGATCAGTTGTTAATATTACATTTAAAATGAAAAAATATAAGAATAACAAGTTCTGTTAAAAATGATCATATCTGATTTCGCCAGTGCTTAAGAGGTGGATTCTTGGTCCTTTTTAAAGAGCCAAGTCATAAGTATGCCCAATTTTCCTCGCCGCTTCTAAGAGCTCCAGTCAATAAATGGATTATGGTTTCCGGCAAACTTAACATGTTCCTTACACGGTGCAGTGTTTCTATGAAGCAGTCACTGCTGCACCTCTAGAATGCTGTTTACGTTTGACAGGTCCTAAAACACTGAGATGTTATGATTTTTGACACCCTCTAGTGAATACCACGTTCTCTGGCACGATCCTCCATTGGTGGCTTTCACCTGATGGAATATCTATATCACATATGACATAACATGTTTATCTCAAAAAGACAGCCCAGTGAAAATAAGTATTAAGTTTATTAGACGGCATAAAATATTACTACACCATATACAGTTAGTAAAATAGATTCATATGACAAGGCCTGCAGTTACCAAGAGCTCAGTTTAGATGTGCAAACCACATGTTTTTCATTGAATATTACTTACTGTGACATACTCGTCTCTGTAGTCACTTAACAAGCCAAGCTCCACTGTATCCTTTTAATAAAACCCTACCCCTCATTTCTTATGGCTTTCATTGCTGCGAATAAAACTCTTTCAAAGGAAAAGATGTAATGATAGATTCCTCCATAAAGATTTTTTTTTCCCTTCTTTTATAATCATTTTCTGGCGCTGAAACTTATTTTTTTCTTTTTCGAAGCTCAATGGGATTCAGAGAATCCCAACTGTAAATCCGCAAGATATATTTCCCATCTGAAGTTGATAATCAGTTCTTTACAGTGTGACGGTTGGCCTAATTGGAATGGAGGCAGCTGACAGATTGATGGGGAGAGGGGCATATGCAGGTAGCAGGGAATAATTGGAGGGAGGGGGGTTGGTGGTGAGAATGAAATAAATTTACGAATTCAGATTGTGCAAAATCGCTGGGTGATTTCGTGACGTCACGTTTGCGCAAGTCTACCTAGTTTTGCAGGGAAGAACAGGGTTCTACAGGTCGAGGCGATGGTGCCTGCAGAGGCGCATATGTTTGCACCGGCCAATGGGAGGGTTCAAAGGCATTACTTTTTAATTGGCGATTAGGCACACGTGGGCACCTATCCTTGCAATAAAGTGCAGAAATTAGATTTTATTTAGCAGAACGGAGTTATTTACATGGGGAAAAGAGGGAAACTGCACATTTACAGGGGCATTCATTGCTTTGCGGATTGGTGAGAAATACTCAGCTGCCTCAAAGATACTGGCCTGGACAGGAAGATTTAGCTTTTCGCTGGGCCAATGTGATGAGATATGCCCACACATGACCCGGCTAGCCAGTTCACACATGCACAGTTGAACTGAAAGCAGAAAACTTGAATGAGGAAGCTATTGATGTCTCACCACTGACAAGAGCTCTGCTATTTCCAGCTAAAACTACTTCCTAAAACTATAAAATATAGCACTTGTTAACTATATGGGCACCATTTAACACCGCTGACGTGTCATTTTGGCTATCACTGTGTGCCCACCATCTCTGTGCCACCTGGACCCAGCTCTGTCCCCCACCCATGCAGTCAACCCTTTCCCCCGCCTGCTCAAGATAGCTGACTCCTCCCTGGAATAACGTGGACGGGGTGTTATGAGCGTTTTGTCGCTATCCAATAACGATTGTCGAATCTCGATTTGTGTTTCCAACGCACAAAGATTTATTCTCAAAAAGTAGCAGTATATATATCTTAGCAAAATAATAATAAGTACAGCCGTTACTTATCGCAGGCGCTCTGGATCCAGTGAACAGTCATTCAGTCCTGAAGTCTGTGGTCTAGGTGACTGAACTCTGGATGAGGAGCTGCTGCTTATATGCAAACAGAGATACAGTAAAACAATGCAAAGGTGTGGCTTGCTTCTATTGGTCCAGGCATCAGGAGGGTCCAGGGGGTTGCAGATCATAGGCTAGTTTAAGCTCAGGAATCCAAAGGAGGGGGTCATCTCTCCAGAGGATGGGTTCTGATCTTCCCGGCAAGATTTCTCATCATAATAGTCCATAATTCCTTAACATTAATAACTTGCGTATGCACTCTGCGATTCCGTCGCAGAGTGAACCGGACAGTCGCAAATGCGAAGAGGATTAGTATGATACCACACATGACTTGATTCCTTCAACGTGTACCATATGTTTTACTGATATGCATATAACTTATACTATTGCACATAAATACTACCATATTTCGACATAAATGACTATGTGCTGCAACTACCATTTAATGTGTACTATTTTACAAGTATGCGTGTTTGTGCAAATGTATGTAAAAGACTAAATACTGTTGTTGCCACGTGTTGTAGCTGCGTACACCCTTCCACGCCAAAGCGTGCCCTTTTACGCCGTAGCGTACCGTACGCATCATTTTAAACAAAGACAACCAAGTTTGCTCGATTTTAATTGACATGACTTTATCCAATTTGCTGACTTCGACAGGGGTCAAGTGGAGCCCATACAATTAACAAGTCACTAAACATTTTTATTATTTTTCACTACAACACATTTCTTCAATATTTACCTTGTTCCTCCTTTTAAAATTAGTTTGTCACAGAGAAGGGATGTATTCTCATGTTCTTTCTTTTTTAGTATTATTATTTTTATTTTAATTTCTTGCATGGTGAAGCTATTGATGTCTCACCACCGACAATTGCTCTGCTACTTCCAGGTAAAACTCTCTGGTTTTCACCGGTGACCGGACTTTTGAACCTTTAATAAATAGACCAGTTGAATTCCCTCCCACTTCTGAATTCCCAGAAATCGGGTCTCGTCCTTATACACCAGACATAATGTGTTCTGTAACTTCCAGTTGCACTTTATATGTGAAGCAAACATGTCATCAAGAAATGCCGATGTCCTATCCTGCTCATGATTCATTTAAGCCATGAATAAATCTTAACCAATGAAAATATAAAAGGTTTAAGGAATGACGGAGGTGATCCTACAGTGGTAGCAGGAAGGACAATTGATGTGACGTTTTTACTGTGTCCACTTTGCACATTTTCTAGAACATATAATAGATGTAGAGTGATTTTGATTTTCTGGGGGGGGGGGGGGGGGCAGTTTCAAAAGACGTAAAGTTGACTTGTAGGCTGAAATGCGCATCATGGACAAAAAACCCAAAACATTGTACAGCACATTTTGTGTTCTGTGAATGATCCTTATTGTGATCTCTTGACCATCGTTCAGTTTTTCTTGTGACCTTTAGCCTGGATAATGTCGAAAGAAGATTCAACTTCTAAACACAACAAATGCGTGATAATTTGCACTATAATAAGCAATAGCACCGGTGTAAATAATAACACTTATCAAGGGACTTTTCTCTTTAACCTCTTAATGGCCAGAGTTTTTTTTTTCCAGCTCTCTCGCCTCTCAATAGTTGGGCACCTTCTGGTACCCCTGGTCGGTGGACCCCAAGGAAAGAAAAATCTTGTGCCCCCTTTGTTTATTATAATTAAAGACTTTCCAGTCCTTTGTATTTATTATGATTAAATATTTTTTTGCTGTGTTGTTTTTTCCACCTTTTATCTGTAGGGCAGGGTAATAAATACTTCATACTTTCCTACTCTCCTGGAATGTTCAGGGGACTCCCAAACTCTGGGTCGCTCTCCAGAACCTGTGTGAAAGCAGGCATTCCTACTGCATCCTGCCCATTTCATGGGCAGTAGGTGGGATGAGGGCTTAGATGAGGCGATTTACTGTAAATCGAGTCATTCTGGCCCCGCTCCCCAGGAATCAATGGAATCCATAGACAGAAAAAATAACCCACAGAAACATATCAAGGGGTTGCCCTGGCAAATTGAGTTTATGTCTTTTAAGCCTGCCCACTTAATGAATAGACAGCCAATCAAGAGCAGTCTCTCATCTGTGATGAACTAACAATGACTATGTACTCCTGAACTTCAAATCACTGACATAGTCACCATAATCTTCTTAAGCTAGGAAGGTGAATATTTATGGTAATAATAATAATATTAATAATTTATCCTCTAATACGTGCAAAGGACATAATCTTACTCTCATTGAGAACCATATTATGGACAGATAATTGCCACCTGGACACTGGACAGAGAATTTCCGCCCTTGCCAGTCATGTGACACAAAGATAACCATCTGCAAGCAGCAGTTCCATGTCCCCTGTCCAGGCATGAGATATATGAGAGATAATGCACGATTCTGCACCTCAGAGGGAATACTGCTCTTCACCATTTGTAAAAGTCAACAAGCATGAAAAGATGCTCAAATTACATACAGATACACAGAATTAGATTGTCTGTGCACAGCATTAAATGTTTTACTAAAAATTATAAAGATGATCACCTGTCAAGCAGTATTTTCCTAAAAGCCCTAATTTCCTTGTAGTTATTAGCACGTATCCCATTATTGAGAAAATCAACTATAAAACAAGATCCCTTTATCTCTGTGCCGTACTCCTTGATATAATGCCTTGCTATGCACTGTCCTGTGGGCTGAGTACCCCATGTGATCAGTCACAGCCAATGTAGTGATAGCTGGCAGCTTGATGATGTCACATGGATGTTCACACTCATTGATATTTATACCTGGTCAAAAGGGGATTAACTTCATGCAGACATGTAAACATGTGAACTATACAGCTGTAACACATAATAAATATAACATAAGTTTATTTATGTTGTCTATTTAGATCTTGATTAATGTGCAGTTGGGTGTTAGCATCTAAGATATTAGAAATAGGGTGTGTTTCCAATTCTGCAAATATTACTCTTAGAAAATGGAGATCTCTGTCTCTACTATGTAAGAGATCTGTCTTCAGTTTCCCCACCGCAGGATTAGAAATCCACATCCAACATTAGACTCCAAACAGCTGAATACAGTGGAAAGTATGCAGCGTTCCCTAGAGACAGCAAACTGAAGATCCACTAAGTGTGTTTACTTTATATCATATATAATTTCTTGTGTCAGTGTCTGGCCAGTGTCACCCTGTGAAAAGTGTCAGGTGGTCTATTCCATAGAATTACTAATTATTCGAGCAGGCAGTGATGATGTCATCACCTGTTTTCCTTGTTCAATGAGCCAGACTGAATGTGAAAGCTAGTAAGTGTGAATGAGAGTTATTACCAGGCTGAGTGGAGGATTTAACGTGTGTGGGAACCGGAGATACGTTGTTCAGTATTGCCCTGGCTTTTCACTGAAACTGAAGTGTTATGGAGTATTTCCTCACCTCTCCCTATGTAACGTACCTGATGTACAACCTCATTGTATGTTATGAGGATATTTTCTAGGATTACATGTAGACACAAAACTGTACTGAATCCAAGAGATATTTTAATCTTCTATTTTGTTTTATTTATTTTTTTCTATTTATTTTTTTCAATTCGTAGACAAGAACCACATTCTTGACCTACATAATCTATCTGCATTTTATATATGCTAGAAAAACAGAAATACCTACCAACTCTCACTGACCACAGTCTAGCAGGTTGAGAGTAAATCACTTTATATTCATTTCCTTGATCACCTGTCTATTGGCTGAGTCAAGACTCCTGAGACATCATCCATCCCACCACGATCCGCTATATCCTGATGAATGTATATTGGCTACGTGTTAACATATCGGCTATATGGGGGTATTATGATGTATGTATACACATGTATACATACAGTACATACACATGTATATATATATATATATATATATATATATATATATATATATATATACACACATACACATATATACATGTATGCACATATGTATACATATGTCTGTACATACACGTATATATACACATATGTGTGTGAGTGTGTGTGTGTATGTATATATATATATATATATATATATATATACACACACACACACACACATATCATGTCAATTAACTGTGTTGCCACCATCTCTGTGACAAGCTCTGTCCATCATCCATGTACAGTCATGGGCAAAGGTTTTGAGAATGAAGCAAATATTATTTTTCACAAAGTCTGCTGCCTCAGTTTTTATGATGGCAATTTCCATATACTCCAGAATGCCATGAAGAATGAGCAGATGAATTGCAATTAATTTCAAAGTCCTGCTTTGCAATGATACTGCACTGTATCCCAAAAACAACAATTCCACTGCATTTCAGCCCTGCCACAAAAGGACCTGCTGACTGACATCAGGTCAGTGAGTCCCTCGTTAACACATGTGAGAGTGTTGATGAGGACATGGCTGGAGATCACTCTGTCATGATCATTAAATTAGAATAACAGACTGGAAGCTTTAAAAGGAGTTTTTCCTCTGTTAACCATGGCTATAGCAGTGTGCTGGGGGAATTGTCTGTGTGTTTGATCTTTTTAGGATAACCCCACCCTGTCAAGCACCTGCTATGAGCCTATAAATTGTATTGAGCAACTTCCTCTTCTGTATTTGTTTGAGAGGCATGTTGGTGTCAGTAGTTGAGGTGGAGTACTGGCGCTGAATTGCTGTTTGGAGTACCTCTTGGTAAGTTAGCTCTCAATTTAAAAATGCATATATGTAGGGCCCAAATATATGGGACTCTCACTGTTTAGAGTTAGGACCACCCTATTAGCAAAAGCATGGTATAGTGGCGGGTGGCTTTAACATACATTTGCAAATGTGTGCAACTAAGTCTTTTGCATTTTTATCTACAGTAGAAATGGCAGGACTTTTGCTGGCTATAGCTGTGTGCTGGGGGAATTTTCTGAGTGTTTGTTCCTTTTAGGATAACCCCACCCTTTCAAGCACCTGCTATGAGCCTATAAATTGATTGAACAACTTCCACTTCTGTAACCATGAAACACGTGCAGTCATCATTGCTTTGCACAAAAAGGGCTTCACAGGCAAGGAGATTGCTGCTAGTAAGATTGCACCTAAATCAACCATTTATCGGATCATACAAAACTTAAGAATAAAGGTTCAATAGTTGTGAAGAAGGCTTCAGGGCACCCAAGAACATCCAGTAAACGTCAGGACCGTCTCCTAACGTTGATTCAGCTGCGGGATCGGGGAACCACCATTGCAGAGCGAAGACTTTTAGAGGATGGCCTGGTGTCAAGATGGTCTGCAAAGAAGCCACTTCACTGCAGGAAAAACAACGGGGACAGACTCTGCAAATTGTACACGGCTTGGACTGCTGAGGACTGGGGTAAAGTCATTTTCTCGGCTAAATCCTCTTTCAGATTGTTTGGGGTATCTGGAAAAACACTTGTTCGGAGAAGAAAAGATGCTACCATCAGTCCTGTTTCATATGCCAAAAGCATCCTGAGACCATTCCTGTGTGGGGTTGCTTCTCAGTCAAGGGAATGGGCTCACTCACAATTTTGCCTAAGAACACAGCCATGAATAAAGAATGGTACCAAAACATCCTCCAAAAGCAACTTCTACCAACCATTCAAGAACAGTTTGGTGATGAACAATGCCTTTTCCAGCATGATGGAGCACCTTGCCATAAGGCAAAAGTGATAACTAATTGGCACGGGGATCAAAACATAAAAATTTTGGGTCCATGGCCAGGAAACTCTTCAGACCTTAATCCCATTCAGAACTTGTCAATCTTCAGGAGACGGGTGGACAAACAATAACCCACAAATTCTGACAAACTCCAAGCATTGATTAGGCAATAATGGGTGGCCATCAGTCAGTATGTGGCCCAGAAGTTAATTGACTGCATGCCAGGGCGAATTGCAGAGGTCTTCAAAAAGAATGGTCAACACTGCAAATATTGTGTCACATTAATGACACTTTAGATGCCACTGACTGGTATTGGCACAACTAAACATGAGGCGCAGAGTCTAATGCACCCCTGGTGTTCACCGGGGCCCCCCGCAAGGAGGTATGAACTTGGCCACGTGAGGTGCGCAGGTCGCGGTTCTCCATGTTAGTTACCAGTGCAATGGAAGAAGTTCAGGGATGGTCGTGCAGTCCGGGTCAGATACCAAACAATGGCAGGATCCAGAAGAATAACCAGAGACGAGCCAGAAGTCAGAATTCAGATAAGGTGCAGTACCGAAGTGCAGAACAAGAGAATGGTCAGGAGCAAGTCAGGAGTCAGGAACCAGATAACAACAACATGAAGAGGATAACAGAAGGCAGGAACATTGGAGCCGGTGAACCAATACTCTGGCAGCAGACAGACTGAAGTAAGGAAGTGTTTACTATAGTGGTGGCCTGTGTCTGATAGGATGGTGCTGATTTCGTCAGTCAGATGTACCTGACCGCCGATAAACAGAAGAGGAAATTGTCCCATTGCCTAGCAACGGAACGTGACCTCGCCACTCATGCCCGTGTAGTGTCAGGCCGAAACCAAAAGTATGTCCCGTTGCCAGGCAACGGGACATGGAACCTACAGGAGTACATGCACACTGTCCATAGGTGGCGGGGACTCTGCTTAAACTTATTGTAATTGTCAATAAAAGTCTTTGACACTTATGAAATGCTTGTAATCTTACTTCAGTATACCATAGCAACATCTGACAAAAAGGTCTAAAAACACTGAAGCAGAAAACTTTGTTAAAACCAATACTTGCGTCATTTTCAAAACTTTTGTCTATGACTGTAGTCAGCCCTCTCCACCGTCTGTCCAATATAGCTGAATTCTCCTTGGAATAACATGTTGCTGGTTCAAGTGGAGCCCATAAAATTAACAAGTATCTAAACATTTTTTATTATTTTTCACTTTCTTATTTATGTACTTTAGTCCTCCTTTTAAAGCTATTCACATAGAAGAGATGTATTCTCATTTTCTTTTCTTTTTTCTTTTTAGAATAATTTTTATTATTTTAAAGTTTTTATTTATTTTCTTTAAAGTATTGGCCTCCCCTGACCCACTTTATATGCAATGAATGATACCTGGTATACGTAGGGCAGTTAACGATGGCCGCACATTAGATCAGCTTTGTGCCCACCTCAAACATATTAATTTTCCCACATATACAAACAGATACAGATTTGTGAAGACATTTGCAAGGTGGTGCCCTGGGGGTAAATGTATCAAGTTAAGATTTTCAATTACCAGCGATTTTCTCTGTGAGTTTAAAGTTGCCGATTTATTATCCGGCAATTTGATGTAAAATCTCCAGTGATGTGTTTCTTTCAAAATCACTACAAATCGTTGTCCCACTGTAGCTATACAAATCGCCAAATGTATGAAGCTGCGATTTTGCAAACTCGCACGGTGGCTTAGTGGTTAGCACTTCTGCCTCACAGCACTGGGGTCATGAGTTCAATTCCCGACCATGGCCTTATCTGTGTGGAGTTTGTATGTTCTCCCCGTGTTTGCATGGGTTTCCTCCAGGTGCTCCGGTTTCCTCCCATACTCCAAATATATACTGGTAGGTTAATTGGCTGCTAGCAAAATTGACCCTAGTCTCTCTTTCACTCTCTCTCTCTCTCTCTCTGTCATCTGCGTGTGTGTGTGTTAGGGAATTTAGACTCTAAGGGGGTATTCAATTGACGGCGTGATCGCCGAAAAACGAGCGCTCGAAAAATATTACCGTTAATACGGTAATTACTCGCTGAATTTCAGCTCGCAGCTCCCTGAGCTGAAATCCAGCGAGTAAATTACTGTATTAACGGTAATATTTTTCGAGTGCTCGTTTTTCGGCGATCATGCCGTCAATTGAGTACACCCCTAAGCTTCAATGGGGCAGGAACTGATGTGAGTGAGTTCTCTGTACAGCGCTGCGGAATCAGTGGCGCTATATAAATAAATGGTGATGATGATGAGTTTGATTCAATATTGCCAGATACATAGCGCTGCTTTCTATAGGCGAGATTGGCAAACACATCATTACACTGCAGGGCAATGTTAACATAACTGGAGGCACGCTTGATTTGCAATAAACCATATTTTTTGTTATAAAAAAATGATTATGAATTTTCTTACGGGGGCAAATTATTTAAGAATAAATTGGTGGCCGAAAACTAATTATAAATTAAATGGAAGTTGTTTTTATTATATTTTTTATTACAGTGGGTTACTATTTCATCACCAGTGGGGCAATATTTATATTTTTATGATGTGGCAACACTTAGTACTTAGTACATAGTTGTGGCACTACAAGTGTCAGCATGCACATGAGCACTTGTAGTGCCACAAACAGGGCCGGACTGGCCATCTGGCGCTTCTGGCAAATGCCAGAAGGGTCGATGGCTTGATGGGCCGGCCCGACTCCTCCCATCTTCTTGGTGGCTGGTTCCTCCCCAAGAACCAGCCACCTCAGCTCCCTCCCCCGTTATGCTGTGCAGTTACACTGGTGAGCCTCCTGGGGTTTTTGTTTTTTTTTACTGAAGAGGGGAGGATTTTCTCAGGGGTTCCGCAATTTTCGGGGGTGGGGGGGGTTGCGGGGGTGTCCTCATTCTTGTGGGGGGGGTCAAGAGTGTGGAAGAGCCATGGGGTGCTGGGAAAGGGGGTGAGATAGCCAGGGGGTGCTGGGAGAGGGGATGAGAGCCAGGGGGTGCTGGGAGAGGGTGTGAGAGAGCCGAAGGATGT
Source organism: Mixophyes fleayi (assembly GCF_038048845.1). Lineage (NCBI taxonomy): Eukaryota > Metazoa > Chordata > Amphibia > Anura > Limnodynastidae > Mixophyes > Mixophyes fleayi. The sequence goes on along the minus strand of NC_134404.1, from coordinate 31,115,297 downwards.
GCTGGGAAAGGGGGTGAGAGAGCCGAAGGGGGTGCTGGGAGAAGGGGTGAGAGAGCCAAAGGGGGTGCTGGGAAAGGGGGTGAGAGAGCCAAAGGGGAAGAGGTGCTCTGAGAGGGCTGAGAGAGCCAGGGGGTGCTAGGAGAAGGGGTGAGAGAGCCAGGGGGTGCTGGGAGAGGGGTTGAGAGCCAGGGGGTGCTGGGAGAGGGGGTGAGAGCCAGGGGGTGCTGGGAGAGGGGATGAGAGCCAGGGGGTGCTGGTAAAGGGGATGAGAGAGCCAAAGGGGGTGCTGGTAAAGGGGGTGAGAGAGCCCAAGGGGAAGGGGGTGCTGGGAGAGGGGGTGAGAGAGCCAGGGGGTGCTTGGAGAGGGGGTGAGAGAGCCAAAGGGGAAGGGGGTTCTGGGAGAGGGGGTGAGAGAGCCAAAGGGGAAGGGGGTGCTGGGAGAGGGGGTGAGAGAGCCAAAGGGGAAGGGGGTTCTGGGAGAGGGGGTGAGAGAGCCAAAGGGGGTGAGAGAGCCAAAGGGGAAGGGGGTGCTGGGAGAGGGGGTGAGAGCCAGGGGGTGCTGGAAGAGAAGGTGAGAGTGCCGAAGGGGGTGCTGGGAAAGGGGGTGAGAGACCCAAAGTGGAAGGGGGTGCTGGGAGAGGGGGTGAGAGAGCCAAAGGGGAAAGGGGCACTGGGAGAGTGGGTGAGAGAGCCAAAGGGGAAGGGGGCACTGGGAGAGGGGGTGAGAGAGCCAGGGGAAAGGGGGCGCTGGGAGAGGGGGTGAGAGAGCCAGGATGGTAGGGGGTGCAGGAAGAGGAGTGAGAGAGCCAGGGGAGTAGGTGGTACAGGAAGATGTGTGAGAGCCAGCGGAGAAGGTGGTGCAGGGGGTTAAGTGAGAGGGACAAAGGAGAAGATGGTGCAGGGGCATAGGTAAAAGAAAGTGTAAAGGGAGAGACATCTTAAGAATTCGAATGTTAGGGATGCAGCTATCATAAAACACAAGTAGTAATGAAGAATGGAAATGCACAGAGGGGACAAGTGTTAAAAAAAATAAAAAATCAAGCCTTCATACTCCATTCACTTATATTTTCTATACCCCCACTCCTAAATTTCTGACTCGACCACTGCCCTCTATTCCTGCTTCCGACTGCCTGTGTGAGCTGACAGCTGCTGATCTCTCCTCGCCCAGCGTACCCAGTAGGAGAACAGAACACAGGATGCCATAATCAGGTAAGTTCATATATTTTCTCATGTGCAATATGTTTTTAACCATCCTTTCTAGAACTGGGGACACTACATCGTATCCAATAATGTTTAACACTATGTATTGCTCATTATTGCGCTGTAATGTTTTTTGCATATTTATCTGTACAGAGATTTTTAATTAAGAGGAAAAAACATTGCTTGTCATAAATTTTATCTAATTGTGTCAATATATCTATTTTTGTTTGCATTGTAAATGATGTATTAAGCTGCTCTTGGGACTCACACTCAGTATCTGATATGCTGTACCAATTTTTATTTGTGAATGAGTTTTTGTCTGAGCTTTACTAATGATTTGGGGTCACTACTATGGCATAATGTTATTTGGGGTCACTATTGTGGTATAATATGATTTGGAGGCACTGTTGTGACATAATATGATTTGGGGGCACTACTGTATGGTATATGTTTTGGGGGCACTACTATGCCATAATATGATTTGTGGGCACTTCTGCATGACCAAATATGAATTGAAGGTAATACTATGTGCCATAATATGACCTTGGGGCACTACGATGTGGCATAATATGAACTGGGCACACTACGGTGTGGCATCATATGAACTTCTGCCAAAGGCAAGTCTTTCATTGTTGAATATGATGGGAGCCCAAAGAAGTTGCTGTATCGGGGCCCAAAATTCCTCTTGTCAGCCCTGCCTGTGAGTCAAGGGGGTAGACGTCTCCAGGTAAATAATCTAAATGTTTCCTATCTAATCAAACTGATGGATCACATCCAATTATTTCTCACCCACCTCCTCTATCCTCCTTAATTTATATACTGTGTTATTTAAAATGAATAGAAAAGACGCATATACAATTACTGTAGTAGAACAAAAATATTTTTCTCTGACATTTTGCTGTAGATGGAAATATTTTTAATGCGGCCATGTGGGTTCAACTTTTTTAGATATATGTTAGTTTTATTTCATGTGGAATGATTCATGAAAATTCTGCCATTACTATTTAATTGAGGGAAAAGGATACCTGTTACCTATATGTGTGTGTAAGTACTCTGTTCTTTGTTGCTATTTTGTGGGAGATTTAAAAAAAAGCAAAATATTGTTTCCTACAGTGGCGTCTGTATAATTGGTGGTATTGCTGTAGTATGGGGTGGCGTGGTGGTGGCAATGTTGTATTGTGTTTGGTGCTTAGTATTGCTAATAAGTAGGAGAGGGTATTGCTATAATGTGGGGGGTGACGCTGGACGCTGTAATGTGGGGGGTGATGCTGGTTGCTGTAATGTGGGGGTCATGCTGGATGCTGTAAAGTGGGGGGTGATGCTGGACGCTGTAATGTGGGGGGTGATGCTGGACGCTGTAATGTGGGGGGTGATGCTGGATGCTGTAATGTGGGGGGTGATGCCGGTTGCTGTAATGTGGGGGGTGATGCCGGTTGGTGTAATGTGGGGGTGATTGATGTAGTATGAGTGTGTGTGGGGGTTTATTTATTGCTGTAATTTGGGTACTAATAATGTATTGTCATGGTATTTATTGATGTAATTGGGGTGCTAATAATGTAATGTTGAGGGTCATTAGGACAAGTAAATACCCCTCCCCCAACACACACTCATACTACATCATGTTGTACTGCGCCAGCATCAGTGTGCAACAATATAGTGCATGGAGCCCACAACACGTGGGCCTGTGTGCTTTAAATGCCAGGGCTGATTTTTAGTCCCAGTCCGGCCCTGGCCACAATTATGTTCTCTTAATTGTGTCCCTATCAGGAAATTTTAGGTGTTGTCAAGTCATGTAGGAGGTGTAGTGTCCTATGTCTGTATAGAGTGTCATGGAACTGTATTATGATCATGTCCAGTGGTCAGATCATGTTGGGGGTATAGTGTCCTATGTCTGTATACAGTGTAATAGAATTGTATTATGATCATGTCCAGTGGTCAGGTCATGTTGGAGGTGTAGTGTCCTATGTCTGTATACAGTGTAATAGAATTGTATTATGATCATGTCCAGTGGTCAGGTCATGTTGGGGGTGTAGCGTCCTATGTCTATATATAGTGTAATAGAATTGTATTATGATCATGTCCAGTGGTCAGGTCATGTTGGGGGTGTAGCGTCCTATGTCTATATATAGTGTAATATAATTGTATTATGATCATGTCCAGTGGTCAGGTCATGTTGGGGGTGTAGTGTCCTATGTCTGTATACAGTGTAATAGAATTGTATTATGATCATGTCCAGTGGTCAGGTCATGTTGGGGGTGTAGTGTCCTATGTCTGTATACAGTGTAATAGAATTGTATTATGATCATGTTCAGTGGTCAGGACATGTATGGTGTGTAGTGTCCTATGTCTGTATACAGTGTAATAGAATTGTATTATGATAATGTCCAGTGGTCAGGTCATGTTGGGGGTGTAGTGTCCTATGTCTGTATACAGTGTAATAGAATTGTATTATGATAATGTCCAGTGATCAGGTCATGTTGGGGGTGTAGTGTCCTATGTCTGTATACAGTGTAATAGAATTGTATTATGATCATGTCCAGTGATCAGGTCATGTTGGGGGTGTAGTGTCCTATGTCTGTATATAGTGTAATAGAATTGTATTATGATCATGTTCAGTGGTCAGGACATGTATGGTGTGTAGTGTCCTATGTCTGTATACAGTGTAATAGAATTGTATTATGATAATGTCCAGTGGTCAGGTCATGTTGGGGGTGTAGTGTCCTATGTCTGTATACAGTGTAATAGAATTGTATTATGATAATGTCCAGTGATCAGGTCATGTTGGGGGTGTAGTGTCCTATGTCTGTATATAGTGTAATAGAATTGTATTATGATCATGTTCAGTGGTCAGGACATGTATGGTGTGTAGTGTCCTATGTCTGTATACAGTGTAATAGAATTGTATTATGATCATGTCCAGTGTTCAGGTCATGTTGGGGGTGTAGTGTCCTATGTCTGTATACAGTGTAATAGAATTGTATTATGATAATGTCCAGTGGTCAGGTCATGTTGGGGGTGTAGTGTCCTATGTCTGTATACAGTGTAATAGAATTGTATTATGATCATGTCCAGTGGTCAGGTCATGTTGGGGGTGTAGTGTCCTATATCTGTATAGAGTGTAATAGAATTGTATTATGATCATGTCCAGTGATCAGGTCATGTTGGGAGTGTAGTGTCCTATGTCTGTATAGAGTGTAATAGAATTGTATTATGATCATGTCCAGTGGTCAGGTCATGTTGGGGGTGTAGTGTCCTATATCTGTATAGAGTGTAATAGAATTGTATTATGATCATGTCCAGTGGTCAGGTCATGTTGGGGGTGTAGTGTCCTATGTCTGTATACAGTGTAATAGAATTGTATTATGATAATGTCCAGTGGTCAGGTCATGTTGGGGGTGTAGTGTCCTATGTCTGTATACAGTGTAATATAATTGTATTATGATCATGTCCAGTGATCAGGTCATGTTGGGGGTGTAGTGTCCTATGTCTGTATAGAGTATAATAGAATTGTATTATGATCATGTCCAGTGGTCAGGTCATGTTGGGGGTGTAGTGTCCTATGTCTGTATACAGTGTAATAGAATTGTATTATGATCATGTCCAGTGGTCAGGTCATGTTGGAGGTGTAGTGTCCTATGTCTGTATAGAGTGTAATAGAATTGTATTATGATCATGTCCAGTGATCAGGTCATGTTGGGGGTGTAGTGTCCTATGTCTGTATAGAGTATAATAGAATTGTATTATGATCATGTCCAGTGGTCAGGTCATGTTGGGGGTGTAGTGTCCTATGTCTGTATACAGTGTAATAGAATTGTATTATGATAATGTCCAGTGGTCAGTTTTGGTAGGTGTAGTTTCCTATGTCTTTTATATCTGGTATTAGGATATTCCATTGTTTATAAAAAAAAAAGTTGCATGTTTACAATAATGTCCTTATTATTGAGGCAAGATGTTCTTTGGTGTCTCTTTGAGACTATATATCCACATTTTAGCTAGAATAAAAAAAAGTAACAACCCTGCCTGGATCAACCTGTTCTCTCAATCTTGATCTTCTGGCAAACCTTCATCCAGCTGTAAGCTGTGTAGTCGTAGTTGCATATTAGAGGATCCCACAAATGTTCATTTTCATGTGGGGTTCACAGTTTTGAACGGCTGCATTAAAGCCCGAGCAATATTTTGTCGCTTCTCACAGTGCAGCACTCCTCCCGTATTCCTTTGAGGCTCCTGGTTTCGAACCACAGCTCTGTTCCCTTGCCAACTCCTTAGAAGTGTTTAGTGACTGGGAGACTGCTGCTTGCTCTCTTCAGAATCTCACACTTCATTTTTCTAGATCCTTGCGAGCAGCAGCAAATATTTCACCAGCCGAGCTTGCTGGCTACCGCCATAAATCAGACTTAGGACCCAAAATAATATCCAGGCCTGTCAAGGTATTAAGCTTTTATTCTCAGACTGGATCCACTGGTAAATGAAGGCTTGTATTTTCCTTAAGAAGCGTAAGGAGAGTAGAAGGATTATGTTTGGCCCTTGGCCAGAAGGTAAAAGATAAAATGCAGAGTGTACAGTCACTGGTTTGAAGGGATTTGAAAAGGACTTAAGCATGAAAAGTGGCTTTTCTTATAGAGGTTTTAATGAAATATGAAGCCAGGTCTGAATCTCATAAAGGGTTTGACATGGCCTGTTCACAAAAAAAAGCATTAGAAAAATGAGAGAGGAGGGGGTTAGTGGGGACACGGAACTACATTAAGGACGACAATCTTGCTAGAATTAACCCTTGTAGATACCATTATAATTCAGATTTGAAGAATTAGTAAAAGTGGGGTATTCAATAAAGTGCATTAAATATTTAGCTAAAGTGACAGCACAAAAATGTTAAAGGTAAATGTCAAAAGTCTGCAGACATTGCACCTGTTACAGTACTTTTAAAGGACACCTATCCTTAAATTCAATATAAAATGTAAGCTTAGTTTTGTGGTCCAACGAATCTTCACAGAATAATTGAAAATTTCTCTAACATAAGATACTGTGGTTTTTTTGGTAACATTAGCTCACAACGAACACCGCTGGCCTTCCTCTACTTGCCTGTCTCACTCAGCTGGGTGTTTTTAAAAGTGAACAGTTCTAAGAGTCAATGCTTAGTATGACTATGCAGGGCTCCCTAGAAATGCTGGCCACAGCCATGTTCTCTGCAAACACTGAACTAAAGGAAATTCTAAAGGTCATTTACAAAGCACACAGATGTCATCTCTGCACCACAATCTCCACCATGGTTTCCTCCAAGGTACAAAGCTTTGTGGAGTACCTCAAAATGCTGGGTTCATGAGTTTGATTGTGTGGAATTTGTATGTTCTCCCTGTGTTTGCCTGGGTTTCGCCTGGGTGTTCCGGTTTCTTCTCACACTCCAAAAACATACTGGTATGTTAATTAGCTGCTATTAAATTGACCTTAGTCTCTCTCGGTCTGTGTGTGTGTTTGTTAGGGAATTTAGACTGTAAGCTCCTATGGGGTAGGGACTGATGTGAGTGAGTTCTCTGTACAGCTCTGTGGAATTAGTGGCGCTATATAAATAGCTGCTGATGATGATGAAGGAGCACTTTGACCGCATTTGTGGAGGAGAAAAGTTTACACCTGTGGAGGGGAGCGAGTGAAGTACAGGGTAGGTGCAAAGCTGCACTTAGCTGTGCAGGACAGTGTGGGAATGAGATTTCACTTTACAGAGCGAGATCGTTATAATGAAATAACGGTGAGGAGAGCGTGCTCCTGGCAATTTTAACTTCACACTTGGGTCTCATTCTTTAATTTTAATGAAACAAAACACATACTGTGCATAGTGCACTGGGCACAATATTTTTTTAAAAAAAAACTAAATAATTAAAAAGTGGGCAAGGCAGGAAAAAAATAAATGAGGGGTTGTCCCTTTGAATATAGGTAGAATCACATATAGATAGTGGTGGTAAAGAATGTGTAAGTGAATGGAATTTTACTGTCAAAGCAGTAGGAGTATAAACAAAATATTAAATGAGTATAAAGAACTAAAAACTGGGGTGCAAGAAGGCTGTGAACACATTGTGCAAACAAAATGACATAGGATCCACAGGAAAGCTGGGGTGTGTGTATATGTGTATATATATATATATATATATATATATATATATATATATATATATGGGTTAATCTAATTCCTAGCGTAAATCATGAGTATATTGGAGGTCAATGAGGAGTTCCATGGATACATAAAGCCACAAGGCTGCAAGCCAATTACGTTTAGAAAGGTTGCAGATTTGCAAGTGTTTTACAGTTTCAGTGGTTGTGTTATTTCTTATAAGACTCTCATAACGTACACTGAAATGATGACATAAGACTTCACCAATTACAGCTTAGGACTTTGGACTTCAGTTCCACTAATGTGGAACAAAAGTGTTAAATTAAATTATATATGTAACAAATGATACCAAAATACAATGTAATATACATAGAAACATCACACTGACATTCAAGGTTGACGGATATGGTGCAGACATGACACAGAAGGTAGAGAGTGTTCTGATTATGAGAGCTTACAATCTAAAGGGAGAGAGCAAAACAATAAGGGCTAATTAGGTATTATGGTAGCTGGAAGTACCCATGGGGAGTAGCATCAAGTGGGTGTAAGCAGGTCCGCCATCAGGGCAGTACAGGGGCTACAGATGTACGGGCCCCAGTCTGACTAGGGTGCCCACCGACCACTCATAAAAACATCTGTGCTGCACAGACAGGATGTGTTGGCTCTGTATAATTCCTGATGGCTAGCCCGTTTCAGGACCAGCCACTTACTTCATGCAGCCGCGGATCATGTGAACCGTTCGTGTCTCCCTTCCCCTATGTGTGTGGCTGTCTCCTCCCGTATGTGCCCACATCAGGCACTGACAATGCCTGACGTGCGAACCACATGACAGGAGCCACCAAATGTGAGCAGACTGCAAGAGAGGCAGACAGAAGAGTCTGCCTCTCCAACGCCGCGTGGACGGAAGAAGGTATGTGTGAGGATAGAGGGGGTGTTCTTAATGTAATGTGGGCGAGGTGGGCTATTCATTTTATGGTGCGGAGTGGGTTGGGAATATTTATTTAATGATAGGTGCTATTAATTTATTTGTGGAGTGATTGTGGGGCTATCTACTTTAATAATGGAGTCTGTTAATTTAAGGTAGGATGATGGGACCTTTAATGCTGGGGTAGTTTGGGGGCTATTAATTTAATGTGGAGCTGAGCTTCGGGAGAAGGAGGGCTATTTATTAAATATGAATGCGAATTAATTAATGTTGGGGATGGCAGGGGATATAGGTATATTTATTACATGTAAATGCTATTAATTTTTTGCTGAGACTGTTTGGGTGGAGGAAAATAGGTTTACTTATTAAATACAGCAAACAAAAGTTATCAGAGCACTAATAATCAACATTTGATCATATCCACATTGTTACTTAATAAAATTGTTCATTTTTTTATACAAAGACCAATAAAATACACTTTTAAAATACTCACAGAAACTCAAAAGAAATCGGAGAGAGATGTGATAAATCTCAAACCCACTGATTAATAAATATTATTTTAAATTTCAGTATATAATGTTAAAATTCTCAGTATGTATCACTCTACGATCTTTTCATTGCTGACCGGCTACTAGATTTGATCTGAGAACCCTTTGCGTCTTTACATTATATGACGGTACAAACATTTGGAACACAGGTGTATACATGTTGCCTTCATTCACAAATCACCCACATACAGTCCACTGATACGGTTAGTTTTTTATAATGTCGTAATAACCAGCTATGATAGAACCTAATTAATGATCTTACATTGTCAAGCCCTTGGTGCAATGAAACAGGCATATTTTAGGAGAAATATCAACAACAAAATAGCTCCGGTTTTACTGTTTGCAGGTGAGGGTCCTCTTTTCATTCTTTGAAATAAAAGAGAAGTGACGTTAGTGAGGGAAGAGATAGATTTGGGAGTCATTTGCATAGAGGTGGTAGTGGGAGCAAAGGAATGTATTAGCTTAGCTAAGCTTAGAAAAAGTATAAAGATTGAAAATCACAGAGTAAAAAACCGAGCCTTGAGCGAGTCCATCTAATGGAGGGAGTGGAGGGGAGGATGTATCAGAGGTAGTATTCAGAAAAGTAAGATGTGAACCCTGAGAGAACCGTATTGCAAAGTTCAAGGGGTGTGCAGGGGATGAAGGTGTATGACTGTATCGAAAGTAGTGGGGAGCTGAAAGAGGATGAGTAGAGAGAAGTGACTCTTGATCTGAGCTTTGTGTAGATGATTGGTCACTTTAGTGAAGGCAATCTCATGGATTGAGAGGAGAGAAAGTGGGTTTGTGCACAGTTTGCTTTAGTAGTATACAAGCTAAGGGGAAAAGGGAAACATGTCTGAAGTTGGATAGAGAGGTGCAGTTCAGCGCCAGTTTCTTGAGATTAAAAGGGATTTCCGCATGTTTGTAGACAGAAGGGAAATTGTCAGTGGAGAGAGACAGGTTGAAGAGGTGGGCTAATTATGGGCAACATTGGGTGTTGGGAGTTAAGATGGAATGGGCTCAAGGAACAGGATGAGGTGGGAAAGGAAAAGAGGAGTGTGAACATCTCATTCTCAGGAATGGATGAGAATGGACTCTTAGGTGAGTGTAGGAGAAGGTGGGTGTGGGGTACTTGAACTGGTGACATAAGATTTCTTGATGGTGGAAAAGAGACGATAGGGGTTGACAGACTGGATTGATATTAGGGACTTAAAGTATATTGGCTTGGCAGGAGAGAGGGCACTGCTGTAAGAATTTTTTTATTTGTTTGGAAGGAACTTATCATCGGAGCAAGATTTCATCTATTGGTGCTCCCCAATACAGTGGTACTTTTGAGGGGGGAAGGTCTATTGGGAGTGCTTGGGTTGGGGTTTAGACTGCTGGAGATGTGACATGATTGGAATTGCTTCATCTAGGGCAGTGAGGACTGTTGTACACAGATAATTCTACATCAGAGCAGGGTAGGACAGAGGAGTCATCCAGTGAGGATGAGAAGAGGATCATGTTGTTCGTGTTTAGGTCTCGCTGTGTGTGCATGGATATAGATAATCAAAACCAAAATTGGTTGATTAAAAACTATTGTAGCTTTTGATCAAATATATAATAAGAATCATTTGTGAATGGCAGCGCAAACTTTTTTTTTAGTTAGCTACTACCATCTTCAGCTACTCATGTTTGGCTGCCAAAGGATCCTCAGAGGTGGCATTTGAAGACAGAATGAGCACTGGGTGGAACCCATGGTTGATATAGAAAGTGGGTACTCCTGTGGAGTTCTGCATCAGGTTGTTCCATGAGACGACTGCCAGGCAAGTAATTGGGTCCAGTCATCCTGGACATCCAAGAAAAAGTATAGCAGGAACTGTTTGAGGGATTGGTTGTTCAACTTGGAATACCTCCTTGGTGAAGATCTGAGAGAGTTGGAATGTTGATGGCAGTTTCTTCAAAGCTGTTAAGTGGACTTGCTTGGAGAAGCAATCCACTGCCACCAGGATGGTGGTGCTCCCTTGAGAGTTGGGGAAGTTGGTAATCAAATCCATGGAGACATGGGTTCATACATCTGTGGATTGCCAGGGGTATCAAGAGCCTGGAAGACAGTGTCCATGGTATATAATTGGACGAAGTAAGGCAAAATCGTTCCTTTCAGTGACCTATCAGAATTCTTGGAGAACCAAAACAATAGTCTTACTGATACCAGTATGCCCTGCCCATCATGAGTCATATCCCCATGGCAGAACCTGCAACTGGCAGCTGGGAGGTACAAATACCTTTTCTACCAGTGCCTTGGGCACGTTGGTTAGCGCTGCAGTTGAGATCGGTATCCAGTCCAGCAACTCCGAAGACTGATCCCAGGATCAAGCCTAGAGGGATAATGCTTTTGCTCTCCATGATGCAGCAGAGTGCATTGGCCTTGATGTTACTGGACCCAGGGCAGAATGTTATAAATAAGTCAAAGTGGGTTAGGAATAGCGTCCACCATGCCTGTCAAGTGTTCAAGCTCTTGGCCTTCTGAATATACTACAGGTTCTTGTGGTCAGTGAGGATAGAGAGAGGGATTCTGGCCTCTTCTAGAAAGTGCCTCCACTCAGTAAGAGCCAGGATGATGGCCAGCAGCTTTGTTACCCACATCATAGTTGACCATGGCAGAGGTGAATTTTTTAGTGACGAAAAAGCAGGGGTGGAGGACATGCTTGCCATCAATTTGGGAGTGCACAGCTCCGGCTTCACTCTCTGATGCATTCACCTCAAGGGTATAGGCTCGACTAGAGTGAGGATACCGAAGTATGGGTGCTGAGGTGAAGAGGTTTTTTAAGGTGTCAAAACCCTGTTGTGTCTGGGGTGTCCCTGTGTCATTTGGAGTCTCTTGCTTGGTCAAGGTCATGATAGGGCAAACTACTCTTGAAAAGTTTTGGTTAAAACATCTATAGTAGTTGTTAAAAACTACAAACCTCTGGATACTCTTGATCACTCTGGGAACAGGCCAATTGAGCACAGCAGAGAGTTTGCTTAGATGATGTGTCCCAAGAAGCTCACACTGGACTGGTTGAAGGAATATATCTGTATTTTGACAAATAATTGACTGTCCGGTAGCCTTTGCAATACTTCTCTCACATGTTTGAGATGTTCTTTGAGCGTGCAAGAGAAAATAAGTATATCAGTAGGTGACACCTCCTGTCTCCAGTAGGTCCCTAAAGAGAGACTTCACCTAGGCTTGGAAGACGGCTGGGGCAGGCTGAAAGATATGACCTGTTATTCATATTGGCAATCCTTAATCTCCCATTTGTCTCCCTCTCAGATATGGATCAGATTGTAGTCTCCTTGCCTGTCAAGTTTGATTGACAGGCAAGAGGAGCCTCTTGATGAGGTCCAAGATCAGTTAAAGGGGGATAACAAATCTTTATTGTTATTTCATTGAGCCCCAAATAATCAATGCAGGGACTTAGGGAACCATCCTTCTTTGCTGTGAAAAAGAAGACTGCACCAGCGAGGGATCTGGATTCTGTGATGATTACTCACTCTAAGTTCTTCTGTATGTAGGTGGTTATGGTCCTTGTTTCAGTTTCAGACACTGGGTAATTTAGGGGCACGGTGCTGAGTAGCAGATCCTTTGGACAGTCCCTTTCTCCACGGGGTGTTAGTGAATCTGCTTGCTCTTTGTTGAAGACCCTGATGAACCCTTGCAGTCCCTTTGGTACAGACTTAGACTCCTCACCTTGAGTAGTACTACATACTTTTGCCATCCACACAGGTTGTAAGCAAGTGTTCTGGCATGAGTTATCCCACCCTTGTATCTGTTTTGTTCTCTAATTGATTACTGGGTTTTGAAGGTAGAACCACGGATAACCTAGTATGATTGCACTTTTGGAGGTGTGGATGGTGCTAAACGAGATCAGCTCCCAGTGACTAGAACCGATACACACCAGCATCTGTACTTGTTGGTTAGCAGAGCTGGGGTTACTGGTCGTCTAACCACAGTTTCTACGCCATTGGCCTGTTTTTATGAGCCAGAAGTAGTTCCATCTTTCGGGTGAAGTCTGTAAAATTTTCCATTGATTCAGAATAAAAGAAGGACCCTGGAATTGAAGAATGGAAAGTGGAGGAGAAATGGCACCAATGGTCACCGGACATGCCTCCTTTTCCAATGATCAACTCCATTCCCCGACGGTTTCTTAATTTTGGACACATTTCCTTCCAGTGACCTTGGTGTCCACAATAAAGATAACTACCTATCTGTAGAAGATGAGTTCTCTAGTCCATGTGCAACAAAGTTCTCCCGAGCAGAATGTATTGCTTAAAGCTGATGACAGGGAGGTGGGAAGATCCCAGTAATTGAGCAAGTCTTTAATTGGGTCTGTCAAACGTTTCTGTAAGGAGGCTAGGAGTGCTTCATATTTTGCAAGGATCCAGAGTTTGATGACATACTGGACAACTGAGCAACCACATTGCTCAATCCGGACCAGTCTAGCGGAAGTTTTGGCAATGTGAACCAAAGTGTCAAAGATCAGTTTCAATGTGATCAAAAGGTTTTTACCCATCATATCATGCACCGGGCGATCGGGCCATATACCCAATCCACGGCTTACTTACCTGCTCCTGCCGTCCGCTCGGTCCAGGCTGGGCGCCGCCATCTTTCCGGGTCTGCGCATCTGTCAATTTCTCTCTCCCTCTCCCTATTGGTTGGAGTTTTGGCTCCAAAGTTTAAAAGGCACCTCCTCCCTGTTCTCAGTGCCTGATCTTCATGTACCTTCCATGGGTTCCTGGCTCCAGTTCTATTCCTCGTCCAAAGAGCTGACTATCTATTCGCTGTATTGCTGCTCCTCAAATCCAGTGAACCTGCTGACTGATGAATTGTATTCCTGCCGTCATCCTAGTGGTAAACAGTCGTCCGCAGAGCTGACACTCTACAGCGCTTCTCATAACCTGCTGGCTACACCCTGCAACATACCATCACTATTCGTGAGTAACCTGCTGACTGCTGAATTGTATTCCTGCCGCCATCCTAGTAGTAAACAGTTGTCCGCAGAGCTGAAACTCTACACCGCTTCTTATCTGTTTCTGCATAACCTGCTGGCTACACCCTGCAACATACTATCGCTATTCGTGAGTAACCTGCTGACTGCTGAATTGTATTCCTGCCGCCATCCTAGTGGTAAACAGTCGTCCGCAGAGCTGACACTCTACACCGCTTCTCCTCTGTTTCTGCATAACCTGCTGGCTATACCCTGCAACATACCATCACTATTCGTGAGTAACCTGCTGACTGCTGAATTGTATTCCTGCCGCCATTCTAGTGCTAAGCAGTCGTCCACCGAGCTGACACTCTACAGTGCCTCTTCTCTGTTCCTGCTTAACCTGCTGGCGATACCCTGCAACTTATCATCACTACTATTCCTGAGTAACCTACTTACTCTTGTGGCTTGTCTCCCCATTATCTCGACTGGTCGCTTCCAGTAAGGGCCGCAACCTGCAAGGAGGTGCAGCTAAGTCCAAATCGCCCTGCGGCTGGTCCCTGGTGAATATCTCCTCCTTGTTAGACTCCGCGCCTTACTGGGAGTTGTATTAGTTTCAGGCTGGTTCCCGTTCCTTACCATTCCTGCACCAGAATTGTGACGTGGACCCCTGACACATCAGTAGATCATCCGCTACATTGAGTGGTGTAACTCAGGCCAAAACCTGGCCAGACAGCCAGCAAGGATAAGATCTATCCTACTTTGATCCACTTTGTCGGTAACAAGGTTGCTTGTAGCTCAAAATGTAGGCAAATCAGGGTCAGGAACTCTCTGCACCCTTCGGGTTGTCATCATTGATGCAGTAATTTTAGCCTCCCGGACAATAAACTTAGGTCTTGTGGTGAGGTGGTAGAGCTGACTGACCAACCATCCATTAGCTGAGAGGGCTGCATGCTTTAGAACGGCAATATCTGATTTGTGTATCTGATCGGTTTTGCAAAGTATCACACCTCACTCTACCTCAATGTGGTCCATGTTTGTCAGGAGTAAAATGTCACTGTGTTTTCAGCTTCCAGGAAAAAAACACTTCACTGTTGTAGCAATCAGAGACACACACGTCTGACCAAGCCACTTAGTTCGGAGAGGACTGACAGTATGGCACAAGCTGAAGTCAAAGGATTGCAGAAGGTATATGGACGAAGCCAAAGTGAAGGGATTGGAAAAGGTCAAATAGTGGGAGGTTGATGGATCCGAGCAGGTAGAATCATGATGTACAGTTAATAAAACAAGTCTTCAAAGCACAAGCAGAGAAATCCAAAACAAAACTTTGCTCCCCCAAAAGCTTATAAAGGCTACAAACAGGTGCGATAAATGTTCTGATTGACTATTCACTGAAGTGCTGATTGCAGAGTAAGGAAAACTATGCAGTAGTTGTGGTGAGGAGACTATCTAGATTACTGTTCTTAGCAGAATGCTGATTACAGGAATTGAGAAAAGGTGTTTGTATCTGTCATTGTGAACTGTTTCCGACAGCTATCATCTGGACGTAGTGTTGAATCCTCACACAGACAACAGGTGGCAGTAACTGTCAACTGCACATTATTTTTCATTTACTTACTTACTTTGGTAAAGGTCATGTCAAGCAATCTGTAATCCAGCTTTGTAAGGCCCTCCAGCCTACTGTCACGGGCACTAGCCAGGGATCACCAGGTGATGGGCTTACCAGAGCAGTATAGATGGTAATATGGTACTCTGGTAGCGGGGTGATCACGGAACAGGAGACAGCAGATGATAGAGATGCTCGTGAAAGTCTATGACTAGCAGCACTGGTAATATATATGTAGTAGTACACGAGGAACTGAATGGACAAAGGAAACGTGAGGGTAGTCAGTGGTCTGCGGTAGCAAGTTGTACCACTGCTATAGTGAGGAGGAATGTCCAACAGCAACGAGGAGGTGATGAGAGTCAGCGGTCTGCGTTTAGCAAGTTGTACCGCTGTCTAGGTGAAGGAATGGAATCCAGGTGGAGGTATCCGGGGAGTCAGTGGTCTGCGTTAGCAAGTTGTACCACTGCTATGTGAGAGGACACTGGAACAGGTGACACATGAAACAGGGATCAGTGGTCTGCCTCTAGCAAGTTGTACCACTGAATATATATGTGAGGAGGAGCACGGGGAGAGACTGCAATACAGAGGATACACGGGCACCCTGAACTTGATCCACGATGACATGCACAATATAGTAATGACTGAACAGCACTGCACAATAATACAAAGTCACAGGAACTATCCGGGCAAAAGATAACACAGTCAATGATGGCAATAGTCTCAGCGGATAGTAAGCTCCAGAGGAGAACAACTCAGTCCAGCAAGATATGCAATACACCAGCACAGTCAATGAGAAGTATGCATACCGTGGTTCAGGAGCAGGCTGTCAGGCAGGAGTGCAGAGGTACTTGAACGGCTGGAGACCGGCAGGATACGAAGTCCCTGGAGGGTGAAGCGGTAATCAAGTAGGTGCAGCGCACAGGTAGGTAGACCAGCAGGGATAGCAACAAATACTCAGGAAGCAGTAGTATGTAGAACTGGACTCCTGGGGAACCCTGAAGAGTAGCGATGGTCTAGACGAGATGAAAGCAGCGAGGCGTAGATCCGTTGCAGACTGGCGAGTAGACACCGGCAGGAACACTGAGAAGCACGGAGAGCGGATCAGCTGCTGCAGACATGAGTAGAACTGAGGAGTAGCAGCCAGCAGCACTCTGCAGGTACACGGAGGTAGCGGATAGAAATCAGCAGGTGCAGTAACGATGAAACACGGGAGAGTAGAGCTAAGCTGGAACTGTTGAGCACGGAGAGCAGCAGATAGGAATCAGCTGGTGCAGTCTCGAAGAAACACAGGAGAGTTGAGGTGAGCTGAAGACTGTAGTGCACGGAGGCAGCGGATAGGAATCAGCTAAACAGTCACGATGAAACACAGGAGAGTTGAAGTGGTCTGAAGACTGTAGTGCACGGAGGCAGCGGATAGGAATCAGCTAAACAGTCACGATGAAACACAGGAGAGTTGAAGTGGTCTGAAGACTGTAGTGCACGGAGGCAGCGGATAGGAATCAGCTAAACAGTCACGATGAAACACAGGAGAGTTGAAGTGGTCTGAAGACTGTAGTGCACGGAGGCAGCGGATAGGAATCAGCTAAACAGTCACGATGAAACACAGGAGAGTTGAAGTGGTCTGGAAACCACAGGAGAGTTGAAGTGGTCTGGAAACCACAGGAATCAGCAGCGCTGAATACACGAGGAAACACAGGAACACCTTCAGAGGCTCATGGGGAATGAGACTCCAAGATCAGGCCACGAGGTATGGAACTCAGGTGCTTTAAATAGGGAGTGTTGCCTGATCAGCCAATTAACTAAAGGGACAGGTACTGAAGGTTGGAAAGGGCTGCGCATGCGCAGACCCTCAGGATGGTGGACGGCCACGGTTCCTAAATACACGGGAAGAAGCACTCACAGTCTGGTGAGTGACAGTACCCCCCCCTTTTAAAGGTGGGCACAGAACACCTGGAACAGGGCTTGTCCGGATTTTTGGAATAAAACTTCTTAAGAAGAGCTGGAGCGTTGAGATCTTCAGCTTTGATCCATGAACGCTCCTCAGGACCAAAGCCCTTCCAATGAACGAGGAAACGAAGAACTCCTCGCGAAATTTTTGCGTCCAATACATGAGTAATCTCGAAATCTTCCTCCTGATGAACTTGAACTGGCTGAGGTGCTGAAGGAGGAGCCGAGAAACGGTTGATGATGAGAGGTTTGAGCAAGGACACATGGAAGGCGTTGGAAATACGAAGGTTCTTAGGAAGTAGAAGTTTGAAACAAACTGGATTTATCACTTGAATGATCCTATATGGACCAATAAAACGGGGAGCGAATTTCATAGATGGGACCTTCAAACGAATATTTTTGGTAGATAACCAGACACGATCTCCAATTTTCAGTGGTGGAATAGCCCGCCTCTTCTTATCTGCGAAAGACTTATATTTGGCAGATGTCTTCTTTAAACAGGTTTTGACCTGAGACCAAATATTTTTGAAGGTCTGACAAACAGTCTCTACAGCAGGAACTTGGGTGGGAGGGAGGGCAGAAAATTCCGGAAAAGACGGATGGTGACCGTAAACCACAAAGAATGGAGTTTTGGAAGATGACTCATGGTACATGTTGTTATGAGCGAATTCAGCCCAAGGAAGCAATTCTACCCAGTTGTCTTGATTGGCTGAAGAGAACATCCTTATAAAGGTCTCGAGATCTTGATTGACCCGTTCAGTTTGTCCGTTTGATTGAGGATGGTAGGAAGATGAGAGTGCTAATCGTATGCCCAAGGTTTTACAAAGGGCCCGCCAGAATCTGGAAACGAATTGTACTCCTCTATCTGACACAATCTCAGACGGACATCCATGAATACGAAAGATTTCCTTGACGAAGTGTTCAGCCAGAGTAGACGAGGAAGGCAAACCAGACAAAGGGACAAAATGAGCCATCTTCGAAAATCTGTCTACCACTACCCAAATAGTATTACAATTTTTACTAGGCGGAAGATCAGTAACAAAGTCCATACTAATATGGGTCCAGGGCTTGGACGGAATGGGTAGTGGTTGAAGCAACCCCGCTGGAGTTCTGCGGGAGGATTTAAACTGAGAACACAATTCACAAGCAGCTACAAACTCCTTGACGTCTCTCCTCATTGAGGGCCACCAGTAACTTCGAGAGAGAATCTCAAAGGTCTTGCGTTCACCAGCATGTCCAGAAAAACGAGAAGAATGGAACCACGAAAGGATTTTCCTCCTAAGAGTAGGAGGCACAAGGGTCTTCCCAAATGGTAGCACTTTAGTGGAAGAAGCAGCCAGCGAGATACATTTGGGGTCTAGTATAGAGTGGTTGGGAACCTCTTCAACGTCAGAGGACGTCACAAAAGCTCGGGATAGAGCGTCAGCTTTCTTGTTCTTGGCAGCTGGTTTGAAGGTTATGATTAATTCGAAACGAGAAAAGAAAAGAGACCATCTTGCTTGACGAGGATTCAAGCATTGGGCAGACTGTAGGTATGACAAGTTCTTATGATCCGTGAAAATCGTCACAGGGTGACGAGCTCCTTCCAACAAGTATCTCCACTCCTCTAATGCTACTTTGATAGCCAGCAACTCCTTGTCCCCGATAGTGTAATTTTACTCCGCAGGCAGGAGACCCCGAGAGTAAAAGGCACAAGGATGGAATTTTTGTTGCTCCGATCGTTGGGAGAGAATGGCTCCTAAGCCAACATTAGAGGCATCTACTTCTAGGAAGAAGGGAAGTGTCACATCAGGCTGGCGAAGAATGGGAGCAGAGGAGAAGGACTCTTTAAGAAATTGAAAGGCTTGGAGAGCCTCGGATGACCATTGCTTAGTATTGGCCCCTTTACGAGTTAGGGCCACAATCGGAGATGCAATGGACGAGAAGTCTTGAATGAAGCGTCTATAGTAATTGGCAAAACCTAAAAAACGCTGGATAGCACGAAGAGTAGTTGGCTGGGGCCAATGTAATACAGCATTCACCTTTTCTGGATCCATTTGTAGGCCAACTCCGGAAACAATATACCCCAAAAATGGAATCTGGGGCAACTCGAATGAACATTTTTCTAGTTTGCAGAATAATGAATTTTTCCGGAGTCTGGAAAGGACCTCTGCCACATGTTGGTGATGAGAAGGCAGGTCCTGTGAAAAGATCAATATGTCGTCCAGGTAGACAACGACACATACATATAACAAGTCCCGAAAGATCTCATTAATGAAGCCCTGGAAAACAGCGGGGGGATTACACAACCCGAAAGGCATTACTAGATATTCATAATGCCCATCTCTGGTGTTGAACGCTGTCTTCCATTCGTCACCGGACCGGATTCTAATTAAATTATAGGCACCACGAAGATCAAACTTGGTAAAGATCCGAGCTCCCTTGATGCGATCAAATAACTCAGTGATCAACGGAATGGGATACCGATTTTTAATAGTAATGGCATTGAGTCCACGAAAATCTATGCAGGGGCGTAGTGATCCATCCTTCTTTTTTACGAAGAAGAACCCGGCTCCAGCGGGAGAGGTGGAAGGTCGAATAAACCCTCGCTGGAGATTCTCTTGGATGTAATCAGATGTAGCTTGAGTTTCAGGTAACGAAAGTGGATACACCCGACCCCTAGGAGGAGTCTTGCCAGGTAGAAGATCGATCGGACAATCCCATGAACGATGAGGAGGAAGACGTTCAGACTGAGCTTTATCAAAAACATCGGCAAATGAAGCATACTGAGGAGGAAGTCCCGGTGAGGAAGATGAGATGGAAGATTGCTGTATTTTAAGAGGAATGACTTGAGAAAGACAACGATGATGACATTCAGCTCCCCAAGACGTAACTTGAGGAGTGCGCCAGTCAATCTGGGGAGAATGACATTGAAGCCATGGAAGGCCTAAGACAATCGGACTTGTCGTAACAGGAAGAATTAAAAACGAAATCTCTTCATGGTGTAGCACACCAATCTGAAGCGTTACTGGAGACGTACTCTGGGTGATGAGACCATTGATGAGACGTGATCCATCTATAGCAGTCACAGTAATCGGTGTTTTCAAAGTAATCACTGGTAGGGACCATTGATTCACTAGGGATTTAGAAATGAAATTTCCTGCTGCTCCAGAATCAATCAGTGCTTGAGACTCAAAGGATTTGGTAGCAAAGGAAATCGTAACATCAAAAGCGCAGACTTTTAATTTCGTAGAAGATGGAGAGGACTCCAGGGACCCTAACTTCACCTCTCCAGAACTAGTTAGGGCCTGGCATTTCCCGATTTCTTAGGGCAAGAACTGAGCGTATGTGTGGAATCAGCACAATAGATACAAAGTCTATTTTTTACTCTTCGGTTCCTCTCCTCTGAAGTTAATTTAGAACGTCCTATCTCCATGGGGATCACAGGAGATGAAGCTGGACGGAATTGAGGGGTTGAGCGAAGAGGTGCTTTAACTGAAGTTGTTTTCTCAGATTCCCTTTCACGAAACCTCATGTCTATACGATGGCAAAGAGAAATCAAATCTTCTAATGACGTAGGAAGCTCTTGGGTAGTCAGTGCATCTTTAATTTTATCGGAGAGCCCCTGCCAGAAGGCGGCAATTAATGCTTCAGTGTTCCACTGAAGTTCAGAGGCTAATATCCTAAATTGAATGACGTACTGGCCTACCGTACGAGAACCCTGACGTAAACGGAGAATGCTGGAAGCAGCGGAGGTCACACGACCTGGTTCATCGAATACACTTCGGAACATAGAAATGAATTTGGCACTATCTTGTAATACAGGATCGTTTCTCTCCCACAGAGGGGAAGCCCAAGCCAGAGCTTGTCCAGAAAACAATGAAATAAGATAGGCCACTATGGAACGATGGGTAGAAAAATTTTGAGGTTGGAGCTCAAAATGAACTGAGCATTGGTTGAGAAAACCCCTACAAGTTTTGGGGTCTCCATCGTATTTTGACGGAGTAGGCAGGTGAAGCGTGGAAGCCGTAGACACCTGGGATGGCACTGGGGAAACGGAGGAAAGCACAGGAGCTTCAACATTAGCTGTAACGGTCTGTCCAGATGTTCCTTGGGAGGCTAACGACTGGTAACATTGAAGTAACAGCTGTTGGCGAGCATCCTGTTGCTCCACACGGGTGACCAGATGCTGCAGCATCTCTTTGGCTGTAGGTTCTGTATCTGGGTCTGTCATGGCCTGATCTTACTGTCACGGGCACTAGGAGTCTTTACCCAGGGATCACCAGGTGATGGGCTTACCAGAGCAGTATAGATGGTAATATGGTACTCTGGTAGCGGGGTGATTACGGAACAGGAGACAGCAGATGATAGAGATGCTCGTGAAAGTCTATGACTAGCAGCACTGGTAATATATATGTAGTAGTACACGAGGAACTGAATGGACAAAGGAAACGTGACTGTAGTCAGTGGTCTGCGGTAGCAAGTTGTACCACTGCTATAGTGAGGAGGAATGTCCAACAGCAACGAGGAGGTGATGAGAGTCAGCGGTCTGCGTTTAGCAAGTTGTACCGCTGTCTAGGTGAAGGAATGGAATCCAGGTGGAGGTATCCGGGGAGTCAGTGGTCTGCGTTAGCAAGTTGTACCACTGAATATATATGTGAGGAGGAGCACGGGGAGAGACTGCAATACAGAGGATACACGGGCACCCTGAACTTGATCCACAATGACATGCACAATATAGTAATGACTGAACAGCACTGCACAATAATACAAAGTCACAGGAACTATCCGGGCAAAAGATAACACAGTCAATGATGGCAATAGTCTCAGCGGATAGTAAGCTCCAGAGGAGAACAACTCAGTCCAGCAAGATATGCAATACACCAGCACAGTCAATGAGAAGTATGCATACCGTGGTTCAGGAGCAGGCTGTCAGGCAGGAGTGAAGAGGTACCTGAACGGCTGGAGACCGGCAGGATACGAAGTCCCTGGAGGGTGAAGCGGTAATCAAGTAGGTGCAGCGCACAGGTAGGTAGACCAGCAGGGATAGCAACAAATACTCAGGAAGCAGTAGTATGTAGAACTGGACTCCTGGGGAACCCTGAAGAGTAGCGATGGTCTAGACGAGATGAAAGCAGCGAGGCGTAGATCCGTTGCAGACTGGCGAGTAGACACCGGCAGGAACACTGAGAAGCACGGAGAGCGGATCAGCTGCTGCAGACACGAGTAGAACTGAGGAGTAGCAGCCAGCAGCACTCTGCAGGTACACGGAGGTAGCGGATAGAAATCAGCAGGTGCAGTAACGATGATACACGGGAGAGTAGAGCTGAGCTGGAACTGTTGAGCATGGAGAGCAGCAGATAGGAATCAGCTGGTGCAGTCTCGAAGAAACACAGGAGAGTTGAGGTGAGCTGAACACTGTAGTGCACGGAGGCAGCGGATAGGAATCAGCTAAACAGTCACGATGAAACACAGGAGAGTTGAAGTGGTCTGAAGACTGTAGTGCACGGAGGCAGCGGATAGGAATCAGCTAAACAGTCACGATGAAACACAGGAGAGTTGAAGTGGTCTGAAGACTGTAGTGCACGGAGGCAGCGGATAGGAATCAGCTAAACAGTCACGATGAAACACAGGAGAGTTGAAGTGGTCTGAAGACTGTAGTGCACGGAGGCAGCGGATAGGAATCAGCTAAACAGTCACGATGAAACACAGGAGAGTTGAAGTGGTCTGAAGACTGTAGTGCACGGAGGCAGCGGATAGGAATCAGCTAAACAGTCACGATAAAACACAGGAGAGTTGAAGTGGTCTGGAAACCACAGGAGAGTTGAAGTGGTCTGGAAACCACAGGAATCAGCAGCGCTGAATACACGAGGAAACACAGGAACACCTTCAGAGGCTCATGGGGAATGAGACTCCAAGATCAGGCAACGAGGTATGGAACTCAGGTGCTTTAAATAGGGAGTGTTGCCTGATCAGCCAATTAACTAAAGGGACAGGTACTGAAGGTTTGAAAGGGCTGCACATGCGCAGACCCTCAGGATGGTGGACGGCCACGGTTCCTAAATACACGAGAAGAAGCACTCACAGTCTGGTGAGTGACACCTACCAATCTTTGCACAAGCAAAGATTAAATTTTGTTTCTCTGCTGGTAGTTCAAAGAGACTTGTTTTGTTTGCCTGTTAATTGACTTTGTCCCTCACAATTCTATATTCACTAAGCCATTGACCTGTGTTGTCCCTCGTGTACTATCCTCTCAGGACTAAGCGTCATGGTCGGTCAAGGTGTGTCTCCGATAACTAACCCAGCTACGTGTTCCTCTCCTGAGAGCACCAGCATCTGTTATCCACAAAACTATACAGGTGCTGAATTGTAATTATTCCAGCCACTGGTAGATGATTTCATTCAGCACCATCCACACACCACAAAGAGCCCAATCATCCTGGTTTACTCCTGGATTTAAACATAGAATCCAGTATTCGATTGTGAGCCTAAAAATATACAAGAGTGGGATGGGTCATGCCAGACAACTTTTGTACATTCTTCAGGCCAACAGTCCAGCATTCAATGGCTTTTTGTGGGAAGATCTCAGCCAGCAGTAACACAGCACAACTCACTAGATTCCAGCAGTCTGTCTCTTGGCTTCTACCCATTTCCTCCAAGAACCTCCTGGAGCCTCCAAGTACATTCTGATACCAAAATGCCTGTTTTTCAAGTGCTTTTGCAACCTGTTTCAGTGCTAACTCCGCATGCTTCTAGTACAGTCTGGGGCTCTAGTGAGCAACCTGGTGCTGTAGTTTGCAGTTTGTCCAGCCCAAAATGGCCATCGCAATTTGCATTGAACTTCCCTGAGGCACTCTGGGAGATGTAGTTTTCTAAATAAGTGCATGCAGTAATATATCTGTGATTTGCAGGGTATCACATCTGCATCACTTATGGGGGTTTCTCACTCACATCAAGCCTCTGCATCACTCATGTGGGTGATTCACTTACACCAAGCATCTGCATGACTCTTGTGGTGGCTCACTATTCTCAAGCCTCTGCATCACTCATGTGGGTGGCCATGTTGAAGACAGACCCAGTTGCTTGAAACTATAGCAGCTGAAGTATCATTCCTTCTACGATTAAAGAGATAATACCTCACACATATTTTATTTATTGCACCATGAACAAAATAATTTTGCTAGTTACTCTAAATATTACTAGTTTTGACTCAAATGTATAAATTTCAGAGGGGCTTTTATTTCAGGGTATGTACATTTTTTTTAATATAATTTTGCTATTTTTATATTTTTCCACACATGTAACAAATATTCACGATTACTAATGTACTTAGAATTTTTAAAAAATAAGGTTATTCAAACTTATAAGAAAAAAAAGGCTAATAGGAAGTTTTGGGAACTCACTCCTAAGGCCGAACAGAGGAATTAAGATTGCATCTCCAATACACAAAAACTGTTATTTCAGGAGTTATTTACATGTTGATGAGATTCCTCTGTACATGCAGTTGACAAGACCTTGATCTCAATCCATCAATTTACTGGCAGCCAATATAAACCCTGCAGCGTCGTTCTGGCTGGCCCATTCCAACTAATCCTCATTCACAGTATGAGCTATCCAAGCAGCCAGCTTAAAATGGGTTTTCAAAAGAGGTTCTCTCTCTGTACAGATCATTTCCATAAAGTAGTCTAGCAGACGTCTTCCCAACAATGACCACATAATGCTTGACAGAAAAGGTTGCAATAGACTGGAAAAATGCTCAAGTGACCACTCAGACAGGAAGAGACAGAGGGTTTCATGTCAAATGGGAAGAGACAGAGGGCTCCATGTCTGACAGGAACTGACAGAGGGTTCCATGGTAGATAAAAGCCATATGGTCAATGTTTTTGTTCATTTTCCATGTCACAATAAATTGCATGCCTTAATTACACTTTGCCTATTATTATTATTATTTATTTATAGGGCGCCACTAGGTATCCGTAGCGCCGTACAGGGACAGACAGAAATACGGTACAGGGTGAGACATCACGGAACAGTTAACAAAAAGCACAGTAACTCGGAAGCTCAAAGTGCAGCTAGATGGCAGGCGAGAGCCCCAGCGGGGCCTACATTTAATATTTGGCCCATGCTTAGACATTGAATATAAAATTTGGCAGTTGCAGGTGGTTGAAACAGCTTGTCAAAACACCACGTGGACAACCTCCACTTCTAACAGTTTACATGCAAACTCAAGGCAGCAGCTCCCTGGAAGATAAAAGGAACAGTAGCGGGCGAGATTTGACCAAGGGCCGTACGACCTCTGTGTTTTTTTCTACTTGGGATTAGGTAGGTTGTTTCCCTAGTGCATTTAGTGCTACTCGTTCAGAAGAGATAGGAGCCTTTCTAATGCAGCAATGCTCTGTTGAGACACCAAGCATCCATATTATTTGTGTGCCACTCACTGACACATTGGTTGTCCTTGGCTCAGTAACACAAAGAAAAAAAGGAAAAGCGGAGGAGGAACATAAGGACAGAGATGCTAGAAGTGAGGAAGACAACAGACATGGAGGAGCACAGCAAACATGAGGTCACAGACAAGGCAAAACAAATAAAATGGAAGAGAGGGAAGAAAAAACAAGGGGGTACATGTAGTAGGGGCCAAACCTAAGATAATAGAGGTCATCCAATAGTGGGTAGACAAGAAACAAGGTGCGAGCGATGTTTTCAGATAAGAAAGTTATGATAGGGGCCTAGCTTAGATTTTGTACATGGATCCATTCCCCCTTGTTCCTCCATCTACTTATCTAATATATATAAGCCTAGCGGCGTGTGTTAGTGTGTGTGTGTGTGTGTGTGTGGAAAAAACTATTTTCTCAGAAAGGGCTCATCCAATTGACCTGAAATTTGGTATACTGACATTATTTGACAAAAAAATTATAATAGTGAAGTCAGTTAACTTCCATCATCTCCCCTTCCCTCCGTGGGAGGGGTAGTGAAGGCTAAATTTACGAGTTGAGGGCTCAAACACTTGACCGTGTGGGTATTTATTTACCAGAGCCTGTGTTTGGTCATGGACAATTGTATGTCGCATTTTCACGAGTATGGAGAAGCAGTGATGTGAAAGTGCAGGTTATGAATACTGCCCTTCAAGGAAGACTGATTGAGCACAGCGATAAGTTGTTTAACAGAAACGTTGTGTATCGAGAGGTTTTAGAACAGTAAGACTATGGAGATGAAGGATGTGGTGATGAAGATGAAGGATGAGGTGATGGAGAAGAATGATGAGGTGGTGACATATGGACAAAACCACGTTAAAAAAGGGCGCATGCGTCGGGAAGTAACGCTCTTCCCCTGAGGAGGCCTGGCCTAGCCCCAAATGCTTGACAAGAACCTTTTTAACACCTTAAGTAGCTTGATTTGACTATAATGCATGAGTATCATGCACGGGTTAACTTGTGTATATATATATATATATATATATATATATATACAGCTCTTCCTAAATTCCTAAAGCTCTTCCGAATTTAGAAACCAAGAGCTTCTCGACCCATGCTGAATGCCTGTGGTCTGCCACACTGAAGTGAAAGGATGGAAAATCAGCATGAAATACACTTGTACAATACAAACTTTATGTTCTTTTGTTGAGCAAAACAAAGCCAGTCACTCATAAGTTTTAGCTGAAAAGTTATTGATTTGTAATATATTTGTAAAATATTGTACAATTCTCTTTATTTTTTTCATTATCATTATATATTGGAGTTGACCAATCATACTGATAAAACATTTTCTCACATCACAAAATATGTATAGAATAAAAAAATTGGAAATTTGACCCTGCCTAAAAAACAGGGAAAACTGAACGAGTTTGATAACACTCTAACCAGCCTGTCCCTCGTTTCTCACACAATGTGGATTATAGCATGTACATTTTATAGTCCTTGCTTTTGTTCCTCAGCTCATTTGATTACAACTGCAGTGTCTAATTACATGTGGATAAGGGGACATTGTAGCTCATTGTAAATATGTATATTGTTTATTGTATATTGTTGATATGGCAGCGTAGTTGTTATTCATTGTACTTAAAGTGAAGCCAGGTGGATTATGGGTAGGGATCAGATTGCAAGATAATGGTTAGGGGAGGCTAATTAGTATCCATTGTTCTCACAAGACTACTCCAGACATTTGCTCTACAATCTAGCAGGGGAGTTTCTGTGAAAAAACAGCTCATCTAAACTCCCCTCTCCAACCCCCTAGTCCAGGACTCACCTATGTTTAACAAGGAGAGACCCAGGGGTTTGCCCAGGGAGGGGAAGACACTGTGGAAATTTGACCCTAGATATAAGGAGCCACTCCAGGAAGGGAGGGGATGTTCATTCTGGGAATTAATGGCTGAAAGCTGCAGGGTGGCTGGTGGCTCTACCAGTGAAATACATCGGCAGATCCATGGGTTTTTTCAAGTCTGGACAGACAGGTGACGGCTTGATTGACTAATAAGAACTTTAGAAGGTACTGTGTAGGCTCCCCTGGCCTAGGAAGGCACCCGTGGGTGGCCAGCCAGAGTGAAATGGGTAGAATTAGGCCAAAAAACCCGGTATCTTCACAAAAACTAAATAGAAATTCAATATTTTTTAAATAAAGAACTAAAGCAAAAATGGTTGGTTAAAAATGTGTTAGACTGCCAGAGCCACCAATGTAGTTAAGATATTTTAAGTAACTCTCTGATACTTTAAACGACCTTGAAGCTAATTTTAAAGGGACAGAGTTATTCATTTTCATGTTTTTAAAAAATAGGTTACCATCAGAAGAGGTTTTTGAGTCGTATGTTACACAGTATTTCTGCATTTTATTTATCTTATGATACATGCAACTCAAAATAAATGTTAGGCCTCAATTTTACTCCTATGCTCCGGCCCTCTTTATGCTGGTGCATTGTGCTCCTACTAGAGCAGTCAGGTTTCACTATATGATATTCCTGGTTCCATTCACTCGTCTAGCTGGGCCCTAACCAGAAAGAGGTAATTGCTACCATGCAATTAACTGATAAAATGACTAGGCCTTCTGTGAATTAGCAGTGGGTGAAGTATGCAAATTTTATGACAGGTGGCCTTTAAGTCCTAGACCAGTGATAGGCAACTCGATACATCTCAGGAGTAGCATGGTGCGGCCCTGTAACCTCCAAAAGGGACGCACATTACTGTTGATCTCTGTAATTAATTAAAATAATACATTTAATCAAAGAAAGAGACACTGTTCTGCAATGACATATCAGCATACGATTTATATAATGTTACACACTGTAACAAACAAATCTCTCTATGAAGCAGGAAGGATCTAGGGCGGCCCATGGCCTTAGGGCAGCTGTTGCCCATCACTGTCGTAGACCATTAAATTAGCCAAGCTAGGGAACTCATCCCCTGAAGTTGCACCAGGAGTCTTATGTGAGGCCAATAAACTCACTATATGGGTCCAATGTATTAGTATAGCCTTGGTGGCAAGAAAATGGACTGCTACGGAAATCTCCCTCGAACTCCAAATTCCTACTTTGCTTACTCAGCATTAGCGTTGCCCTGACCCAGCCCTTCGTACACAAATAGAGTCGCTGAAAGGTAAACTAAACAATCTGCTTTCAGGTAAAGCGGCTGCCCTCATGAAGATGCTCCAACCACGTTTTTTTGACAAGGTAGGTAATGTAGATTTGGTGTTGGACAGAAAATTACAGGGGCCTGGGTCTCATTGACACAATCCAAAATCACTTCCGGGTTCTGTCACTTATGATCCCGTGGCAATTGTCCAAAAGTTTTGGGAATTTTATTTCTCCCTTTACTACCTCCCTGGACCCTAACCATCTGAGGACCCCTTTATATGCACCTTAGAGGATTATCTTGCCACCACTCCCTTTCTTAAATTAGCCAGGTTATACTAACACCCATTTCCAGTTTAGAACACATTAAGTTGCACCCTGGTAAGTATTAAACTATGTTATTACATTGGTGGGCTGAAGCTGCTGCATACCACGATGGGAGCTTGGGTCCAATATTACGCTCCTCTGTTCCTCAGGTCCTCCCTTGTAAGGGCCAAATTTCATCTGGGCTCCCCCTGTATGCAAAATTCAAACATAATTTTTTATCGCTGTCAGTAATCCTTTGTTATATTAGGCAAAGAGGGCTAAAGATTCCTACCAATGGCAAAAACACTTGTTTTTGTCGGTGATAAGGCTTTTTGCCTTTTGATAGATATGTGCCCAAACTATTAACCACGCACGCACTAGGGTATATTTATGTCAGCAGTCCATTAAACTATCAGTATGCTCTTAGACTGTGACCCAAAGGAAACCCTCAAACATTGAGAGAACATCCAAACCCCACACTGAATAATGAATTGAACCCAGGGCCTCGGCATTGTGAGGTGGCAATGCTAACCACTGCGCCACCATACTGCCCATATACTGCAATGTGTGTAAATAGTCTTATCATCAGATGGGGGAATATGAATTTTGTGGTTATCTAATTTATTCTTCTGTTAGAGACCATTTGTTTTGACAAAATACAACTTGACAAATAAACTTTCTAAATGCAAATAATTAAATCACTTAAGTTGTGTTAAATGCCACCTTCCGTATTAGACAGATTTTGTCAAAAATGCCTTAGAGAGTAGCTTTCATTTGCCGTAAAAAAACAGCATCATAATAAATCAGATGCCGCTCTCTATAAGTTTGATTTGGAAAGTGGGATTCCCTATGAAGTAATAAGAGAATATCTAAAAGAGACTACAAAGGCCATCCAAGTACAATTAGAACATTCCCACAAAATCCCTGCTATTGCTTTTCCTCAAAATCCTGCATAAGGGTAAGAGGAACATTAGTGTTGTTTACACTTTGCTGGAATACTGTTGACTAGGAGACTTAGTGAGGAGACACCGGACACTTCCCATTGTCTGTGCCAATCTTCAAGCAGACACGCAAATGAGTCGTTTGTGTTTCCTCTAGGCTGTTAATAAATATTTACACATTCCACTGTCAATTAACATGACCTTCGCTTGGGAACTCGGCACTTGTAATTTTGTAAGTCACATTATATATCCGCTTCGAAAAGCATGGAGGATACTAAATTATGTAGCGTGTGCGCTTGTGGTGGAGACATTGGCCCCCAAAGTGAACATTTAGGTTTAAAGCCCCAGCGACAGGTCAAATTGCGCACTGCCTTATTATTATAAAGTGGAGAACTACTGATTCAAATATTACTCAATGACCTTTGTGAATAAACACTTGTATGACAGTTTAACCTTACTTACGAGCAGCCGTATTAGCAGAATAGATATCATTATTATAATTTCGATGATAATTTGGCAATTTGCAATTAGCGGCACTGTTTTTCAGTGACTGAAATATTTCATTTACCATTGCCAATTAAGCACAATATCCGGTCTCTCTAATGCTAATTAATGTAACTATGCAGAGAAATAAAAGTGACTGTGCAGAATTATTCTCACATTTAGAGTGTTTGAAAAGTGTTTGGATCCATTTAAGCTAACGTATTATTCTTTATCACTTGATTGATTTTTTTTTTTTATACTGTTGTGTTCGTGATATTTGAAGAAATGTGTTATTCACCACTTAATAAAAGACACAATGGTTTTCTCAGTGAACTTGTAGGGCATGAGTCATTAAGGCATGCAAACTGAGCGGATTGTGCGTTTGTTTTAAACGGCACGTAAGTTGGCTCTACGCACTCCTGAAGTTAACAAGGAGGAATGGATACGTGTGGTGATGACTGCGGGTGTAGGATTACTCTGCTGTACTGGACCAGACACTGCAGGATACGTACAATACCTATGTGAAATATAACTGGGGTCATGAGTTCAATTCCCGACCATGGCCTTTTCTGTGAGGAGTTTGTATGTTCTCCCCGTGTTTGCATGGGTTTCTTCCGGGTGCTCCGGTTTCCTCCCACACTCCAAAAACCTACTGGTAGGTTAATTGGCTGCTAACAAAAATTGACCCTAGTCTGTGTGTGTGTGTGTTAGAGAATTTAGACTGTAAGCTCCAATGGGGCAGGGACTCATGTGAATGAGTTCTCTGTACAGTACTGCGTAATTAGTGGTGCTATATAAATAAATGGTAATAATAATAATAATAAAGACGCACAGAAGAAAAAGAAAATAAGCAATTATGGTTACTTGACAATAGTGATTTATGATTATAAATGGAAATTTAAAAACAATTGTTTTATTTTACATTTTTTCCCCTTGGAAAAACACTTATTAGTCTGTCCTTAATGTCTACTGTACATAAAATACATTTTTACAGTTGCCTCTGATTGCAAACACGTTTTCACATATATACTCAGCCATCAGCACTAGTATTCGTCACTTAAAATAGTCCCCCAGTTGGAGCAAGAGATATGGCAGAAAACCAGCGTACTTCCGTGTGCGTTTGAGTTTGACTTGGACGTGGCTGCGTTCTGTTGCTTGTTGCCCGGTGCTGTAGTACTTTGTAGTTATCTAACCTTGTTTTATATTTTAAAATTATATATACATGTTTTTTTCTATATAATTTTGTTTGTGCTAAAATTAAAAGATACATAGCATCCAAAAACATGTTTTGTAGGTGGTGAACCCCCCCCCCCCCCCCCCTCCATAGTTTAAGCCTTGTTTAAATACCTTTACTGTCCATCTGCCTTATATACAGATGGATATTCTAACAAGCGGAGCCAATCTAAGGTCATCTGGGGCCATAGATATGGTAACAAAGACTCTTTTCAGGATTACGGGTGTAGACTGGAGATTCCCTCAAGAAGGGACTTTCCTGTAATGTTTTACAGTTATTAAATTAAGTCATAATGGAGTGCTTTGTCCTCTAATCTATTGAAGTGCTAACCTCTTCTCTTTATAAATATGCAGTATAAATAAATTATATCAAATATAAGATAAAGACAGCTCAATTTGATGGTGAATCGTGAGGAACATGGATTAGATGATGTTTGCACGGAACTCTGAGCAAAACACGTCTTCGCCTGGGGGTCACTTTGGATAAAATGGTGTATTTTTTTTTATTGTCATATTTGAGCATTTGTTACAGGAAAACAAGTCAGCAACTCTGAATTGTCTGCAAATATCAACTGGGGCTGTAGACCAAGTATAGTACCAAGTAGAATAGCTCAAGAACTGGTACCCTGGACATCCTGAGCCTTTATTGCATTGAAAAATTCTCTTATACAAGTAAAGTGGTGCAAAAAACAGAGGTCACGATGCCGGGGGTCGTCGTTGTGGCCTCCATTACCCTTTTCTTAGTTTCCACCTTTCCCTTATCGTATTGCCTGTCCACAACCCGTTGTTACACACCCAACTATATTTGGGTTTTGTGTGCTTTTTCTTACCATTTCCAGATATCAGCAAGCAATAGATGTTTCCTCTCATCTACTATTGTAGATTGTTGTGTTCACCTGGTGGCTTGTTTATCAATTTGCTTACCTACTTTAATAATAACTACCACAGCCGTAACTTAAAATTTTAGCGCCTGGTGTGAGAAACAAAAATGCCACCCACCTAGCCCTCAATTTTAACCAAATGGTCCTAAAATATTCATAAACTGTGCCCCCCTTAGGCATTGCACCCTGAGAGATCGCCCTTGTTGCACAGCCCTAGTTATAGCCCTGATTACTACTGCTCTGGTCTTCAGGATACTTACCAACTTTTTGTAGTTGGCGTCCGGGAGCTTCCCGGCGGGGGGCGGGGTTCTGAAAATCGCGTCATTTTGGACCCATCCTCTGTGACGTAATGACGCAAACGCGTCATTTTACAGTGAAGACGAGGCCAAATGGCGCGATTCACGGAGAATCGCGCCATTTTGGACCTAATTCTGCCCACTTCACAAGGAAGTGGGCGGATGCTGGAGATTGCCATACTCTCCCGGGAGTCCGTGAGACTCAACTGAAATGTGGGAGTCTCCCGGACATTCCGGAAGAGTTGGCAAGTATGGTCTTCAGTGATTCATATTGTTTTTTGTATTGTCTATGAAAACATAAATAAAATTCTTAAAAACAAAAACAGGTCAGTTGGATCATCCTTCGTGACTACAGTCACTGTAACGGGCGGTATAGAATGCACACATCATACCTTTATTGTGGAAAAAAATAATCTCTTACAAAAATCTAGTATGATGTAGTTTCTGATTTTCTATTGGGATAAGAAATTCATAGAGAGATGTGAACTGTTATTTTTACTGCCATTTGAAAATGATGATTTCTTGCCATTTTACACTGTAATATGCATTGCTGCGTTCACTTCAGCATTCAATGATTTTCCATTTATACATTGATACAGAAATCTTAGGCCGTCTTCACACACAGCAATGAATAGAAAAATCAAACGGCGACACAACAATAAAGTTTATGAGGTGAGGAAATGTCTATACCACAGGAATTCGCGTGCTTGTACGTCTCTGGGGGGCTATTTATGTGTTTGTGGGGGTTTTATGAGGTACAATACAACCCTATGGAAATGCCTGCCCCCCACTGATTTTTCATAGGCTGCTCCTTGTTTAATTAGTAAGAAGTGTTGGGTCAAATTTTGGGTAGGTTTGTCTTAGTTAAAAATAGTTTCAACTTGTAGCCTAGAAATGGCATAATGAGGACCTAAACACAGGGTCCTGAACACACTGAGCTTGCATGGCGACATTCTGGGAGACTTTTCACCAAGTACAGTTGTATTGAAAACTATGGATTAAACATGTACCTAGTGGAGTATTTTTTTTATGAAACATTGAAAATGCAATAAAGTAAGTTTATTTCAAATGTACCAGTTAAAAACTGATAATCAGACTTCTCGAGACAAAATTATAAGGCATTTTGAGAATATATTAATATTATTGTTTGTGTTATTATTATTATTACAAAGGGTCTGCAGCGCCGTACAAACAGCATACACTACAGGACAATACATTATAGAAAATAATAGTATATTTTACTACACTCAGTGGTCGAAGTGAAAATCTAGAAGTGACAGTCTGAATAATGTAGTAGATATGTAAGTGAATAGAATGTGATAGTTTTACAATGAAGGCAGTAGGAGAAGGTGCTGTATGGGATACCAACATATACACCCCCACCTCGACCACTGGCTACACTACTATAAATAGCTGAACAAGCCGCAATGAGGTACAAGGCAGGGCATGGCATCTCACTATAGCTTGAATAAACAAGCGGGACAGGAAGGAATCTAATCAGTGCGAGCTGAGCCAGTGCACAAGCGCACAGGTGTAATATACAGGATCAGAGCTGCTGATTGAGGTAAGGAAACAATGGGGGTGTGGAGACCAGGGGAGAAGGAGGTGCAGGACATAGGTGTGCTGGTGGTGAATGTAATGAGAGGAGGTGGATAGGAGGGAGCAGGGTCCTGCTCATTAAAGGGCAGGGCCAAACAAACGGGGGTGACACAGAGGGGGTGAGTCAGTATGGTGACAGTAGGAGTGAGTTAGGAAGAGGGCTGGTAGGCTTTGATGAAAAAGTGAGTTTTGAGGGCCTGATTGAAGCCTTGCAGATTAGTGGAGAGCTTATTTGGTGGAGTTCTAGAAGTGTGGAGCAGCACAAGAGAAGTCTTGAAGGAAGGAGTAAAAGGAGGTAATGAGTGGGGAGGAGAGCGGGAAGATAGAAACATAGAATTTTATGGCAGATTAGAACCACTTGGCCCATCTAGTCTGCCCATTTTTTTTACCTATTGTAACCTCAAACCCTATTTGATCATTTATTCTTTATAAGGATATCATTATGTCTATTTCAAGCAATTGCTCTACTGTATTAGCCCATACCACCTCTGATGGGAAGCTATTCCACTTATCCCCCCAGTGTCACTGCATGTCCTCGTGTTCTAATACTTCTGTTCATTTGAAGAATGTTTCTCTCCTGCACCTTGTTATAACTCTTTATATATTTGAAAGTTTCTATCATGTCCCCCCTTTCCCTTCTCTGCTCCAAACTATACATATTAAGATTTTTTTAATCTTTCCTGGTTGTTGACAGATAGGAGGGGGTGGGAGGAAGTGAGGTGGGAGATGAGGTTGAAGATGTAGATTGGGATAGGACTGAGCGAAGGCTTTATAGATGAGGAGTGTGAACTGAATTCTGTATGGGAATGGGAGTCAGTGTATCGACTGGCAGAAAGGGGAGGCAGATGTAGAGCGACTGGAGAGGAACATAAGTCAAGCAGCAGCGGCCAGGATGGATTGAAGCGTGGAGAGATGGATGTGAAGAAGGCCATAGAAGAGGAGATTGCAGTAGTTCAGGGGAGAGATGACAAGCTAGTGACTGACAGTCTTACTTGCATCCAGGTTAAGAAAGTGTCTGAAACTTACTACAGTTTATGTAGTTAATGATTTAATGATTGTATATGTTTTCTATGGATGTTAAGCAAGAATAAATGTACAATATGACAGGTTTCACTTCAGAAATTCTGTCCCCCAAGAAACTCCTGGATTATTTTTTTATCCAGGGGTGCTTCGTGGTACAAAAGCTACCTGGTGTTTATCAACTCTTATGAACATTGGTTCAGCCTTCAAAATGGCTAAATTCTTAGTATACGTTCTTTTATAGGTATTCATCTGTACAGAAAACATTACTTTCCTACTGAAAATGTAGCTGTATTGCCTGGCTATCTAGGATATAAAACTTTTATTGCCGAAATTAGAATTAAATGAGCATATCATAAAGTCACACTGTTAGGAAACTCACAATTACAGAAACTCTATATCCTTTGAATATGGTTCTTATTCTTGGTTTAATATCGGTCTGACTACCCTTCTGAGAAATAAGTCTAGCTCTGCTCCTGTGTTGTCTTTCTGGTGGCTTCCATTCCCGCTGGAGGCCCTCGGTTTAATCTAACCAGAGTACCCACCACTAACCTCATTTACATACGATCTAAGCTTCCACAATTGATCAGCATGGATGGAATTAATGAGAAATTCTCTCCTAGAATTCTCTCGTTTTATTTCAT
Source organism: Mixophyes fleayi (assembly GCF_038048845.1). Lineage (NCBI taxonomy): Eukaryota > Metazoa > Chordata > Amphibia > Anura > Limnodynastidae > Mixophyes > Mixophyes fleayi. Next base: position 31,079,107 of record NC_134404.1, on the reverse strand, counting down.
GATCTGCCAGCATTCATCATCGGCGCTTATTATTCACTAAAGCGGGCGTTGCTGCATGAAGCCCACGGCTTTGTCGACCTCACCACAAGTCTTTATTTTGACTCTGCACCGACATCGCTGTCTAAAACTCAAGGGTATGGAATCCATCGCAATCATTAACTTAATGGGCTCTATGGATGAGGATGGAAACAGAACGTGTATGGGCAGACTTTTCCATACTTTGTGGTAAAATGATCACGTTGTTTTCATTCCCTTAGGTTAACATATGCTGAGCTGCATGTTCAGAGCTCGTCTAGCAGATGCCCGATGATAGGGCATACTTCTGTCTGAACTTCTCCGTGAAACCAGCCATTGACAGGGATAGACAAGGCTGCAATAACAGTTGTTGATTTAGTGAAACATTAAACCCTCTTATGACTATTGAAGGAGAAATCATCCATAGGGACCCGGCTTCTTGTGTATTAAATGGATATTAGACAAAACGTCTAGATGTGGAACGTATCTGAAGCTTGATCAAGGCCACGGCTGGAAGGGAATTGGCACGTAACCCCAGACTGGTGCTGCCGAAGTTGACGACTTAACACCTCTACACAGAACGGTTATTGTATACTCAGGTATATAAAGTACTGCACTATAGCTGAGAGAAATGCCACAACCGTAAGGATGGCCACAAGAATGAATTTAAATAAAAAAAAATATATTAATGGTTTTTAAGTGGTAAACACTGTAGCTCATTTTTTATTACCAATGGAGTCAGATGGGTGATCATGTGATTCATATTCTATTCAGGTATTGACCCTCATTCTTTTTTACTTGGGGGGAGGGGGGGGGACGCTATATAGTTATAAATATTTAACCTCCTTAGTGAAATAGTTATAGAAGAAAAACTCATTAACAATCAAACCATTGGTGGAACAGAGTAACGGACCTGTCATCAGTGGTTATAGGAAATTCTGTATAGAATGTATGGAATTTCTGTATATTATTTATACAGGTGATCTGCTTGAAACCCAATCTCTTCCTTTGCTCATTCTAGACTCATGTATGTGAGAAAAACTTTCCAAGGCACAGGGCCCTCCATCCTCTTGTGCCCCCACCCCCCTTTCCATGTGCCCTAATGTCCCACGCTCAAGCTCTCATGTCCCACACACAGTATCCTGCCTCATCCCTCATGCTTGTTTCTGTCTGTCATGTTAACCAGTCTCCTCTTGCTCTACCTCACTGCTATATCCATGCCTCGACCTCAATGCCTGCTCTCTGCCTTGTAATCTCTTCTCTGTTACCCCTATATTGCACTATCATGTTATATTATGCCTTGCCAATTGCTATATATTACGTTATGTTATATTATGTCATGTTATGTCATATTGTTCAATGTAATGTTATATAATGTCATGTTGTACTACATGATGTTACACCATGCCATGTTATATCATGTTATGTTATAATATATCATGCTATATTAATTGTTTTGTATACCCATGCCGCCCTACCTACTGTATGGCGTTGCAGAACTCTTGTGGCGCCAAATAAATAATAATAATAATAATTGCTGAGGTAACTTTGATTATGTCACTTTATATTATATCATGTCATGTTATGTCATGTTGTGTTATATTATGTCATGTCATGTTATATTATGTTATGCTATATTATGTCATGTCGTGTTATATTATGTCATGTTATATTATGTTGAGTTATATTATGTCATGTTACAGTATGTCATGCTATACTATGTCATGTTATATTATGCTGTGTTATATTATGTCATGGTATACAATGTCATGCTATATTATGACATGTAACATTATTTCCTGTTACATTATGTCATGTTATATACTGTTGTTATATTATGCCATGTTATATTGTCATTTTATATTATGTCTAGCCGTGTGACATTTTATATTATATAATGTTATACTATGTTGTGTTATACAACGTCATGTTACACTAATTATTTATCATGTTTACCCATTCCATCCTACATATTCTACAGTGCTGCATAACTGTTGTGGCACCAAATAATTAAACAATCATCAGCATTTATTTATATAGCGCCAGCAAATTCCGTAGCGCTTTACAATTGGGAACAAACATTAATAAAAACAATACTGGGTAATACATACAGACAGAGAGGTAAGAGAACCCTGCTCGCAAGCTTACAATCTATGGAACAATGGGAGTTTGAAACACAAGGGTATGTGCTACATCATATTGCACACTGGACCAGCTAGAATGCAAAGGTAAAAGTATTGAGTGGGCTGTGTGTGTACCAATGTTGGTCAGAGGGTTGTTGTCTTGTGTTAGCTATGTAGAGGATGGTAATAGGGAGATTAAGATGGTGGTTGAGGAATATCATAAGCTTGTCTGAAGAGGTGGATTTTCAGAGAACGCTTGAAGGTTTGAAGACTAGAGGAAAGTCTTACTGTGCGAGGGAGGGAATTCCACAAAGTGGGTGCAGCCCGAAAAAAGTCCTGTAACCGAGAATGGAAGGATGTGATGAGAATGTAAGAGAGACATAGATCTTGTGCAGAACGGAGGTGTCGAATAGGGAGATATTTTATACATGTCCTCCTGTAATTGTTACAAAATATAGGATTTTCTTTGTGCTTTTCAGCAATCTCGCTATATGATAAAGTAGACTTGTGCTGGTGGGAATAAGGAGGAGCAAGTTCTTTACTCCCCCTCACCTCACCCTTCCTCTCATCTGCTCCTGCCCTATCTCCTTGCCCTTTGGTTTCCTTTGCCTTGCACCATCCCTTACCCCCCCCATCCTCTCTTTTACCACCCCCCCTTCTCTTTTCATTTAATATCCTGCTTTTTCTTCCAGGTTTTGCTCTCCTTCTGTAACCCAGTTTTTACTGTATTATGACTCTTGTACTCCCTGCACTTTGTCTTTATTGAATGATGTTACCTATACTGTATCTCCCATGGTACCCTTTTAATTTACTTATTAATATACTTTTTCTTCGTGCTATGCTACTTAAGTTATTGTACTACGCGCTGCATAATTTTGTGGCTGCCTATAAATAAATGTTAATAATAATACCCAGGGACTAAATAGTTGTATCTGCAATTACCAACTGCCTGGGGTCAAAAACTAGCTATTGCCATCTGCCTGAAACAGGAACTAGAGCTGTACTTGCATTTTCCTACCACCTGAACCAGAAAGTAGCATTGTTTCTGTGTTCATCAATTGCCTGGAGCCAGGGACTAGCACATTGTCTGTTATCACCAACTGCCCAGAAGCAGGAACTAGTGTTGTACCTGTGGTTATACACTGCCTGGGTCCAGTAACTAGCACTGTACCTGTAATTACCAACTGCCTGGAACTGGAACTATGACTGTGGTTATCAACTTCCCAGAGCCATGAACTAGCACAGTACCTGTGTCTACCAACTGCCCAGAGCCAGGAACTAGCACAGTACCTGTGTCTACCAACTGCCCAGAGACAGCAACTAGCACAATACCTGTGTCTACCAACTGCCCAGAGACAGCAACTAGCACAGTACCTCTGTCTATCAACTGCCCAGAGCCAGGAACTAGCACAGTAACTTTCCACCAACTGCCCAGAGCCAGGAACTAGCATAGTACCCGTGTCTAACAACTGCCCAGAGCCAGGAACTAGCATATTGCCTGTGTCCACCAACTGCCCAGAGCCAGTAACTAGCACAGTACCTGTGTCCACCAACTGCCCCGGAGCCAAGAATTAGCACAATACCTATGTCCACAAAATGCCCCGGAGCCAAGAATTCGAACACTGACTATATCGTGTCATTAGCACAGTGACTATATTATGTATTAACACCAACACCTATGATGGGAATTTAGTTATGCGCGGAATGCCTCCGGAACAGCCGTGAAGCTACTCCACGTTACTGCAACATTGCAGATTTTTCTTCGCTCCCCATAGCGGTGGGAGTAGGAGGAATCTGCGATGTTCCGGTGCCATATTACCGTAAAAAATGAGCAGCCGCAATGTTCCTGTGAACATCACGGCTAATTGAATCCCCCTATAATTGTTATTCTGTTACCTTATATATCAAGTGTTTCCACCACCTCTTAGTTTATAAACTTGTCTGGGTCATCTCTTTACCTTCTGTTTCATGTCATTGTATGTTACTTATTTGCGTCACGATCCCCTAAATGTATAGTGTTGACACTTTATAAATAACAGATACTAACAATAAGAATAACATAATGAAAAGGGAAATATTTTAAATGTAATAGTGATCCAGTTTTTGATACTAATTATGCTTTGAATTGTAAGATTATTTGTAATGTTATCTAAAAACCTTTTACAAGTACCAAATGTAGACCCATCAGTGAGGTTATGAGTAGAGGGTGTACGTTTATTTCTAGAAGAAGAAAACCTTGGCGAATGTACATTTGTCCAGTTTAACTTTATTTTATACACATCTAACAAGGTATCACATAGGATGTGGGGCAGACCCAGGAGTATGTACAATAGATGTTTATACTGCTCCCATGTAAAACAAGTTAAAGATCTGAAAGCTACGCCAAAGGAGAACCATTCACTTTGAAAGAACATAGGAATCGTAACCAGTGTCAGACTGGGGCATGAAGGGCCCACAGGGGGAATACATTGGTAGAGGCCCACCAGAGGGGTGTGGTCAGCCACTAGAGAGGCGTAACCAAACTACTAAAGGGGGTGTGGTAAGCCCACGAAGAACAGCTAGCACCATAGTGTAGTATATAAAGAATGCAGTGTGTATATAAAGAGTACACAGGATTGCCCCACTAGAATCAGAACAGTTGACACACTATCCTGCTCTCTCCTATCTGTTCTTGTCACTTTCACCACCTGTGGCCGCTGGTTTCTTTAGTTGCGGTTTGTCTGTATCCTGGAATGTTGGGGGCCTATTTTGGAAAAATAAATGGGGTACATTTAGAAAATTCCAACTAGCCCTGGCGTTAAATCAATAGCACCCAGAATTTCCATTTAGTAAATAAACCTATTTTCCGCAATTAAATAAGTCATATTCACATTTAATAAATAGACCTCATTCTCCCCAAACTCACCCCCACATTCAATTAATAGCCCCCATACCACCCCATTTCAAATTAATGGTCCTCACTAATAAATTATATTGACCAACCATCACCCCACAAACAAAATAGCACCCATTAATTAGCCACCACCTACCTCACACGCACACTACATTGCCACAAGCTCCCTGTGCCATGACCAGGGGAGGGCTGGCAAATTGTAGCACGGGGGCAAGACTCGACTCAGCAGCCTATTTTAAAGGAAAAAAAATGCAGGTAGCCCAGTGACCCAACCCAACGTAGCCCACTATGGCACTGACCCTGGGCGGCAGATGCCCCCAAGCCAGCCTGCCCCTGGCCATCACACACATACACTCATTACATTGAACAAGCTCCTGTGCCATCACACACACAAATTACATTGCCACAAGTCCCCTGTGTCATCACACACACATTACATTGCCACAAGCCCCCTGTGCCATCACACACATTACTGTGCCCCTTCATCACCACACTGTGCCCTCTTATGATCACACTGTGCCCTCCATGCTGCTATTGCTCCTCCCTTCACCTGGACCCCTTCATCACTCTGTGCCATCCTGCTCCCCTCTTCATCACTCTGTGCCATTCTGCTCCCCCACACCTTCATCACCCTGTAACATCCTACTCCCCCCTTTATCACTCTGTGCCATCCTGCTCCCCCACACCTTCATCACACTGTAACATCCTACTCCCCCCTTTATCGCTCTGTGCCATCCTGCTCCCCTCCTTCATCACTATGTGCCATCCTGCTCCCCCCTTCATCACTCTGTGCCATCCTGCCCCCCCTCTTTCATCACTCTGTGCCATTCTGCTCTCCCACACCTTCATCACCCTGTACCATCCTACTCCCCCCTTTATCACTCTGTACCATCCTGCTCCCCTCCTTCACTCTGTGCCATCCTGCTCCCCCCACTTTCATCACTATGTGCCATCCTGCTCCCCCCACTTTCATTACTATGTGCCATCCTGCTCCCCCCACTTTCATCACTCTGTACCATCCTCCTCCTCCCTTCATCACTCTGTACCATCCTGCTCCCTCCTTCATCACTCTGTGCCATCCTGCTCCCACCCTTCATCACTCTGTGCCATCCTGCTCCCCCACACCTTCATCACACTGTAACATCCTACTCCCCCCTTTATCACTCTGTACCATCCTGCTCCCCTCCTTCACTCTGTGCCATCCTGCTCCCCCCACTTTCATCACTATGTGCCATCCTGCTCCCCCCACTTTCATCACTATGTGCCATCCTGCTCCCCCCACTTTCATCACTCTGTACCATCCTCCTCCTCCCTTCATCACTCTGTACCATCCTGCTCCCTCCTTCATCACTCTGTGCCATCCTGCTCCCACCCTTCATCACTCTGTGCCATCCTGCTCCTCCCTTCATCACTCTGTGCCATCCTGCCACCTCCCACCTTCATCACTCTGTGCCATCCTGCTCCCTCCCTTCATCACTCTGTACCATCCTGCTCCCCAACTTCATCACTCTGTGCCATCCTGCTCCCCCCCAACTCCATCACTCTGTGTCATCCTGCCCCCCTTCATCACTCTGTGCCATCCTGCCCCCTCCCACTTTCATCACTCTGTACCATCCTGCTCCTCCCACCTCCTTCATCACTCTGTGCCATCCTGCTCCTCCCACCTCCTTCATCACTCTGTGCCATCCTGCTCCCCTACTGCATCACTCTGTTCGATTTTGCTCTCCCCCACCTTCATCACTCTGTACCATCCTGCTCCCCCTACCTTCATCACTCTGTGCCATTCAACTACCCCGACCTTCATCACTCTGTGCCATCCTGCTCCCCCTTCATCACTTTGTGCCATCCTGCTCCCCCCACCTTCCTCATTGTGCCATCCTGCTCCCCCGTTCATCACTCTATGCCATCCTGCTTTTTCCCCCTTGCCTTGGTTCCTTTACCGTTATTGGCTTCTTTCTTCTCTTTTCTTCTCTCGTTCTTTTCTGCCTTCTTGCTAGCAGGCTTCTCTCTGCACCACTCCTCACTGAATGTCGAGAGTGATGAGGCCACGACCGACATTCAGTGCAAACGGAGGAGGGGTGCGCGGTGCTGCGATCAATGTAACTTTTTTGCTTTTTTAGTACCCCGCCCCACCAACAAAGAGGGCGGAGCCATCAGGCATTAGGGCCCACCGGGGAATACTCCAGCTCCTTGGCGGGCCAGTCCAACCCTGGTCGTAACTCCAGGAATGTAATTTGCCTCCAGTGCTTGTGGTCAGCAATAGGATGGTTTACATTAAATGATCCTTTTTTTATTAGATCCATAATTTTTTTGTAGATTATTAAGTTCATTTTAATTATGGTTTATACAGTCTATCAATTTTTGTATTAGTTTATGCCTATTTCAGAATCCTTACGTGATATACTCATCTAAACTCATCTATTTATATTCACTGGGGCATACAGTGTATATACATATTGTGACGATGACATTTCAACTAGGTTCCTAATCTACTGCTTTGTAAGAAAATTTCTGTGTTGTGTAAGCTGCTTGCTGAAGGGCTGTAGTCTTGATTGAAAAGCCAGAAAGAGTCCTGGTTCATGGTCAGGGCCGGATTAAGGGAATGGAGGCCCCTGGGCTAAGGGGGCCTCCATTCCCCTGTGAGGGCCCCCCCCCCCCCCGTGATCCGAGCTCCCCCCCCCCCCCCCCCGGCACTTACCTCCTTCTCCGGCGCGCTGTACGCTCTTTACTGAGGAGATCTCGTGAGAGTGAGACTCACGAGATCTCCTCAGTAAGGAGACTACAGCGCGCCGGAGAAGGATCGCAGTGAAAGTGCTCAGCAGCACTGATCGCGCCGGGGGCTCCCCGCTCCCCCGCCCCCGACCGATCAATACTGCTGCTGAACACTGTCAAGGGCCCCCTGGATGCCATAGGCCCAGGGGCATCTTTTCCATTGGGCACGATAGGCAGCTGCCCGGGGGCCCCATGGGCAAGGGGGCCCCATGGGCAAGGGGGCCCCATAGGCACGGCTCTTAATGAGAATAAATAATTCTGCAAAAGAAAAAAACCTGCAAAAAAAACCTTCAAGGGTCACTGAACAAGTACATATATCTATCTCTATATATGTATATCTATATCTGTATCTGTATCTGTATACATCTATATATCTATATCTATATCTAGGGGCCCAGGTGCACTGCTTTGCCCTGGGGCCCATAATGTTCTTAAGATGGCCCTGCATAGGCCCCTGGGCTATAGCCCACTTAGCCCTATGGTTAATCCGGCCCTGTTCATGGTTGGAGGTAGAGGACGGGCTCAATCCATTAGGCCTGTTAACCGGGTCTTCCAGGTTACCAGTGAACCTGCTGGTACTCAGGAGTTGCACCTAAGTGGTGCTGGTAAAAGGCTGCAGCTCACTCAGTCTCTCACTGCCTGGGGACAGGGGCTGCAGAGTCTCTGGGAGAAAGCCTGATATCTGCCTGGAAGTGAGCTGTGCTGATACTGCCTATGTTTTGTTTTAGTTTCTTAATCAGCAGCGATGAATGTTTAGTTAGAACTGGATGGCAAGATGTTTATTTTGATGTTTTATTTTATTTTTCAGCTTAATCAAAATGGCTGAGGCCAGTTGCACCAAATGCTTGGTCTTGTGTGACTTATCTGCTACTATATTTACCCCAGGAGATGGCAGCACCTGTTCCCCTCACTTGCTTTATATATATATATATATATATATATATATATATATATACACAAGTTAACCCGTGCATGATACTCATGCATTCTAGTCAAATCAAGCTACTTAAGGTGTTAAAAAGGTTCTTGTCATCTTCATCGCCACACACACACGCCGCTAGGCTTTTATATATTAGATAATGCTAAGAATTTAGTAGGTCAGTGTAGTATATAACTCTGCCCAGCAGGTGGCGCTGCAGATTGAGCACTCTGTCACCCGGTAGTTTTTTCCACACACACACACACACTAACACAGCATGTGTGTTCATGAGGTAAAATTACCTCACGAAAATGAGTTTGAGCCCTCAACTTGTAAATTTAGCCTTTAATACCCCTCCCACGGGGGGAAGGGGGGATGATGGAAGTTAACTGACTTCACTATTATAATTTTTTTGTCAAATAATGTCAGTATACCAAATTTCAGGTCAATTGGATGAGCCCTTTCTGAAAAAATAGTTTTTTACACACACACACACACTAACACACGCCGCTAGGCTTTTATATATTAGATAATGCTAAGAATTTAGTAGGTCAGTGTAGTATATAACTCCGCCCAGCAGGTGGCGCTGCAGCTTGAGCACTTTGTCACCCGGTAGTTTTTTCCACACACACACTAACACACGCCGCTAGGCTTTTATATATTAGATGTCATAGGATCAGGTTAGGGTACCGGGGGTTGACATCTGCACTTCACTAGATAGATAGATAGATAGATAGATAGATAGATAGATAGATAGATGGATAGATAGATAGGTATAGATATATGTTAGATATATATACATATATATATATATATATATATATATATATATATATATATATATATATATTGTCTTGTCTGTTTGGCAGTCAGATGGGCGAGTCTGAGTTTGGTAGATGCAGAAGAACGTTACCTGCCTGAATACAATATGCTAACTTGAAGTTTGGTGGAGTCATTTTGAACTTCCAACTTTGTGGCAACAGTTTGGGGAAGCCCCTTTTCTATTCCGACATGACTGTGCTCCAGTGCACAAAGCAAGGACTACAAAGACATGGTTTGATGAGTTTGGTGTGGACGAACTTGACTGACCCGCACAGAGCATTGACCTCAACCCCATCACACACATTTGGGATTAACTGGAACGGAGATTGCGGGCCAGGCCTTCTCGTCCAACATCAGTGCCTGACCTCATAAATGCTCTACAGCAGTGGTTCCCAAACTTTTTCAGTTCGCGGCACCCTTAGAGTCTCCAAATTTTTTCAAGGCACCCCTCCAAAATAATTACTGAGTAGTCCTGTTTTAGAAGTAGTTGGGTCAAAAAATTGTAATAAGTATTTAGGTCACGACAGAAATACTTATTTAGTTTTATGCAAAAATGCCCCTCTGCATCCAGACACTCTGCCCCCTCTGCATCCAGACACTCTGCCCCCTCTGCATCCAGGCACACTGCCCCCTCTGCATCCAGGCACTCTGCCCCCTCTGCATCCAGGCACACTGCCCCCTCTGCATCCAGGCACACTGCCCCCTCTGCATCCAGGCACACTGCCCCCTCTCCATCCAGGCACACTGCCCCCTCTGCATCCAGGCACACTGCCCTCTCTGCATCCAGGCACACTGCCCTCTGTCACGCTGGCCCCCTCCTGTGCCCTCTGTCACGCTGGCCCCCTCCTGTGCCCTCTGTCACGCTGGCCCCCTCCTGTGCCCTCTGTCACGCTGGAACCCCTCCTGTACCCTCTGTCACGCTGGTGCCCTCTGTCACGCTGGAACCCCTCCTGTACCCTCTGTCACGCTGGTGCCCTCTGTCACGCTGGCCCCCTCCCGTGCCCTCTGTCACGCTGGCCCCCTCCTGTGCCCTCTGTCATGCTGGCCCCCTCCTGTGCCCTCTGTCACGCTGAGCCCCTCCTGTGCCCTCTGTCCCCCTCCTGTGCCCTCTGTCCCCCTCCTCTGCCCTCTGTCCCCCTTCTCTGCCATCATTCTGTCCCCCTCCTCTGCCATCATTCTGTCCCCCTCCTCTGCCATCATTCTGTCCCCTTCCTCTGCCATCATTCTGTCCCCCTCCTTTGCCATCATTCTGACCCCCTCCCCCGCGCCAGGCGCCAGCCACAGAAAGAAGAAAGAAAACAGGAACTTACCAATCCGCCGGGCGCCGGGACCCAGCAGCCTCCTCTCTCTCGCAGCTGTCACTGTCGTCGATATTCAGTGACAGCTGCGGGAGAGAGGAGGCTGCTGGGTCCCGGCGCCTGGCGGATTGGTAAGTTCCTGTTTTCTTTCTTTTTTTCTAGGTCTGGCCCACGGCACCCCAGTGACAGCGGCGCGGCACCCCTGGGAGCCGCGGCGCACAGTTTGGGAACCGCCGCTCTACAGAATGAATGGGCACAAATTCCCACAGATACACTCCAACATCTTGTGGAAACCTTCTAAGAAAAGTGTTTTTGCTGCAAAAGGGGAACTAACTCCATGTTAAAGTATGTGTATTTGAATGCAATGTCAATACAGTACCTGTTGGTGTAATGGTCAAGTGTCTTAATATATTTGTCCATATAAAGCAGTGATGGGCAAACTACGGCCCACGGGCCATATCCGGTCCACCTAGAGGTTCTATCCGGCCCGCCAATATTTTAAAAAATTTCATTAAAATATGCATAAAATTATCAGGGCCGATCCTGTGTGTCAAAACCTTCATTTTTATGCCTTCCCAGCTATTTCCTCCATTACACTTCATCCTCCTTCCTAAAAGGACACTTCATATGCCAATCACTCAAACACCTGCCCGCCCCCTAATGGCTGAAAGTCATGTGAGAAGAGATGGGCTGGGCCATATACTAAGGTGGATTTTGATTGGCTGCTGTGTTGTCAGTTAGTGGCTCACCAGAAAGACGGATCTGCAACAACCTGCTGAAATAAGTGCTGTGTCTGTACGATCGCTGCACTTATAGAGGTAACACTGCTATACAACACCCTTCCGTCCCATTCAAAAAATTGGTATTATATATATCGATATTTGAGTCTTTTAATAAATTATATTGGCCCGCCTAAAGTTTTTCTTTTTTATTTGGCCCGCTCCTGAAAAAGTTTGCCCATCACTGATTTAGAGTGTGTGTATGTATATATCTACTATATAAAAGCCTAGTGGCGTGTGTTAGTCTGTGTGTGTGTGGAAAAATAAAACCAAGCTGCAGCGCCACCTGCTGGGCGGAGTTATACACTGACCTACTAAATTCTTAGTGTGTGTGGGGAAAAAAACTCAGAAAGGGCTGAAATTTGGTATACTAAGATGTTTTTAATTTGTTAATTTAATTTGTTAATTGTTAAAAGTGTTTATAAAGATTTTAAAAAAATATATATATATTTCTTGAAGGAGAAGTGACAGTTGTGAGTGGTTGGTGGTTGGCGGGGGTGACAGTTGGGAGTGGTTGGTGGTTGCCGGGGGTGACAGAGCGAGAGGAGTGTTATACTCAGGACCGCTGAGATAGATCCCTGTGTCTGGATAGACATCTGGATAGATGTGGCGATAAAGATGAAGGATGAGGTGATGGAGAAAAATGATGAGGTGGTGACATGTGGTCAAAACCACGTTAAAAAAGGGTGCTTGCGTCGGGAAGTAACGCTCTTCCCCTGAGGAGGCCTGGGCTAGGCCCAAATGCATGACAAGAAACTTTTTAACACTTTAAGTAGCTTGATTTGACTAGAATGCATGAGTATCATGCACGGGTTAACTTGTATATATATATATATATATATATATATATATATATATGTATATATATATATATATATATATATATATGTATATGTGTATGTATATGTGTATATATATATATATATATATATATACACACACATAATTCTTATTTGTCTTCTGTTTTCATGTATACATGTTCATGTGTGTTTATGAACGTTCATATAGATCTCTTTGTATATGTGTATGCATTCATGTGCATGTGTGCTTATATGCATTCATACATATAGTTTTATAAAAAGTATTTTTATTTCAGTTCTACATGGGATCTTGACATATTATCTTTATTTACCTAGCATTGTATGTTAGTCAGTAACAGAAAGATACCTCACACATTTGTATGAAATTAATTTATTATTATAATCATTGTTTATTTTTATAAAATGTTATCATTTCTGAACAATGTCACTTTAATATTTTGGTATCTATATCCATGTACTATAATGGGTTAACACTTCCTACCTGGAAAGGAAGTGCCATTGCAGGCAGGAAACAAGTTACGCCTCCTGCTGACCTGCTAACCCATTTTTATCCTTCACACATTTTGCTTTTGACGATGAGAAAGATAATGTTTCAACAGAAGAAGTTAATCAGGGGCATCCTTTGATAGTTTCTTTTTAAGTCACATTAGTTTGCCGCCATTCTCTTTTGTAAAATATGAAGGAAAACGTAATACCTTATCCAAAAGTGGAAGACATTTTCTTCAGGTAAAAATGTTTCCACTGATGCAAAAATTTTGGGTCATTAGTAGAGATGCTCAGGCTCGGTTCCCCAAGAACCGAACACACCCAAACTTAGCAGATCCGAGTACCGAGCCGGCTCGGTACTTTCACGCGCTTTCGGAATTGTAAACGAGGCAAAACGTCATAGTTGCATCATTGGATCTCGAATCATGAGAGTTTTGGATTCTATAAGTACCGCCCTCCACAGCGATCTAGCGCCATTTCATAGAGGGACACAGAAGGGGTAGCACAGTCTGTAGAGCAGTTGGGCAACATCATAGGTAGAATAGAAAGTGGACGGGGTAGCAGTGTTCTTCAAAGTCTACAGTGACATTCAGGAGAGCTCCATTGCTAATTGTCATTGCTGAAATAAAATACTAGGGCTGGCAGGCTTGGTGTAAATCTGCAGTCACATAGTACTGTGTTATATAGGTAACACACAAAGAGGAGAGCTCCATTGCTAATTGTCATTGCTGAAATACAAATACTCGGGCTGGCAGGCTTGGTCTTCTGAATTTGCAGTCAAATTGTACACTGTTATGTAGGTTACACACAAAGAGGAGAGACTCATTGCTAATTGTCATTGCTGAAATAGAAATAATAGGGCTGGCATATTTAGACCAAGACGGTCTAAATCTGCAGTTACATTTTACTGTACCATAGCTCACTCAGAAACAGGAGAGGTGGCAGGGTTCAGTGCTGAAACAGAAATTGTAATAATAGGGCTGTCAGTGTTCTTACAAGTCTCCAGTGACATTCTACTATGCCATATCTCATACAGAAACTGGAGGGGTGGCATTGTTCTTGTTATTCTCCAGTCTCAGTCATGATGATACTAATCCCTCTTGTACTAAAGTCTATGTTCAAGTGCATAGTGGTTTTAAGTCATGGAAACAAAAGGTAAATAAAAAGCTTGTACCTTTGTAAAAAAAAAAACACCTCTCTAATAAAGGTGAAAGTTTACTGTGGAAAAAACATAAAATTGCCAACATGCCATTCTACCCAAAATATTACCAAGCATACCAGCATCAGCTAGCTCCCTTCTCTCAACTAGATCTCAGCACCTGCGATCTACACTGTCATCATATTTACCCTCATCAGTGTGTACATCATCCTCAAACAATACTAATTCATCACCGCTGGAATCCACCATCACAGAAGTCTATGTACTTTGATCTAATTGCCGGTAATGGCCTTCCTCATGGAATTTGTAGTTCATTTTACGGAAGAGCTGGCACGATTTTGGGCAATTCTTTTAGACCAGACCATATGTCAAAATGTTGTGCAGACTCGTCTGCATCACCACTCGGTGTCTTGGGAAAGCTAAGTTTTTTCCTAGCAGCAATATCCAGAGAAACTGAAGGACATTATTGTGTCATGTACCACTTGAGCTTGAGTTTGCTGACCAGGAGCTCATTGCATCTGGGTCAGTTGGAAAGAAAGAAAAGACATAGCTCTTAAACCTAGGATCAAGCACAGTTGCCAAAATGTAATGATGTTGATAACTCTTGGATCCTGGCGAAGCGAATAAAGTATTTAATCTACAAAATAATTAGCGGAATTGCTTTGCTTCATTTCCTCCTTCAATTTCTCTTGCTGCTTTTCAAAAAGTGTAATTAGGGGAATCAATTGACTCAAGCTAACAGTGTCAGAACTGTCTTCACAGGTGATTACTTCGAGTGGTTTCAGCACCTTGCACAACACGGAAAGTATTCTCCACTGCGCTGGACTGAAGTACATTCCCCTTAAATTTTATTTTTCTTGCAGCTGCAGCATTCTCCTACATGCTGTTGCAGAATCCCAAAAATGACCCTAAATATTTTGGGACACAGACAGCATCTCCTGCATGTTATTGTCATTTTTTAAAAAGTTCTGTACCACCAAGTTGAATGTGTGTGCAAAACAGGAAATGTGATGGAATTCCCTGTAATGCTCTAACAATATTGGTGACGCTATCATAAATCACATATCCTCAGCTGAGTCCAAGCAGGATAAGCCTTGTTGCAATGAGATTTTTTCAAACAGGTTGTCAGCGGTATTACCACTGACTTGCGCCTTGTGTCGTCTCTGATAACCACCTCTCACTCACTCCTTCATTTCTCCCGTGCTGCTTACCACTTATGGAATTCCCTACCACGCTCAATCAGACTTTCCCACAGCCTTCAAATCTTTAGATGCTCTTTGAAAATACATCTCTTTTTTTAGAGGTGACCTTATCCTTGATAACAATATTCACACTAATGCACCCTCACAACTATCAGCTGTGGCCTCTTCCCTTTAAAATGTAAGCTCTCTAATGAGTAGGGTCCTCCATACCCTTTGTTTTTATGTCTCCATTCATTTTGTCTGCCTTGTCTGTTCTTGTTTTACGTATGTCGTGTTTTATGTCTTCCCTACTGTACGGCGCTGTGGAGCACTGTGGTGCCTTACAAATCTACAATAATAATAATATGCCTCTTAGTGAAGCAGATGATACACAGAGCTGCCTGCCTCTGAAAAATGTGACGTACTTGGGTACATGCTGCTGCTGTCCCTGCTGGTGAAGGCGAATCACCAACCCAGTGGGCTGTCATAATCGTATATATAATCTTTACTTTGCCCAGTTCCGCTTGTCCACATATCTGTGGTTAAGTGTACAGTGGATAGAATGACATTTTGTTGCCCAATAATGCCATTTTTACGAACCTTCTGGTAGAGGCGAGGAATATCTTTTCTAGTAAAATGGTGTCGTGATGGAATTTGGTAACAGGGACAGAAGACCTCAAGTAACTGTCTAAAACCAGCTGCATTAATAGTGGATATTGGACGCAGATCTAAAACTAGAATAGTCGCCATGGTGTCTGTGATCCGCTGTGCGACTGGGTGACAGCTTTCATACTTGCTTCCTCTTGCAAAGGATTGTTTAACAGTCAATTGTTGTAAACTACTAGTAGTCTTCTTCCTGGTCTGCTTCTGGGATGAAGACTCACCCCAAAAGCAGGAGCAGCAGCAGTGGGCCTAACGCTCAAGGATTCTTCTGAGGAGTCCTGGATAGGGGAGGAGTCATCTCACTTTAGAAACTTGGATGCAGGACTAACTCTGATCACTAGTGAAAATATTGATGATAAAGGTATTGGGGGTGTAGATTGCAGGTGCTGGGATCTAGCTGAGAGGAGGGAGGTAGCTGATGCTGAACTGCTGTTATTTTTTTAGCATAACTTTCTGATTTTCACAAAAGCTTTCTATGAACACGCTTCAAATGGCGTAACATGGATGAGGTTCCTAGATGGTTGAGGTCACTACCTCTACTGACTGTGGCTTTACAATGCTACAAATGGCTAGACAACTGTTGTCAGAATTTGTGTAAAAATAATTCCACACATAAAGGTGGATTTTTTGGTCTTATGCCCAGGCATGACAATGGCCTTCTTCTTATCACTGGCAAGAACTGCTTCCACTGGTGCATGACTTGCCACAGTAAAGTTCATTAACAGCACTGTTTGCTTAGGTGCCTTAAGCCCATTGTTAGCTTGTTTTGTGGGGGCCCAAACAAACCAAGCACTTCAGCAACAAAAGTGGCACTGCTTGTTGCTGGAGTGCTTGCTTTGTTAAACTGTACATGCCCTTTTCAATATCTTACATAAGGTTGGGTGGGAGGGCTCAAGGACAATCCATCTTTCACCACTTTTCTTTTTTGTCACTGCAGTGTGGAAATGTTTTCTAGATGTGCTATGAACTGCCATGTGTTTGTGTCGTTGCTCTGTCACTTAGCATCCAGCCAGCTCGCTGCAATCTTTGTCCGAAAGTGGATGAAAATAATATTGTGTACTGTGAGGTGGTCAAAATTGACTGCAAATGACTTGAAATTAGTGTTATTGAGGTTAATAATTATTAGGGAAAAAATGCAAAATTATGTGATTTTAGAAAAAAAAATAGGGATTTTAGAAAAAAAAAAAAAAACACGCAAGGGCGGTTTTGCTTAAACCAAAACCAAATCACAAAGTTAATCCAGATCCAAAGCCAGAACACGGTGGTCAGTGAACATCTCTAGTCATTAGACCAACAGATGAATGGTTAGTCTGATCTAATGCCCCAAATATCAGTTAATTAACCAGAGGGTGGAGCCAGAGAATTTTGGGAGAAGGAATTTAGCCGGAACCCAGAGAGATGAGCTGTATGAGAAGTATTATAAGATTACTGCAGCTTTGGGTTTGAATCCTGCCTAGAATGTTTTTGGTGACATAGAGAGGCTTTGTACTTCCTGGAGGGGTCTTGAAGATGGTCAGACAGGTATTGACCATGTAGCTAGTGAGGGGCAGACAAAATTGTACATTGAATTATTAGACATTGTGCTGAGTAAAAATTATTTAATATTTGAAGATGATTCTGTCCTTCGATGTCATGTTAAAGCTATGGAGTGGGGCTTTGCCCCGTCCTTCTGCAAATAACTTTGTGGAACAGCTAGCAGAGATCTTTGTTTATAGACACCTAGGGGTAAATGTATCAAGCTGAGAGTTTTCCAGTGGAATTCTAGTTATAATTTATTTAGTACATTCTACAAAATGATAGCTAGAATCTGATTGGTTGCTATTGGCAACATCTCCACTTTTCAAACCCGCCGGAAAACTCTCAGCTTGATACATTTACCCCCAGGTATTTCAGACCTGTGCTGTAGCAGGGTTACATTTGCTATTTTTGCAATTTGAGGTGTACACGATAATTGGTGTTTCTATTCTGATTTGAACCCAGTATCAGGCTGACTTAGATTTACTATGCAAGGGGGCAATACCGATGGCTCCTTTCTAGACACAGAGGTTCAGAAGAACCATCTTCAGTTTAAAACAGACAATGTCGGTGGGACATGAAAAATGACACAAGATCGCTTGTCTGCGTCGTGAATGGTCAGATCTACCTCAGTGTCTGATCATCTTCACACTTCTGACTTTCTTTCGTAATTAGTGAACATTATTTTATCTGATAATTTGCTGGTACTTGAACAGTGGTTCTAGGAATGACAATACCCCAAACACTGGTTTCCAAATTTTGAAAGCAAATACTACCCAGGGCCAAAGAAGAATCCTTGACCCCAAAAGAGAGTGTGAAAACCAGAGAGGATAAACAGGGTATTGTTTCCAGCTTTTCAACCTTAGCTGCTCTGGTATTTAAGATTGTCATACACATTGATATATCCTTTGCGTATGCGAGAACAAAATGCCTGTTTCAGCTCTCTTTCCTGAAAGTATGTAAGTGGAGTTCTAGCATTGGGAGGGGGGTAGCGCTACCACTAAACTGACTACACTACATTTTCAGTAACCCAACAAGTGTTACCCCATGGACATCAGAGAAAACTTTTTTCATTATATGATATGTGGTATATGCTCAGCGGAGGGCTGGTAAAATGTTGCTCAGGGGCAAGACTCAGCTCAGCAGCCTATTAGGAACATTTTAAAGAAAACAAATGCAGGTGTCCCAGTGCCCAGCCCATTGTAGACCACTATGGGAACGGACCAGAGGGCATATGTCTCTACCCCCAGCCCAGCCTACCCCTGTATATAATCTCTGTTGCTCTCAGGGTACATTGAGGAAGTCACTGTAGTCACTGCTATCAGCAACTAGATGATGGAACTTATCCATTTGTCTCCTACTGTGCACATCATCAGTATCGAGTTAGACGATTACCATTGTGTGTTCCCCATAGTCTATATATAGTATATATAATACATGGTGTATTAATATAGGGTTTCCAGTTTTAAGTATGCATATTTTTCTCAAATTAGGTATTTATTATTACAGGTTTATTCTGATGGGTATTTATGGAGACAAGGCAGGAGAAATACTCAGGACAGAAATGTAGAGAGCTTTGAAGGTGAGGAAACTGATTTTGAATTAAAACCTATTAGAAACAGGCAGCAGATGCAATTCTTGGCAACGTGATTGGTAGGGAATTTTAGACTGCTTTCAAAGTAAATTGAAGAACAGTAAAATAAACATTTTTTTTTGTATAATCTCTTTTAATTGACAAAAAGAAAAAACAAACACAGCATAGAGACATCATATACATCGATATAGATATGAAAATAAACACAGGAGCTCCATACGGTGTAGTTTGTAAAGGCAGTTAAAAACAACAAACATATTTTTGGGGGAGGGAAAGGTGGGAAAGGGGGAAGGGAGAGGTTAGATCCTCATAAATAGTGCTGTAGCCAATCATTAAAAATGATGTAGTGGGGAATGTGAGAAGTAGTAGTGAGATAGAAGTACCATCAGAATTGGCCCATAACACAAACCAGCAATTTGACCAGAAGTGACCACAAACCAAACACAATCCCATTTCAATTTCGGACTCACTCCTCACACAATGACCGGAACAACTGAGAGTCATACCAAGCAAAAATAAACATTTTTCTTCTGTTCACTTTAGTAGAATTACAAAGTGAGAGACATCTCATATTCCCCCTACTGCCACCGGTCCAGTTCTCCAGGGCTGAAATGAATGTGCGTCACATCAATCAGACTAATATATACAAACTGCAAAAAAATGTGGACCCACACTGCTACTTCACTTGTGCAGGTGCGCCTATGTGTGGCTAAAGCACTTGTGCAGATGCGCCTATGTGTGGCTAATGCGCTGTGCATGTGCGCCTATGTGTGGCTAACGCACTTGTGCAGGTGCGCCTATGTGTGACTAACACTCTTGTGCAGGTGCGTCTATGTGTGGCTAACGCACTTGTGCAGTTGCGCTTATGTGTGGCTAAAGCACTTGTGCAGGTGCGCCTATGTGTGACTAACACTCTTGTGCAGGTGCGTCTATGTGTGGCTAACGCACTTGTGCAGTTGCGCTTATGTGTGGCTAAAGCACTTGTGCAGGTGCGCCTATGTGTGGCTAACGCGCTGTGCAGGTGCGCCTATGTGTGGCTAACACACTTGTGCAGGTGCGCCTATGTGTGGCTAACACGCTGTGCATGTGCGCCTATGTGTGGCTAACGCACTTGTGCAGGTGCGCCTATGTGTGGCTAACATGCTGTGCAGATGCGCCTATGTGTGGCTAACGCACTCGTGAAGGTGCGCCTATGTGTGGCTAACGCACTCGTGCAGGTGCACCTATGTGTGGCTAACGCACTTGTGCAGGTGCGCCTATGTGTGGCTAACGCACTTGTGCAGGTGCGCCTATGTGTGGCTAACGCACTTGTGCAGTTGCGCTTATGTGTGGCTAACGCACTTGTGCGGGTGCGCTTATGTGAGGCTAATGCACTTGTGCAGGTGCGCTTATGTGTGGCTAACGCACTTGTGCGGGTGCGCTTATGTGAGGCTAATGCACTTGTGCAGTTGCGCCTATGTGTGGCTAACGCACTTGTGCAGGTGCGCCTATGTGTGGCTAACGCACTTGTGCAGTTGCGCTTATGTGTGGCTAACGCACTTGTGCTGGTGCGCCTATGTGTGGCTAACGCGCTGTGCATGTGCGCCTATGTGTGGCTAACGCACTTGTGCAGGTGCGCCTATGTGTGGCTAACGCACTTGTGCAGGTGCACCTATGTGTGGCTAACGCACTTGTGCAGTTGCGCTTATGTGTGGCTAACGCACTTGTGCAGGTGCGCCTATGTGTGGCTAACGCGCTGTGCATGTGCGCCTATGTGTGGCTAACGCACTTGTGCAGGTGCGCCTATGTGTGACTAACGCTCTTGTGCGGGTGCGCTTATGTGAGGCTAATGCACTTGTGCAGTTGCGCTTATGTGTGGCTAACGCACTTGTGCAGGTGCGCTTATGTGTGGCTAACGCACTTGTGCGGGTGCGCTTATGTGAGGCTAATGCACTTGTGCAGTTGCGCCTATGTGTGGCTAACGCACTTGTGCAGGTGCGCCTATGTGTGGCTAACGCACTTGTGCAGGTGCGCCTATGTGTGGCTAACGCACTTGTGCAGGTGCGCCTATGTGTGGCTAACGCACTTGTGCAGGTGCGCCTATGTGTGACTAACGCTCTTGTGCAGGTGCGTCTATGTGTGGCTAACGCACTTGTGCAGTTGCGCTTATGTGTGGCTAACACGCTGTGCAGATGCGCCTATGTGTGGCTAACACACTTGTGCAGGTGCGCCTATGTGTGGCTAACGCGCTGTGCAGGTGCGCCTATGTGTGGCTAACACACTTGTGCAGGTGCGCCTATGTGTGGCTAACACGCTGTGCAGATGCGCCTATGTGTGGCTAACGCACTCGTGAAGGTGCGCCTATGTGTGGCTAATGCACTCGTGCAGGTGCACCTATGTGTGGCTAACGCACTTGTGCAGGTGCGCCTATGTGTGGCTAATGCACTTGTGCAGGTGCGCCTATGTGTGGCTAACACGCTGTGCAGATGCGCCTATGTGTGGCTAACGCACTCGTGAAGGTGCGCCTATGTGTGGCTAACGCACTCGTGCAGGTGCACCTATGTGTGGCTAACGCACTTGTGCAGGTGCGCCTATGTGTGGCTAACGCACTTGTGCAGGTGCGCCTATGTGTGGCTAACGCACTTGTGCAGGTGCGCCTATGTGTGGCTAACGCACTTGTGCAGGTGCACCTATGTGTGGCTAAAGCACTTGTGCAGGTGCGCCTATGTGTGGCTAACGCACTTGTGCAGGTGTGCCTATGTGTGGCTAAATCACTTGTGCAGGTGCGCCTATGTGTGGCTAACGCACTTGTGCGGGTGCGCCTATGTGTGGCTAAAGCACTTGTGCGGGTGCGCCTATGTGTGGCTAAAGCACTTGTGCAGGTGCGCCTATGTGTGGCTAACGCGCTGTGCAGGTGCGCCTATATGTGGCTAACGCACTTGTGCAGGTGCGCTTATGTGTGACTAGTGCACTTGTGCAGGTGCGCCTATGTGTCGCTAACGCACTTGTGCAGGTGCGCCTATGTGTGGCTAAAGCACTTGTGCAGGTGCGCCTATGTGTGGCTAAAGCACTTGTGCAGGTGCGCCTATGTGTGGCTAAAGCACTTGTGCAGGTGCGCTTATGTGTGGCTAAAGCACTTGTGCAGGTGCGCCTATGTGTGGCTAACGCACTTGTGCAGGTGCGCCTATGTGTGGTTAACGCGCTGTGCAGGTGCGCCTATGTGTGGCTAACTCACTTGTGCAGGTGCGCCTATGTGTGGCTAACACATTGTGCAGGTGCGCCTATGTGTGCTAACACGCTGTGCAGGTGCGCCTATGTGTGGCTAACGCATTTGTGCAGAAGCGCCTATGTGTGGTGCGCGGTGCACATCTACTTCAAAGTCCTGAGAAAAGCACTGTGGCCGCTTAAAAAATATTTAAAGTTTTCAGTTTTTCTAAAATACTGCCCAGTTTATAGCTTTATTTATGCCTTAAATTAATGAGAGTCAGGGGACTTCGGGACTGTTACTTTTGTGTGTTTCAATGTTCTTATTGCATTGTTTGAAGAGTAATAAAAAAATGGAAGTTGCTCAATCGATTTATAAGTTCACAGTAAGTGGGGTTATCCTGACAGGAAACAATACAGTGAAAAATATTCCAGCTACACTAAAGTGAACCAGTAAAAGAGCTGCTATTCTACTTGTACATAAAAATGCAGAATTCATAGTTACACACATTTGCAAATGTATGATAAGCCACTCTCCCTGATAGGGTGGTCCTAGGTCTTGGTCAGGTGTCAGTAGCTGATGGGGAGTTCTAGTTCTCCATTGCCATTTGGAGGCTCCTGGGCTACCTCTTGGTAAGTTAGTCCTCAATTTAAAAACACATGAATGTATGACCCAGTATATAAGGACTCTCATTGTTTAGAGTTAGGACGATCCTATTAGCAGAAGCGATGTGCCGTGGCGGGTGGCTTATCATACATTTGTAAATGTGTGTATCTGAGAACTCTGCATTTTTATGTACAAGTAGAATAGCTCTTTTACTGGTTCACAGCACTGTGCTGGGGATTTTTGTATATATTGTTTGAAGAGTGCATAGTAATTCACTTTTCTACAAAAATGTAAATGGATGGTGCCAAATATGTCTCGTTTACAATATAGGATGAGACAGAACCTCTGTCGCCTCAGACATATCAGAAGAATAAAGTCCTTTTTCTGGGAGAAAAATGCTATATGCCCTCCTGCAGAGCAGGCACCCCCCTTCCTCCCTTTTATCCACTAAAACAAGATCCGTACTAAGCACGGAATAGCCACAATGAGGTGCCTTGTTTTCGGAGCAGTGCAAAAGTAAGAATTTATTTTATGGAGAAAGAATACTGAAATGAGATAAAGGGTTGGACGGGACACATTTTTAGGGGAGTTGCTTCACACTCCCTAAAAGGACTTGATTATAACACCAACTACAGGCTCTAGTTCAGTACTTTAATGGGATACAATATGCAAAATCCAGTTGCACTTCCGTGGAGGAACACTTCACTCAATGTAAATAAAAGCTTAACACAGAAAAATTCCACGTGCAATGAAGACAGTCCCGACGTCCCCCTCACTCTCATTTAACTTCATTACGTAGGTGCAGAGGTGTCTCCTGAGAGCAAAGAATAGTCCACATCATGCGCTTCAGGAGTACTATGCACCCCATGTGACCTGTGGCTATGCCCCCATTGTGCCCTGATCACAACCCCCTGTCATGTGCAAATCTCGGTTCCATATTTTGAAATGTTGGAGTATGTGCATCGAGCCATCCACGTCAGAAGGAAAAATGATCCTTACAAATAGGCCTGTTTTGTTTTCTTTGTTTATACATAATTTCTATAGGAGCCAAAACAGATATAATATAAAGCAGGTTAATATTTTTTCTTGGTACATTAAGAACAAATGGCACCAATTTGCTTTGACACATAAAGTACCATAGACCTTTCTATAGTTCGATTGGATGTTCGTGGGGGTCTGCACCCACTCTTAATATGTTTTCAATAGTACTTCACTTCAATATATATATGACATACATTTACGTGGACACTTCTGTCAGGACAATAAAGTTGTGTCAATAGAAAGTTAATATTAAAACACATGTAATCCTATTCAGTGGCCATGTAGATTTAAGGGGAAATTTAACTACAAGAGTAGTTTTAATGTGACGAGGCTGAACAAGCTTACATTGAAGTCACATTTATATTTATTTCAGGATTGCAGTTTTGTACACTATCGCCGTTCACACAATTTCCCTATTATCTTACAGGCTCTAAAGACTAAAACCAGGAGGTACGCGGTGTTACTGAAGTCCAGTTTAGTCCTTGTCTACTTTTAATTGCCTGTTTTTATTTATTACGCTTATTTATTTATTTTTTTAGCCTGAAGAATGCACCTCTCCTTGATGTTAGAAGAATTTGCCGCTAAACACAGGGATGTTAAGTGCCCATGGTATGTTGCAATAGGTTAATAGCTCTGGGAAAAGGAACTAGATAAACAATATAAGCACGCTCTAATTGTTCGAGATGCCAAAAATAATTCCCGATGCTGCAGATGAGATGATAAAACAGAGGGAGGCAGAGAGGGGGATGTGGGACTAAATGCATTAACGTGTTTGGGGTCACGCTAACATGCTTACCTTGTATGCTTTCTTACAAATGCTATTGTTTTGTTTTCTTCTTCAACTTCGTTTACAGTTTTATTTTAATACGAAAAAATCTTAAAAACTTACATTTATAGAGAAAATCTGAAATCTGACAATGCTTTCACTCTGCGTTATCTCAGCTGATCAAACATTGATTAACTAATGACAGATCCAGTGCCTTTATTAGTTAAATTGTGGCCAATTACCAAAGAGACAGATAAATACTATTAATTACTGTTATTGATACAGCACAATGTTGTACAATGAACATAAGCATATCGAAAACAAAATATAATATAATTAACAGGTGATGAAATAAAAACAGAATATTAAGAAAGACTTATTTTTTTCATTGTGCGGCTTTTGATATTTTTTTTACATTAATTAAACTATTTGCTATGTTACTTCAAAGGCTGTGTAAGATCCATTTAATCCTCTGCACAGCGTCTCTAATCAGTTTTGCAGAATTTAAATGTACGACTCTCTGTACCGATTTGCAGTTATTTGAAGCCAATTTATTAAACTTGCACTATTGCTGCTTAGCACTGCAATAAAAAATGATTTATTTCTATGATTTAACATTATATTATCATCATGGCAGCTGAGCGCAGATTGTCTGCAGCAGAAGAATGACCCAGACCGATAAGAATGACATATAACTTTGCTGTGCACTCTCCAAATACACCATCAGTGCTGTTCTGACTACTTCAAGCTGTACTATTAAAAATAGGGATAGTTCGTTCCACATATTGCAATATATGTTAAGCTGTCCAACTGACACAAGTCTTCCTCATCTTGCTTGTTGTATATTGAGTGTCGGAACTACCATTGATGCGGAAGGTGCCCTGCACCAGGGCCGTGGAGATAATGGGGCCCGCTGCATGGCAGGTGCAGAGAGTCAGTGCCCCCCTTTCCCTCCTCTCTGCCTCCTTGCACCGGGGTCCACAGCTCGCTACTTCCGCCTCTGCGTATACTAAATATAACCATGAATTCATTCAGAACTGCACTTCTGCCTCACAGCACTGGGTTCATGAGCTCAATTCCTGACCATGGCCTTATCTGTGTGGAGTTTGTATGTTCTTCCCGCTTTTGCGTGGGTTTCCTCTGGGTGCTCCGGTTTCCTCCCACACTCCAAAAACATAAGAATAGGTTAATTGGCTGCTAACAAAATTGACCCTGGTCTGTGTGTGTGTCTGTTTGTGTGTGTACGTTAGGGAATTTAGACTGTAAGCCCCAATGGGGCAGGGGCTGATGTGAGTGAGTTCTCTGTACAGCGCTGCAGAATTAGTGGCGCTATATAAATAAATGATGATGATGATGATCATCATTGCTATGCATTTCCTCGGGGCTGCAGCTTACTGCACACAGATTTTAAGGCAAGTTCTCTTCCAAGCAGTAGCAGCCATGGGACACTTAGGGAGTACTATGTACCAATGGAAATTATTATGCCAGAGGAAGACCCCCCCCCCACTCCCCCTCCTACACAAATAGTTTTTATTATTCATTGCAGCAAATGCAGAAGGTAAAATGTGCATGCGTGGCTAAAGTCTGCTCACAGGCAATGGATTTGATCCGGCATGGACCAATCGAAGACTTTCCGACATCACTGGATCCCATAGGTCCAGGTAATGTAATGCCATCCTGAGATTAGTTTGCAACTAGAAGCAATGCTGTTCACTGCTTGATAAATCCCTAGCATCGCAGTCCCCATACAGTTCATTTCAAATAAATCCTTACTGAAAGAATGTATTTCATTATTACATTGGTTTTTTTTTAGTCCTCTCTTTCTGTTTAACCCTATATGTTTTAATTTCCCTTTGTAGCTAACTAGTGTAAATATCAAGTTATGACTTTATATTACTATCTGTTACCTAGTTTCTACGTGCTAGTACATCTACTTGCAGAGGTCACCGTTGATGACAGTTCTATTACTTGCTTTCTCTTACCCGTAATCTCTTTATCTCCTCCCAGGGCTCTTATTCTCTTTAGGTGTGATAACCCTCATACAACACAATAGCCTGAACATAACAGCAAGGGAAATGAGTGACATGATTGAGAGCTGGGCATGCAGCCATTGGGGGCTGACATAGGAGGTGGCAGACACAACATCTGCACAGCGGATAACATGCTCTGAGCATGTCAATACTTCTGGTTATAAAAAGTCCCTTACCTACATTACAGGGATAGATGCAGAACAATCCCGGCCTATGCTGCCCTAGAGCTGCCACAATAACTTGGTTTAGGTGTGGAGTGAGGTTGAGACCAGAAAAAAAAAACACGCTAACCATCAGTTTTAGCTATTTTATAATAGTGTGCCATGCATTAGGGTGATATTTATTTTCTCATCCTGGTGACTAACTCAGGAGATTGGACAGACATCAATATAAATATGGCAGCGTACAGTGAGCAACCTCTGAACAGATTCCTGAGTAAACGGGGCTGTTCTGACATTTCATTGCATTATCAAGACGCCACAGTTCACCCTCCTCTACAACATATTAAATTATATTTGTCAGAAAGTGTTCCAGTTTAAACGAGGGCAGCTTCCTAAAACAATTGGCTCTTTTCAGTGGCAAAGCCCAGTCACCACTTTGATACAACGCCTGTGTTTTGTCCTTTTAGCTGGATATATAAACAATCATTTTCCATCCTGGCGGTTTTCCTTGGTTTGGGCAGTCAGTCGCAATTTTAGGGACTGAATGCAAACAAATGGCAAAATACATTCAGTCTGTCTGTTCATTACTACTCCACATCTCCGGTGACGTGTAAGACCCCCTTCCCCCCTAGATTGTGTACGCCACGCTGGTGTGTTGTTCCTGTGGTCTCTGCAGGAAGATGATTTCTCTGCGGTGTTACCACATTCAACGGCGTCTCGTGTTCTCAGAAACTCGCACACATCAAAAGACTTGAGTGAGGAAGAAGGGAGGGTGGGACCTAGTGTGTTTGTTGGCCCTTATAAATTAAACAATACCAGTAGCGACATCTGAGGATGTCTTTTTGGATGGGGCCAGCGAACGCCGGTGACATTTTAGCTGTAATTGTTTTGTTTACAGCGCTGGGAGGTTAATTATATAAGTGGCTCCAATGCACAGCGATATCTTTCAGAGCTGCTTCCAGTCATCATTTTTGGTGACTAATATGTTATGACTATTTGCAAACAGAATGTCTCATGCTGGTCACAGAGCGAAATCCTATGCTAAGCAATGTATTTATTCTGCACTGAAACTAGGCTCTTACCTTATTAAAGGGAAATCTAACCCCAGTTGCCAACACTTTATTTTTCCAAAAATCAGTAGTAACATTTGTAGAGACATAGAGGGCTTACACACAGAGACAAAACCTTGAGCGTTACCCTGGATATAACATAGCGTTAGTGCGTTCATTCTTGCATCTCAAAGGTTCCTGGTGGCATAGTATTCTATGTAATTAATGAGCCTGATGTCTCTCATTCCTGTTTGTGTATCGTGAATTCCAAAAATGTGCACTGCAGATTGCACACGTCTGCAGATTGCACAGGTCTGCAGAGTTCTATGCATCTGACACCTGCTCCTCCTTATGACTGGAGAGACGGAACGGAGGAAGGGGCAGTCTAACGTAGGCTGGACATAGTAAGGATCGGCCAGCACAGAGATGCATATACCCGTTAGGAGCCGTATCATTTGCACCTAGAGGGTAGATGTAAATACACACTGATGATGTTGAGAGACGCTAGCACTACCTTTCCGCTAGTTTTGGAACTAGTGCGCTTGCTCAGAAGTAAAAAGTGTAATTCTGTAAGATATAGTTGGTGTATTTTTTTAAAATAATCTTTTCTACTTTCATTTGTACATGAGAAGGAGTATTATATCTGCTGTATTATAAGTGTACTAGTAAATGGGTTTCTCCGCTATCGAAAGAAACGTTAACAAACTTCTCTTGCGCTTATGACCTGGTTGTGTGTTATCACGTGTGGGTGTATATATGTCTGACGTGAGTCTGCCGTAAATCCGGCGTATATATTCTGCAGTTGCAAAGCTGGATGTATCTTGAGATGCCTAAGACTAATGGGCATAAATACGCAATTTTTATGGGTGTCCCTTTTGAGGGGCAGCATGGTGGCTCAGTTGTTAGCACTTCTACCTCACACCACTGGAGTAATGAGTTCGATTCCCGACCATGGCCTTATCTGTGTGGAGTTTGTATGTTCTCCCCGTGTTTGCGTGGGTTTCCTCTGGGTCCTCCGGTTTCCTCCCACATTCCAAAAACATACTAATAGGTTAATTGGCTGCTATCAAATTGACCCTAGTCTGTGTGTCTGTCTGTGTATGTTAGGGAATTTAGACTGTAAGCTTCAATTGGGCAGGGACTGTTGTGAGTGTGTTCTCTGTACAGCGCTGTGGAATTAGTGGCGCTATTAAAATAAATTATGATGATGATGAAAGTAAACTACTCTCATCATCACGCAATCAGCGCACCATACAAAATATTAATGCTTCTGAAAGCTGCATGCAGCATGAAAATTGACGCAAAGCGCATTTGTAATAAAGTGTGTGTGTACATGAGACACTACCAGCTTCAAAGACATTTAACATGCATTCCCAAAGTCTAATAAACGCGCTCTAATGCAGATAGTCCAGGAAATAATGTCAGCGACTGTCCTCAAATACGGGATTTGCAGCAGTTTCAGAAGCATTTATGCTCATTAACAAACAATGGACTTCTATGGGAGCTCTCATTATGCAGAGAGACTTTGAGCCCTGTCGATGAACTCTTTATGATAAGACTGTCACATGTGATTTAAACCAATGGGGAGCAAAATCTGAAAAGTCTAAGGGCTAGATTTACTAAAGTGCGGGTTTGAAAAAGTGGGGATGTTGCCTATAGCAACCAATGAGATTCTAGCTTTCATTTATTTAGTACCTTCCACAAAATGATAGCTAGAATCTGATTGGTTGCTATAGGCAACATCCCCACTTTTTCAATCCTGCAGCTTAGTAAATCTAGCCCTAAATGTTTATTTGAAAAGCCTCCTATACTCCACGTTTTAAATATTGATGAGGCTTTTGAAGTTGGAGAAGCCAGAATAAGTTTTATAGGGAAGAAGGAACATTTGGGCTCATACGATTAGTTGTGAGCGACTCACTGTGGTCAGAAAGGGTGTTGCAGCTTTTGTTATTTGTGTTTTTTTTTTCTTAGTTTCTAAGCATCTTTTGGGCTATATATACAGAATTGGGGGTATTTCCCCCCAAAAGGTAGTACTGGTTTTATGTTAGTTGCCTGGCGCTCACTACCACAGCAGTGTCAGAATGAGCCCCTGCGCTATTCAGCACACAACTGGTTGTCCCGTTTGGGGTGGGCTGCATGTTTTTTGGCCCATGCTGACCAGGCCCGGGGCTCGTTTAAGCAGTATGACAGTGAGACCCCACATCATTTAAAGGATGTAAAACTTTCTTTACTTAATAGATATTACACCTTTACCATTCCTGTGATTAATTGGTTTTATAGGATTTTATTTATATTTCTGTATGGAATGAATTATACTTAGCAAAATATGTCCATCAGAGTGTTTGTAGCAGGCAAGGGAGATACAGACAGGCAAAAGCTCAGTGCTGTGTTGTGATGCCACGCCTAGTTTAGGAAGTGTCGGATTGGTTCATTGATCCACAGGGGTGTGGCCAATACTGTCACAGTAGCTCAAACAAAGGAAGTCTTAGCGTTTTGACCAGCATGACATCCCTTTAGGGCTTTAGGGCTCTTTTACTTACATATAAGTACAAAGTGTGCCTTGCACCACACCAATCAATCAGAAATCAGCTTTTATATATCTGGTGCAAGTCAGACAGTACTTAATTTGTAGCTGTGGATACCTGCACATTTTGCACCTACATGCAATGTTTTTCAGTGAGCCCTGTAAACATGTGTGGGGGTCTTCAACGGTCTGTAACAAAAGTGGGAAAGGAATAAGAAACTTTTTAAGTTGTGGCTTCCATTTCAAAATTTCATATTTTCAAGATTAGGGGCTAGATTTACTAAGCTGACGGGTTTGAAAAAGTGGGGATGTTGCCTATAGCAACCAATCAGATTCTATCTTTCATTTATTTAGTACCTTCTACAAAATGACAACTTCAATCTGATTGGTTGCTATAGGCAACACCCCCACTTTTTCAAACCCGCAGCTTAGTAAATCTAGCCCTAGATGTTCTTTAAACTGATTTTTTTCTGAAATTAGTTTTCACGTGACTTCTTTGTGTTGAAAGATAGAATATGATGGCAGAGAAGAAACGACTGGTTCATCTACTATGTCTGGTTCAGCGTATATATGTGAGATCACAATGCGTTAAGGGTTTTCAAGCTATACATATTGGAAGGAAAATTGAGAGCACACATAGGGGACATTGCTCCCTCCAGCAAACCCCTGTTCATTCACGTTCTAGTACATGATAAATGTCAATACACTAAAGAAAAAGAACCAGCAGTTTTTAGAGCATTGAAGCTTAATGCACGTCAACGCAGAGATGATTTTCCTATAGGAAACAGTGTTACCTGCAGCTGACACATTTTGCCTCTGGTTTCTGTGTGATTTGACAGTATTAAGAGCATTGAAAATGCGTTTCATGTGTTCATCTGACCTTACAACCCTAAAATGCACTAAATGAGTTTCATAGGGAGTAAAAATTAATATTATCTGTCCAATTGGTTGATTCCATCTAGCAAAATGGACCTTACCTATATAGGAGATCAAGCAATAGGCTGGGGGCCTGGATATTTGCTGTGGGAAAAGGAGCAAAATATTTTAAAATTACCAAAGCGTGGTACTTCCTATTTGCTTATAAGCTTTGTACACGGGGGCGCTACTTACGGGGTCAGTATAATTATGGAATAGCACTGAAATTAGGGAGGATAATCATAATAAATAGGAGACGTCAATCAACAGCTGTGTTATTCTACGGAGCCTATTCACTATTCATCCAGAATGTGTGAAATCCCTCTTTAGTGGGATATGGAGACGTTTTTCTGTCTGGAAAACAATTCTCCAATGTATCAAGGTTTAGAAAATATCTACATTGGATTACACACCCCCTTCGTTAAAGAGCAAATGTCATTGGAAGCACTGCGTTTATTATTTTTCTATACAGTCGAGGTAACTAACCTCTGTCTCTCTAGCCACTGTGGAACTACAAGTGCCAGCAAGTCCTGACAAAGGCAAAAAGCACTACAGCGATATACACTAAAATACAAACAAGCTTCCAAGGGCCATCATAATTATAATACTGGGGGTCTTTGTTGAACCAGAAAAAAATGTGTCCCGTCATTTTAACTATAAGAAAATGCGCCTATTTTTCTGCTTAGAGGATAAGTAGGTGCCCTTTAGAAAACAAAACTTTTACTGTGGTTACAATGTCCTCAGCCTGCATTCGGCAAGGAACTACCGACTCCACCCAGTTTCAGACAGCTCCTCCTACTTTAGCATCCAATTTTCCGCCATTCTGACGAACTAATCCGACCACTTGCTTGGGATAGCAGGCACATGACATCACAAAATGTTGTTGCGCCATGAAACTGTTTTTCCATCTCAGTAAATAACCGTCTCTGTTTAAGGGTTTCATATGGTGGTTCAGTGGTTAGAACTTCTGCCTCACAGCACTGGGGTCGTGACTTCGATTCCCAACAATGGCCTTGTCTGTGTGGAGTTTGTATGTTCTTACCCGTGTTTGCGTGGGTTTCCTCCGGGTGCTCCGGTTTCCTTTCACACTCAAAACATACTGGTAGGTTAGTTGGCTGCTAACAAATTGACCCTAGTCTGTGTGTGTGTGTGTGTGTTAGGGGATTTAGACTGTAAGCTCCAATGGGGCAGGGACTGATGTCAGTGAGTTCTCTGTACAGCGCTGCGGAATTAGTGGCGCTATATAAATAGCTGATGATGATACATTTTGGTTGTAACAGCTTCTTGTACTCGAGCATTTTCATTAGAATACCATGCTTGAGAAAACATGATAACCAGGAAAAATGATAACGCCTGAAAAATAAAGCACAGTTACCAGTTCCTCCTCCTAATTACTGACACATATAAATGACAAAGGTTCTGTGACTGGTTGGAGTCTCGTTTCAATTAGCCACAGAGCCTGTATCATTTAACCGCTAGGAGACGTCCCACCTTTATTTTAGGTCCCATTGTCCCCCTACACAAATCAAATTAAGAAACACTTCTTAGAAGACTTATCAAAAAGAAATTTATTGGAAATAAAATTCAAACATCCACTTATAATAATAACAATAATAATAATAATAATCAGGTGCGGAGCAACAAAAATTAAATTTACAGACGCAAAATAAAATAGGGGGAAAAGAAAAAAAAAAAGAGTCCCTTTCAAATGATAGTAAACGTTTCCATGGCGGAATAAAGCAAATATCTGAAAAAAAAACAACATGTGCATATAAAGCAAATATCATAACTCAGCAACTCTAACAGATGCACCTATTTACAAGATTACGCTAGGAGTATTTTGGTTAAGAAAATAATTGGTATATGGAGCTTTCTTACAAAAATCAATGTCACCTCAGTACCTAACTAAATTTCTTTTCAAATATTTTTGGCTGGTGTGTACTATCGTACAATATTCTTAGAACAAAACAGACCTTTGTAAACATGAAATATTGATATATTTCAAACCTCTGCATAAATAAACTTTGAGATTGTACCACGTAATAGATATTGTATCACATAATAGATATTGTACCGCGTAACATAGCTGGTGTCGAAGTTTCTTGTGGTTAACCTGTGAATAAATATTGTTAAAGGTAATGCAACCATTATTGGAATGTAACTGGAATGTAATGTTGACACAGTGCTAAAGTCTCTATCATTCCTGGCTTCCTGAGAACTGGTACAGTAAGAGCAATGTCACAAACAGGCTTTTAAGAC
Source organism: Mixophyes fleayi (assembly GCF_038048845.1). Classification (NCBI taxonomy): domain Eukaryota; kingdom Metazoa; phylum Chordata; class Amphibia; order Anura; family Limnodynastidae; genus Mixophyes; species Mixophyes fleayi. Next base: position 31,045,532 of record NC_134404.1, on the reverse strand, counting down.
TTGGCACTTTGTAATTCTAGGTTATTTTTTTTTTGGGGGGGGGGTTGGCAGCAAAAACAGGTACAATGAACATAATGGAGATATTGAATATATAAGACAAAACATCACTAGATAAGGCAACGTAAAAGGCATTTGAACATGTTTTAAAGTCCACCTGTCACTGATGAATGGAGGCAGCTATTTTGTAAACTGAACCAATATTCATGATGAAGCCTATTAATTCACCAGCAACCACTTTGTGCCTCGGCAACATTGCTGGTGCCTGGTGGTTTCACAGGCTGTCATGACCACAAATAATGATGTACGCACATTAAGTCATGGTTTCATTATGTGTTGTATAAAATGTAAAATAATATTCCAGTACTACGGTTCAGTTATCACCATGACGCAAGGAAGACAAATGCGCAGTAGCCCGTAGCAACCAACCAAATATTAGCTGTAAGACTACCGCAAATTAGACCGATGAAAGAAAATGTCTGGTGGTTTACGGGTTAATGGACATTTTGGTTAATTACGCCATGTTATTAAAGAACGCCATGTTATTAAAGAACACTTGTCGCCTAACCACAGAGCAGGCAGCCATGTTGTGGGCTGAGTCAATATAATTGAGCTGTCAGTGACACATGAAATGTGCCCCTGGGGTAAATGTATTAAACTGCGATTTCTGCAAATCCCTGATATTCTGCGACTTTGACAGCTAAATTTAAAACGGCAATGTCTTTAAGGGCAACTTTGAAAACCGCCGATTCTAGCCACTTTGCTGCCATTATTTTACAGCAATTTTATTAAAGGCAAAGCTCATTGGTGGTTTCAGATAACCGTCGATTGATACATTTACCCCGTAACGTGTGTGCAGCATGCAGTAATTGACCAGCATGCAAAAAATAGTTTGTATTTGCACCCCCTTGCAGTGCAAAGTGCTTATAGGTAGAGAGGCAGATTTTTTTACGAGGTCACAAAATAGCTGCCTCCAATGTGATGGGGTGACCGGTACACCTACTTGCTGCTGAAAATGGTTAAAAAATAAAAACAGACGAAACAATGACCGAAATGCTTAAAGCTACTAAGAACAGAAGTACAAATATTAGCAGTAACAGATAAAACCATATTCCACAAAATATATATATAATTTAAGGCACATGTTAGTACATAGTGCACAATGCTTAATCTCAAAAATTAGTTTCTTGTCATCCCAGGAGAATTAGCTCAGTAAAGATTACTTCCCGCTGCGTAGTTTTTCTCCTGCTAACTCTCCGCAGATCGGCCGTGGCAGTTAGTGGCGCCCTACGCAGAGTCAGTGGCTGAGCTGCATCTGTCCAATCTAACACTATAAAATATGTGGCTTTTATATGAAAGAACGGGCTTCATGTGTGTTATGTACATTACTGCACACGACCCTCACATGTCCGTTGTCACACACCGAACTACTGATCTGCTGAAGGTCCGGTTATATCTCATGGACCATGTGCATCAACTTAGTCTAAACGAGAGAGGTCCATAACTGTATCCAACATGGCCACTTCCAGAGGGTGCAAAATACTCTGCTTCCGAACTTCCTGCTTAACTTATTATCGCAGTTACCTGGGTTGGATTAATTCATTGTTGAGAAGGGCGTTTTTAAACATCAGTTCATTTAATCAGGGCAGGCAATGGCGATAGTAAATGTAAGTGAGATGTTTAGGAACGAGGCATTTTGTACCAATTGGGAGGGTCATGCTGAAAGCAGGGAAAACCATTACCATAACCTGTTACCATAAAGAGAAAAGATAACATATGTGTTCTAAAAACACAATTACAAAGCTAAGGGGTAGATTTATAGAACCTTCTAAAAGTGGAGATGTTGCCCATAGCAACCAATTAGATCCTAGCTAGCATTTATCTAGTATATTCTAGAACATAATAGCTAGAATGTAATGGGTTGCTACGGGCAACACCTCCACTTCTCCATTTCAGAAGCTTTGATAACTTTACTCCTTAGAGTGTTTTCATATGGCCAAAGTAACACTGCATCATGGGAAACAGGCAAACTATGTATATTTGCAAGATTAAGGAAAAGTGGACATACCATTTCATACATAGCTATAGAGCAGAGGAAAACAGTTTCCAGTTACTGAAGGAGAACATTGGGACTGCTGTAAATATTTAAGGCAGGTTCCTTGCACACATTTGCACAGAGAATGCACAGAATAAGAGTGTCTCTCCCTGATTATCACCATATAGTACATATAACATATGAGTTGGACATTTACTGGTACACATGTTCAATAACAGTTGCTGCAACCAGACTCTGTTTGGTACAATCCAATGAGAGTAAATTTCTTGATTGGTTGCTATGGGTTATAGGAACTTTTATTTGCAGTCATCTGTACACCAGTTTTCACAAATGGTCACCACACCCACAGAAGTTATTACATATAATGGGTATGTCAGCCAAATTATATTTAACAGATCCTAAACATTTTCAGTATTTAGACATGATTTGTAATGTGCCGCCCTTTATTTTTTTTCTTTTAGGTTCTAAAATATTGCCAGTCATTATGCTCGTACCTGTCATTGCCTGCTGGCGTCCGTTGGGATGCCTCGGTGACCCTGGCAACCAGCAAATGTAGGCTGATCTATGGTTGCTAGGGTCAACAAAACATATGAAATACATTATTTAATACATAAGGAACATGGTACATCACCAATGTCTTTATAAATACTGAATGTTTCTCAAAATGTTAAAAATAGCTGGCAGGACATCAAGTTCAAGTGCACCAGACACTACCGATATCTCTTAATCTATATAGATAAGCAACAATTGTAATTGCTATAGGAAATATGGAAAAAGGTTTTCTGAAATTTAACACAGCATTTATTTTACAAGGCTAGGTGGGTATAAAAATAGTATCATTAATGGATCTCCGTTACCAACATTTCTGGGCTAAGTGCAAGAAACTAATGAAACCAATTTAAAAAATAGGTTTAAGGCACAACAATAAAATAGGCAGAGCCTGCTCTGCAGTTTCAGAGACACCACGAGGCAAGACGGTAACGAACGTTATTAATCACACCCATGGCCTGTTATATTAGGTTATGTGTGCGGCTAATATTGACAATAATGTGATCCGGTCATGGTTTGGATTGGAAGCCCCTTAACTGGTCAACTAAAACAGACTCTCCCAATACAAATCATCGTTCTGTGGCACGTTGAACGTTATCCTTGGAGGATCGATAACATTGTATAAGCCGAAATATGTGATATGCTGTGACATCAGTGCTAGCCATAAGTGCATGTATGTTTAATTCAGACCTGTTTAATTCAGACCCGTTAAAAACATAACTCGACTTTCAAGAGAAGAAATAAAACAGACATTGTGAACAGAGGAAGTGCAAGACGAAAACTGTAGCAAAGGTCGGCAGTGCATTTCTTTAAGAAAAATAAAAATGAATATGATATAACTAAGAAGACAATAGTGCTTATGGCTTTAAAGTTGCTTTCAAATAAACACTTTAGCTCATTTATGCAAAACGCTACATAACCCTGTCTTTTTTTTTTACATCCGTAGCTAAATATTTAAATGTACCCCGTCATTTTATGACATTCCAGCACATTATAAGGATTTCTCTGGCAAAAGTATAGTATAGAAACTCTAATCAAGGAACAAATAACACAAAGTACTTATTGATACCAGATATCTTGGAGCATTGTTAAATTGCACCTATCAACGACACAGTCAGCGGAGGCCGCCAATTTGTGAGCTGAACCAACATACTCGAGATCGCAGACAATCAATTTAAAGCCTGGGCACGGTCACATGTTCCAAGCGAATTCATTGGCCGAACTTGTATAAAACTAAAAGATGGCTGCCTCCGCTGCGCGCAAACAAGCGCTCTTTACGTTTACACATGGGCATACTCACCGCTGGTTAACCTTGGTGGACGAATTTATAACTACGTGGCATAAAAAAAAATATATATACATGTTTAGGGACCTGTCAGCACATTTTTAACATAAACAAACACTTAAGGGTCCAAATATTATTAAATAATTATAAATTAAAAAAATGTTACGATAAACCAAAAAACAAAACAAAAAAAAAAAGCAAACCTCCCACACACAGTTTATACATGACGATAATTTAAAAAGAAACAAACATAAAATTCATACCTTTCGAGCTAATATTGTTACATTTGTTGTTGCGTAGGCAATATTTTATTCATATTTATGTATGTTTTTGTTTTTTGCGGTTTTTTTTGTTTTTGTTTAAAGGCACAAAATGGAAATATTTTGAGAAGTGCATTTTGCATTGTTCAGAGTCTGTACCGTAATGATAAACTGTGGGAACATCCTGATAAAAATAGGGACATTCTTTGTGCAGTTTTAAGTTGCATTTGAGGTTTTCCCTTTTCTTCCTGTAAATAAGGCATGATTTTACACCACATGTGTAGTAATCTTTGGTATTGGAATGATTAAGTCTCTTTAAATTCCTACAATTTTTCTCCTTTGTCGTTTTCTCATCAAGTCACAATAATATCCGACAGAGTTAGAGTAAACCAGCAAAAAGCTATAATTCTCTTTGGAATATCATTAGTCCAATATAAATATATAGTTTAAGGCAATGTGTGCTTTCGGATCTCTTTTTTTTTTTTTGTAACATAATGGCATAATTATTGATCGGTAAATCTATTGCATCACTTGATCAGAGTTTTTTTTGAGTCATGCTCAGAATATGACATCGTATATAAACTGCGTTTTCTTGTTTGTTTTTTTTAAAGGCACTTTCTGAATAAAAGTCTTTCAAACTACAGAGCAACAAGAATGGCGCTATGATCAATAAGGCCTCCACACGGATTCATCCATTCGACCGCTAGAGTTTAACACAGTGGGTGAGCTACTGTGACTTCCATCCGCATCCACGCCGTCATTCTGGCTGCCCAAATTTGGGTTGAGCAGCGTGCTGCCGTTGGCTGTAGTACAGGGCGGCAGCATTCTTGAAGGTGAGCGGTCTCCCCCCGGAACCATGGGGAACTGGTAGGATCCAGACGATGTCCCATAGTAAAGGTAGGGTGTGCTGCTGGTTTGGAAGGGTCCACTTTGGTTCTGGGAGGAGCCAGGGTAAGGGGGCGGCAGATAGGTATGATAGTGAGTGGTTGCCGACATACCCAATGACATGCCTGAAGTTACTGGAGGAGTGTAAGTAAATGTTGCAGGGTAGTGCATCCGCGGGTTAGGGAAGCGACTCTCCGTTAGGGAAGAGATACTTGTAAACTGCCTGGGATCGGAAAATGGACCCAGCTCTGAGGCACCTTGGGGGAAAAAAAAAAAGAAAAAATGTCTTATTTCATGTAGGCTCTATAAACACAAAACAACACATTAAATGAAGATAATAATAAGAACCAGTGGAGTGCATGAACTTATTTAGATATAACGCCATGTTTTGTGCAATTGGGGTAAACCTGTCCCCTTCACAGTTTCTTACACAGAGACACTGCTGAGAAAAAATACAAATACAATAGGCACTCTGACCAAGTAAAATGATTGAGAGGAGGTGAGGCCTTTAAAGGGTGTGAAACCAGAGTGCCCAAAACTTTAAATCAGAATATAAGTTTACAGCCAAATATGGGTTTCCCATTGCCAACATTTAAGCACGGTGGCTCAGTGGTTAGCACTTCTGCCTCACAATGCTGGGGTCATGAGTTCAATTCCGACCATGGCCTTATCTGTGTGGAATTTGTATGTTTTCCCCATGTTTGCGTGGGTTTCATCCAGGTGCTCCAGTTTACTCCCACACTCCAAAAACATACTGGTAGGTTAATTGGCTGCTATCAAAATTGACCCTAGTTTGTATGTCTGTGTGTATTAGGGAATTTAGACTGTAAGCTCCAATGGGGCAGGGACTGATGTGAGTGAGTCCTCTGTACAGCGCTGCGGAATCAGTGGCGCTATATAAATAAATGGTGATGATGATGATGATGAAACTTATTATCCTTTGGCTGCACAATTCAGGGTGAAGGTACACATCATGCGCCATGTGTATTACTTTTGAAAGTAGGATTCCCATATGCATACCTACCAAATTTTAAAGTTGGGCAATTGGGACAATGGGCACGCACTGCTGGCTTTGCACGAGAAGGGGGCATGATCACATGCCACAGGATGTGGACTCACCCCACTGGGGGGGTGTTTAGCTGTTTTGAGAGCTGGCCCGCCCACAGCTATTTACAAAACACCCTTTCAATGCCACGTGCGCTATACAGGGCAGCAATGACATTGCCGGGACATAGCTCCCAACTTTCCCACTGCAGCACAAAGCTGTCCAAGGGTTACACACCAGTACAGCCCTGTCTAAATCGGGACAGTTGTGAGGCATGCCATATGCTCTGGATATTTCAGGACAGTTCCATGAAAATGTTTAAAGGGGCACTAAACCAAAAATGCTCCCATGCTATGCACGCAGCCATGCCATCAACCTCACCATGAATAATTGCTCTCTATTATAAGCAATTTTAGGTATAATAACACTTTCTGCAGTGTCCTTCAATAGGGTTACTGACAGGAAACTGTGCATAGGAAAAAAGGCCTGCCCCCCACAATACCTCCTTATCTACAATCTCCAGTTCTGATAAATTCCTGAAACACATAATGGTTTAGGAGCTGTGGTCTGTAACATTTATTAAACAATGTGTAAGTAAAGGGATAGGGGGTCTGTACATTTTTTATAAAATTATCTGCAAAAAATATCTTCAAGGATTGACAGTGCTGGTAATAGGTTTATAAGAAGTGGCTGTGAACGGGCTCCATTAAATCTCTCCGACAAATCCCAGGTGGGATTATTTTGTACCAGCCATCGAGGAACAGAGTTCGATATAATAAGAGAATCACAGAACCCTTTCCCTCAACGACTCAGTAAACAGTAAATCACACATATTTATATTTTCCATGCTCACTTGTAACCAAAAAAAAGCAATTGAATAGGCAGTAAATAAGTAAATTAAACACCGAACTGTTCAAACCACAGCGAAAACACCTTTTCTTTTCTACAAAATATATTACGCTGCCAGGTCTTGGTCAGAAACTAGGAACAATTAAATGGCATGTGTTTCCAGTTATATTGTTGCAGAAGTCTCATTAAAAGTGCAGGCTTGGCTGAGATCCAGCCAGGGCTGTCTGCATCCAAATGGCTAATTCTTCTCTCGACCCCCCCCCCCCCCACCTCCATACCTGTTCTGGTCTGCGGAATTCCGCAGCCCAACACCCCTGTCATGACTGCTCTCCGCACATACTTGCTGATGCCAGGTCATGTCACTTGCCATTCATGTAACAATTACTAGCCAAAAGATGTGGTTTGCGAGGAGTAATGAACAACAAATTTCTCCCGGCCCTGCAAAGCTCTGGTCTTTCATTCTCAATTACAATAGCTGTAGTAAAACTGCCTCCTCGTCAGCATGTCAAACTAATTGCATAATAATGGTTACATTCACTGGATGACATTTTGGCATCAGACTGCCTTATATTCCATTCCCGGAGCAATATATTCCTATATTGTACAATGTATGCATGGGGGTGAGGTCAATTAACTAATGCATATGTTGCTTGTTTTTTTTAGTGCTTTTATTTCAGACTGTAGCTTCGAAACAATAAAGAATACTATGAATTGACCTGTGATATTATTATACATTCAGTGAAGAACACTTTCCTCTCCCCTATGAGACATAAAGCGAATCAAACCCAGGTCTTCAATCTCACTGGATCGGCTAATATAGACTGAAACATCAAGAAGTCTTACTGAAATCAGGAGATCATTTACCCCATCAGACGCTTCCTAAGAAGGACACACTGGAAGTAATTATGGAAGCAATTCTACTCAGTCGCTTCCACGCTCCTCCGGATGGGAACATTTATGTGGAAACAGCCACATGCTAGAGCGGAATAGGTGAGGGGGCAGTGGGTGGGGGCTGGTGATTGGCTGAGTGGTATTGTATCTGTCCGGAGATCAAAGAATGCTGAAATAGATAGATATCAGATAGATAGATAATAGATAGTTAGCTATGAGATAGATAGAAAGATAGATAGATAGATAGATATCAGATAGATAGATAGATAATAGATAGTTAGCTATGAGATAGATAGATAAATAATAGCTATGAGACAGACAGACAGATAGATAATAGTTAAATAGCTACGAGACAGACAGATAGCAGCACAGTGGCTTAGTGGTTAGCACTTCTGCTTCACAGCACTGGGGTCATGAGTTCAATTCCCGACCATGACCTTATCTGTGTGGAGCTTGTATGTTCTCCCCGTATTTGTGTGGGTTTCCTCCGGGTGCTCCGGTTTCCTCCCACACTCCAAAAACATACTGGTAGGTTAATTGGCTGCTATCAAATTGACCCTAGTCTGTGTGTGTGTTAGTGCATTTAGACTGTAAGCTCCAATGGGGCAGGGACTGATGTGAGTCAGTTCTCTGTACAGCGCTGCGGAATTAGTGGTGCTATATAAATAAACGGTGATGATGAGATATATATTATATAGATATATAGATAGTAGATATATGTATGATAGATAGCTACGAGATAGATAGATAGATAGATATATGAGATAGATAGATAGATAGATAGTAGATAGATAGCTACAAGATAGATAAGGGATAGATAGATAGATATATATCAGATAGATAAATGAGATAGATATTATATAGATATATAGTAGATAGATATACGAGATAGATAGATAGATAATAGATAGATATGGGATAGATAGATAGATATTAGATAGATAGACAGATAGATAGATAATAGATAGATAAATAGATAGATATGGGATAGATAGATATGGGATAGATAGATTTGGGATAGATAGATAGATATGAGATAGATAGATAATAGATATATATATATATATATAGATAGATAGATAGATAGATAGATGTGTAAAGAGGTTTTGAAACCAATATAAAGTGACTTGTTTCAATTCCTTTTAGAATTTATTCCTCTTAATACTACGTATTAGAATATATCTCACGGGAGATCTGTAGATATTACAGAAAATATATAGATAGAGCAGATAATATATAACATGAAACAACTGACCTCATCAGTTTTACGAAAAAAGGGAAGAAGCAAGGAGGTCGATGAGATGCACTAAGCACTCCATGGATATAATAATAGTTTGGGGCAACTAGGATTTGGATCCATCCTCCTTTCTTCTTCCCTTTTTTCTTAATATTAATAAGGTTTGATGCACCCCTTAATATATAAATTGAGGAGTATCCTAATTTGATTACAATATTAGAAGGGTATAATCACTCAACCAACCGCTTGTGCGACTTTTCCCATTCCCCCTTGCCCCACCCCTACGAACTCATCAGTTTTACCACAGGAAAGAGAAGATGAGAATATTAGGTTCTTATTTACAAACTCCAAATAAACAAATCCCTTTTTTCTGGAGTATCAAGGACCATGTCACAATACGCTCCGTGACAAGTACAGAGGTATATGTTTCGCACTGATTACTCAAATGTTGCTCTAATAAACATCTAATTGCTGCTTTAAAGGTCAGACTGGTCCAAGCACAGTGAGCCGAAAGCTCTGAAGCTATTTGTTCTATCCAGCTGTAGAATAATATTTACGGTTCTGCCCAGGGGTAATGAAGCTTTATGTGTTTACAATGCTCGGTGCATTGATAAATGCAGCCCACGGTGAGATCGGAGCCACAGACTGTTGATAGAAAATGATTGCAGACATTTGCACATCAAATATTTGTTTTACATAATGGCTTCAATTGAACATAGTCACAAGTCGTGGTTCTCACGGATGAGTTTCCAAAACATAAAAAGTACAGGAAGAAGAGAGTAATAGTTGTCCTGAGCGCTGATGGTGGTGTTATATGGAAAAGCACTTTCTGTGTTACAGATTCAGAAAGTCCATCCAGAGCAAGATTTACACAAAATGTTTACTTCTATGTTACTGTACATGCATGTTGTATGCACAACACCGTATGTACACTCCTCACGCATATCATCATGGTGCCAGACATACTGGAGAACAGGTTTTTGCATAGGCGGTATTAATGTTATGTTGGGGACTTGTGGGGGGAGATATATTATGTGGGAGCTGGAGGGGGGATATTAATGTAATGTGGGCATGCCGGCTATTGATATATCGTAGGGACTACTAATGCAATCTCTGCTCTCTATTAAGTGCATGTAGGGGCTAATAAATTAATGTTGGGGCTCATTGGGTGAAATATGCATCCTATTAACTTGATATTGAGGCTGGTTGTTGGAAGTATGCTCATTTCTTAAAAATAAATGTTTTTAATTGAATGTTGCAGCTGGTTGAGGTCTACTTATCTACACTAGGTCTACTTATTTAATGTGAATGCTTTAATTTTCGGGCTGCTTGGGGGAAAGGAGGCCTTTTTATTAATTATTAAATGTGGTAGCAGGTGATTTAATCTTGAGCTTGGTTAGGGGAGGGAGGGCTAAAGTGTTGACTCATTGCTTAACCAGAAGATGAATAGTACCTCTCTCTTTCAAAAAAGGTCCCCAACATTCTAGAATTCAGCCAAGCAGTAACTGAGTTTAAGACACTAGCTGCAGGTAGCAAAAACTGCAAGAACAGCTTTTCCAATTCTGGTGGTCCAGAATTTGCTGGACTGGCTTGCGCTGTCAGGACTTTGTCCCATCTGTCCCGCTTCATGTTTCTCTGCCAGTGACTTGCAGATAATTTACATAACATATATATTTTTCTGTTACCCCTAACTTCTTGTGACACATCCAGCCTGGCATCGTGGCACCCTATATGTGCTGACACACGGGTTGAGAATCACTGAGCCTCACTGTAAAGTGGCCACAGAGGATTCACCTGGTGCATTGGCTTCTTAGAAAGACTACACCAGGGAATATAATTTCAGTATTACAGTGTAACACCCCTTTGCAAAAACTAGCTCCATCTGGGTGTTCAGTGTCTGAAACCCCAACATTTGTGAAATACTCACCCCTTTGATTAACAGTGAAGTCTCCTACCACAGAATACGTGTGAAATGTAAGAGATCAGACACTTCTTGTGTCGAGAGCGCTCACTGGACGTCTGCCCAGTCAGTCACTCAACTCATATCTACACAATAAAGCACCGATGTGTCAAAGTGGGTCAATTTCAAACCTCTTCTTTCTACTTCAGTACTCATAGAAGGCAGGAGTCCCGGATATCAGACCAGAGGAGTTTTGATAAGTGACACCAGTGACATTTGTGAGCAGCGGGCATTTCAATACGACATATTGGCACATGAAATGCGGCTATGCTTTGTTTTTACGTTTATGCCTCAAGACAGAGTCTTACTCCAACAGGACAATGCTCATTAAGCGGAAATCCACTGGGCTCCCTGACAGATTGATTAGGAACTATGAAAACTTGGGCGAAAAAGAAAAAAAAAGTGAAGGGGGGCTCTTTCGCTTTGAAACCAGATATACTGTGGAACAAAAGCCAGTCTCCGGGCAGCTGGCTGTTCCAAGGGCCCACACACAGAGCCAATAGAGACATGTGACTGCTCTGTCACATCCTGCAGTCATTTCCAGCCAGCGTGCGTGAGCTTCTATTCCGCTCCGAGAAAGGAAGAAAAAAGAAAAAAGGATGAGATATATTAGGAAGGGACATATGGAAACACTTTCAGTAAATCCGCTGCCATGAAATTTATAACGAGCGAGAGGCTTCAGATGTGGTTAGGAGCCTGAGATAAGACCCCAGAAACAAGGACAGACGACAAGCTTCCCCTCACTGTCTGCTTTTCAAAAGCTAAAATATCCAGGGGGGGGGGCAATATAAGAGGAATTAAAAAAGACATAAGTAATGGTCGAGTGGACAGTCACTGAGCACCTGTCACTCACAGCCTGATCGCAGGGCGCCTGAGACAACAAAGGCTGCGATTTCTAACGACATGTGCGCTGAATCAGTTTTCTTCTAAGTATCATTTGTAACTCCGGTCCGATTCTGAAATGTTAATCTAGAAAACGAGCTGTAGGGGACCAGCATGTTTAATCTGGGTTTTTGATGAGACAAGTTTAGAATGCTATAGTGTCAGGTCCACGTGATTTATCGTCCGCTGGGATCAAGGGGGATTTAAGACCATCAAGGTACAGACATCTCTGGTAGAGAAGGCAAGTGTTGTTAATCTGTATCATCAGCATGTGGGGTGGGTTAGGTAACGGGAGACCACACGTCGATCTGCGCTCTACAAACTGATTGATAACTATCTTACTGTAATGTGGAGCGACTGGAAGCAAATGTCTCAATGGGGCTTATTGAATAGCACGGTGCAAAGAGCAATGATGTGCTGTTGCCCATAGCAACCAAGAGTCAGTTTTGTTAGAAAGACTAAAGGAAACTAATATTAGTTGCTATGGGTTACAGCGGGTGTTCTACTTGCACTATATTACGACGTAAACCTTGATGTCTGTCGCCTTAATACATCAATTTAAGTGCTGGGTTATGGAGGTCCTGACTAGACCAAATTGTTTTCTTTTTCTCCATAATTTGGAGTACTATGCCTAAATATTTTAAATTACTTTTAAAATGTATCTCTTATTCACACGGGCAGTAAGTGATCATGTCCGTGTATATGACATTATCACAGAAAACAAGTAAACATTTCCTTTACTATTTTCTGATTTTTGGAATTTTCGGAATAAAGTATTTTAGGATAAGAAATCCCATAACGTATCCACCACAGTTTCCCCATTTCCCTTATTAAGTAATTCAAACTTTACAGGTCAAATATACACTTAATATTTTAGCTATATATTTATTTTAGCTTACAGAGCTAGCTACCTCTATTCTAGCACCTAGAGTATCCATGCCACTCTTCTGACTGTAGCCGCTATAGTGGGCACTGATAGGCAGCAGGAAGACAATGTCTGATGTTGGCACCAATATGTGGCAGGAATGGTAAAGGTTGTCTTCCTGCTGCCTGGATGGGGGAGATGGAAGCGATGCAGAAGCTAGGTAGTAGTCAGGAGAGGTGCCTGGACCTTTCAAACCTCACTAAATAATATCTGTATAACTGGTGATTAATGACGCCATTGGCTTCAATCACTATAAGGTTATTAGAAGCCACCATCATACCATTATACAGTGAAATCTAATATCCTTTTACTTGATAACTGGAAATTAATAATCCTCTGTACACAGGATATATAATCTAGACTGATATCCATAGACAGGTAGATATAGATTAACATACAAATTCAATCACCATCTGAAAATTATAGTTCTGTAAATTATAAGATTATTAGATGTCACCCAACACTAAACAAAGGAAACATAGCAAATCAATATTTTGGGTGCGCCCATCTCAATTGCTTTTAAAACACCCACGCAACACAGTAATTAGTGCTGTACAACAAAGAACAATGTGTCTCTTTAATTTGTAACTGTTGTCCAATGTGTCCTCTTAATATGAGATTGGAAATGAAAACTTTATAGCCAGGGATCCAGATTTCATGATGGTATTTTATAACCAGAGAGCAGCTATTGTAATTGCCTCCCCAGAAATACATTGGCAGAGGTTATCATTGTTCTTACACTACTAGATTGCTGCTGATTCCGTCTTATACTTCTCTTCTAAGTTGGGAACATGTGGCCCAATATCATTGCTAGACCTGAGCTCTGAGGGTCAGAATCGTTGTCCAGTCTGGCCACGCATGTGATTGGAAGAACTAAATTTGATCCGGTCAAATAGTGGCGGTGTGGCCTGGTAATGTGGTAAAGCACTGGCTGATATCGCTCATCTTTAGTCCACATTTTCTGGTGTGCCCGATAATAATTTGATAATTTTTCAATCAGATTATTATTGGGCGTAACACATGTTCTCGGGCCATGTATTCTGCGATAACAGGACAATTGCTGAATATCACACAGCGTGTGACCATCTTTACATAGGTTGTCAGACAAACACAACTGAATGAAGGTAAGGTACAGATAACATGGTTAAATAACTACAAAACAAAGTATCTCAGGAACAGTTATTAGGGTAGTTGTTACTTAAGAGCAGTTAGTAAGGGGCAGCCATTTTGTGGGCCGAACCACTGTTCACAAGAACACAAGCCATGGACACACAAGACAATTTCATCTCACTGGTTCTGAGTGAATGGATAGGCTACCTTCTCATGAATATTGTTTGAGCCCACAAAATGGCTGCCTGTGCTGTGCTTTAACACCTATCACCTACAACACTACTGTTCCCATGAAGTAATATAACCTGCTACTAAATCAGGCCCGGCCAACCAGTGGCTCACCAGGTGTTCTGAAACTACAGGTCCCAGCATGCTTTGCCAGCAGATAGCCAGCCGGTAGATGATATAGCATGTTGGGGCTTGTAGTTTCACAACAACTGGAGAGCCACAGGTTGGCCGGGAATGCTGTAAATTATCGAGGAGCAACGTGATACACACAGGGACCACATGAACAGACTATAACCTTCAACATGGCATTACCTTTAATCTCACTAATAGGATAAAACAATACAATTATTCAAAGAAGGAGCCATCTATATGTAATATCATCTCAGTATCATTTTATACAACTGTTACAAGATATATCAAACTAACGTGACAGTAAAGCAGGAAGGAACAGGGGCTGGGGGGAGCTATGAGGGCCGTCTGTTGCTATAAAGGTTGAGACAAGTCAAGGGTGAAGGGTGACGTAAAGGATACCTAGCTGCCATTACCTGAGAGGCGTCTAGGCACATCTGTGATCGCTGGAAGGCCTGTTCCTCGACTGGAGGACAAGGGAGTTGTGGAATGGATGGATGGCGAGGTCATCTGGCTCAGGTACGATGGATAGGACTGGTCGTAGGACCACGGAGGGGATGACTGCGTTTGTCTAGGATCTAAAATACAAAAATCAGAAGAAAAAAAACATTTATTGTTACTGGAATCTTTGCATTCTAAAGACCCCAAACCACCGTCCCGTCTAATAACATCATCACCACAGATGAGCTGTAACATTCTATTCCCGTGATGTGAGTTGTGTGCAATAGAGGCTGGACCACCCAAGCGCCGCTCACAAGGGGGCTTCACTCTGAGGGTGAGGGGGCCCTGCAACCACTGGAGCTCCGTCACTGATAAAAGGTGATTTTTCTTAAAAGAAATGCATTTGTGATTCAGTCAGTATTGTTTATTTAAGAAGCCCTTGATTACAACACAGAACTGTTCTGTGGATACAATTTTATCCAATAGGCAGAGCTGGTCCATGCTGTATCCAAGGGAAGACAAAAATGCGTTGATAATATAAAGGCGGAGGTAAGCCTGGGACATAAATGCATGTGTTTAGCAAAAGCTGCAGGAGGGTATGTACAAGTGAGCATATCAAAGTAGTACGAAGGTTGGAGGTCTATATACTAGACCTCCAACTATAGAGTGACTACTCCATAAATACTATAGAGTGACTACTCCATATTTATTGGCAACAAATATCCCAGTGATTTGTATGGAACATAAAGATTTTATCCCAGAATTACATTTTTTTGTGTTACATAACCTGCTGGTGATGGTGACTTAACAGATCTGGATTAATGAATATATCCTGCTTGAAAACAGGTAGATCAGAGACTTGAGTATTTTGCAGATGTACAAACGCTCATGTACACCAAACATCTCCTATTAATCTTGTAGGATTTTACTTTTTTCATTATTTTACATACAGAATGGATTTGGCAATTTACTTTACATCATCTGGTTTTCAGATAAACCACATAAAAAAAAGTAGATGGAACTAAAAGCTAATATTGGTACGCCTGCCTGGAAAGCTTCGCCAAAATGCTTCATTATCCAATTTCAACATTAACCAGAAGCACTTTGAGAAAAGTTACATTTGTTCCAAGAGGAAAACTACCTTTAATCCTATTAACAACTGTCCAAGAAATGTCATAGGTTGGACACGATCCTGGTACAACCTCCGACCTCCCAGATTTTCCTGCCCGTCCAGTAGCTTGTTGGGTAACTGCTTACGGATCGATTACTAAACCAGATCTCATTAGTCTGACCTACAAAGAGCTGGATTGGTTTGCTATCCTCTCACATAAACTGGCTGTGCAACGGACCATGCAGTTTGGATTTCCTCTGGTTGAAAAATTTTAGGAAATAAAAAAAACAAAAAACGAATAAAGTAAACAATATGACTTATGGAAACTACACGGATATCCTCGCTGCCAAATCTGTGAGAGAGCCTCACCCTCCTCGCCCTGAAATAACAGGGTAAGAGGAAATTTGTTCTCATCAATGTAAACTCCACATTGCTGGGATTGACTGGCACACCATGAAAGGGTAACAATTCTTCTACCAAGGCACTGCAATTTAATGGGCAATTCTGTAGAATGAAGGTTTTTACAATAAAACGCAGAGTTGTAGTTAAAACGTGAAAAGAACGTTTTTCAAATATTCAAAAAATATTGTACCAGTTTACCGGCGTTATGCCTATAACATAATATTTTGTGCTTATTTTCTGATGTCTTAATATGAAAATATTGCATTTATGAGAAAAGTTTCATAAATCAATGTCTCACTACCAGTGGAACGTGAAGCCTCCTCGCTGGGTGTCTTCACGTTATAAATAAATCCAATTATGTTTAGTTATTAGTAATAATAATAATATAAACAAAATAGTAATAATTAAAATTAATTATGGCAATTAGGGTTATGTCCTGGCCCCCCATTGTTCTAGTGCATCTATTCATTCAGTGGTTGGGTTTTTGTTATTTTAAATGGATAGCCCATTAATAAACTGAAACCAATATTCAAAGAAATGTTTTCATTTGAAAACAAATTAACTAAATAATATGCCTGAAATAAGTCAAGTGTTCATGCCAAGTGATATACCATCAGTCCCATTAATTAGATACAGGGTGGAGCTTCTCTATCTTGCATCCCATGGGGACGTAAATGTAGAGGCCTAAAGCATCATAGTTCGGAGTGATTGACTTTTAGTCTAGGTATCAGGTTCATGCCGATTGGTGGATAGAGGTGAAGAAGCATAATTAGCGGTAAACTTATAGGTTTGGTGGAGACATTATACTATGATTTTTGTCTTTTTTTTTACTCACTCTTTAAGCTTTATGCATACTTGCCTACTCTCCCAGAATTTCCGTGAGGCTCCCGAAATTTGGGGAGTCCTCCCGGAGTCCCGGAAGAGTAGGCAACCTCCTGGACACTTGTGGAGGTCGGAGCTTAATGACACGACCGTGCCATTAAACCCCACCTCCCACTAATCAATACCGTGAATTTAGTGGTTTTTATATAGTAGGGGCGTGACTAATGTGATGCAATGGCCACGCCCCCTACAATTGTCACATTACTTGTTTTCCGTGGATCTCCCAGAGGACAGGTTTTCAAAGTCGGAAAGTATGCTTTATGTATGTAAATATCTTTACTTAGATTTTTTTATTATTATTTTTATTATTATCCATTATTCATAAAGAACCAACCTTTTCCTTTAACAGTTACACAAGAACATGTGTAAAGGAGCCACAATATGTAGCAATAAAACATGACAGAGAAGGTGTATGTGACAATTTATACTCTCCGCTTGCCATAAGTTGCTGTTAGGCAGGTGCGTGAGACAGAGAAGTCAGATATAGCAGACATACAATGTATGTATTGCTCAGCTTCCTGTACACGCCAACCAAAGCTCGCTAGCAGGAGCGAGGCCTGAGCAAGCCTGCAAACAGCTCCTTCCTGTCTGTGCTGCAAAACTAGGCTTCAAACGTCAACCGTGCAAGTTATCTCGTTTCAAATAAATTGACTTGTGACTTTGAAGATCAGCTCTTGTAGCTGTCTGCTGCACATGCTAATAATCTGAGGGCGCTTTTATCTTCTTGCTGACAATTTCTGCCAGTAAAGGAAATACAACAAACAACAGAGATTAACTCTTCAGCCCCCAGAGATGCCCATACTCTCTGCTGGTACACAAAGGTTGCCTCCTAAGACAGGACAGAGAATTCAGCTAGTCTGGGTCAGACTAAGCAATCAAATAACAAACCACGCTACAGTCTTTTCCCAAAATAGCCACTGTGCTCATCAAATTAACAAACAGATGAGGTTTAACGTTGCAGAGTTTCCAGACACCACAGTGTCTCAGTGTTTGTTCATGGACCTAGAATATGCCTCGTATGAAATATTTCAGGCCTGACACCAAACAGTCTTGATTCATTCTGGAAGAGCTCAGTAAATCCACAAGGCCCTATCTATTACACAACTACCAGTGAATAACAAAAGTCAGCTCCGATGCAAATGAACGCAATTCTGCATCCTTGCTTAAAGAGCAAGGAAAATCATAATTTCTCATAATTATATATTAACGGTTGTATATTACTGCGATGAATAATATAACTGTAATAGCCTTAACTAAACATGCCCCTCTCCCAGCAGGTTTTCATGTTAGGAGGTAGGTGTCAGCAGGGTGTGAGTGACAAGCTTACAGTCTCTCTCTGTGGATAAGTCCTGTATGGATTCATAGATTCCTACACAGGGGCATGACCAGTAATGTCACAGCAGTTTTAATGATAGAAATTTCAGCTTTTTGACCTGAATCAAATCCCATTAGGACACTGTCCTAAAGATGTTGGATGTGGCTTCAGCTGTCTATAAATAGAGTGGTGATAGTACTATTCTTTGAAACTTTATTTTTCCTGCAGTTGAATATCAGTGTAACGTTAGACTGTGTAGATTACCCTCATACTACATACTAATAATCAATTAAGAGCTGAAAATCCAAACAAAAATGAAACTAATAAACAGGATATCACTGCAGTGATATAAGAATTGATATAGAATGTTTTGGTGTTTTACAATAAAATGACAACAATAGTAAAATCATTTTGAAACAAACCTCATTATAGGCAGCTATATAGTGGTCTATTAATTGCTAAATAATCGTTTACACAGTTATACCCCCTCCCACATTCACTTCCCTACGTTTTACGCCCCTCCTGTCTGTTATATCTATTGTGATACTGACGGACAGAGGATGACATACACAAACAACTTCTTTCTTGGATGATTGGTGCTTTTATTGTTCATATCACCAATAAGACAGCACACTTTCGTCAGGATGACACCAGGAGACCCTAACCCTAACAGTCCTCTGCCTAGCCACCGGCCAACTAGCTGACATCGGTCGCACTGCACAATAACACAGCACAAGTTTAAATACAATAATCCCCTCCCTTTGGTTTAATTACCTCATTATACCTTATCATCCATCTGTGCATGGTCAACCTAGGAGTCTAAGTTCGTAAGAACTTAACACTGCTGCCTGTACCTGCAGACTCCTCGGGACCTCACCTGAGAGGTGTGGCAAATAACCTTCTTTATCACCCTATGTGGATAAAACTTAACCACAAAAATAATTAATATACAATAACTTTTTTCTACTTCCTGTTCTATCACTGACACTTTCTATATGTCTATCATGCAACATTTTGAAAATTTGCAGAAAAATGTAAACAAAGGCGTCACAAAGGCTACAGAAAATCTACACAAGTAAACACAATAATGGTATGTGACCGAGTTTGTATCTATCTCGTAGACAATGTTTGTAAATACTATAGTATAAACTGAAATAGCTTTTCCTCTGTACATTTCACAAACAAACTCTATAAATAGCAGAACTCCGCTAGGCACTCTAATACGGACACCTACATAAAGACCCACCCAAGACTGTAGTGGTAATAGAGTAAACTCGATTGTGAGCTTGGGGCTGACGCATTGTGAGTAAAGTAACAATTGTTCTCCCCACATTCTCACATAACACTGTCCAATACGATTTACTCCATTATTTTCTACTTTAAAAAGAGTGGTGGGCATCAAAAATTTATAAAAAAAATAAATGACATTATAAGCATTAAAAATTAGTCAGATTTCTCCTAGGCCTGTTTCCATACCACCCGTCTAGGAAAGAGTCTAGATTTAATGTATGTGTTTGGTAGAGTGAGTAGCTGAAGATGTTGAAACCTACAACAAATTGCCCTCTGTACTATATTCTATAATAATAGAAAATTATATGGTATTGATAGTTAACAGTAGAGTAAAGAATCATCAAAAAAACACAGACACCAATTTCTTACAAAATACATTATCTAAAACTGACATCTACCACTAAGACAGCACCATTGTATTGCCGGAAGCTGTCCTGATATGACAGAAGTCTTTTCACAACATCACAAAACCACACAGTTAATATAAACAAACAAGGACTTTTGGGTAAACGACAAAGACAAAATATTTCTTTAAATAAAACATCAATAAAATGAATGGTAGTACTAAATGCCAATGTTTAGAACACAGCATAGAACAGAGTGTATTACAGAAAATGATAATGGTAATTATTAGGAGCAAATTTTAACAGGTTAGCTATCATCTTCCAGGGACTCTTTGGGGGTTTGTGTCTTTGCCCCTGGGAGTTCTGGGCTGGCGTGTTTAGGGGAAGCAGGGTTATAGGTGCCTGAAACCTTCCAAACAAAGAAAAAAATTTCTATGCAAAGACAGTTTGACCCCCTAAAAAAAACAGTATCATTTATGGCCACAAGATGGCGATCCCATGTTAGCTACATGTCTATTGTACAGCATAGATGTAGTTTGGAGATTATTCTAATGCAGGATTTATATATAATATTCTGTGTTTGCCTCACTATATTCCCACTTTACAACATTTTCTACATTCTGAAATCTTGTCCTTTTCCTGCAATGTCCCTACTGTTGTTTTAATGCTGACCAACTGCCTAGTACCACTTCTCCTATTCTGCCATCACAATATTATTCTTGGTGTCTGCTAGTAACTGCTTGCTATCCCTTACTCGTATTGTATTCTGAATATCATTTTTGAAGTCTATTCTCATTGTTCACAGTTCACTTTTACATGTACACAGAGACCATTTTGGTCTGTATGTGCTATGTGAATATCCGTATCAGACCTTATCCTGCATCTATGGTCAGTTGCACAGTACCACTTCTATTTTTTCTCTTTTTATACTGGGTGTAATTTCACCATCCATTCTTGCTCATTATGTTCAGATCACTTTCTTTGCATTCCGAATATACTTTTTTTGACTCTATTCTTATCCTGCATGGACGCATAACAGTTCAGCACCACTTCTCCTTTTCTGTAGGTTGGATGCAAGCCTAACGGATTAATCAAATTATGACAAAGATGTACCTAGGCGGCATAATTGTCTATCAAGGTAGGAATTGATGTTCTCTGGAAACAATACCGCGCCCTCAAAACAAGCGACTACTAGTTCCCATGCACCGCAAGTCTATTATTCTCCTGCCAAACTTCCCTGTTAGATTCCAATGTAGGACAACATAACACACATGCTACTTGGAGAGGTTTCGTGTCTGCATCCAGCAATTAACAAAAATCCCTGAATATCAGGGGCAATTACAGTCTTTTTCTTATGTATATCTATATGTTTGAACTATTATATTTCAATATATCTTAACTCCTTTACTGTAGATCAGGAAGTATGTGAAGTCATGTCAGTGATATTCTTTACTCTTCCATTATAAATGAGTTGTGGATTGGGAATAATTACTATTACGGATGATGTGCAGTGTCATCTTCTATCTTTTATCTGCTATCCCTGCTGCACTTTACTCTAATTCTACTGCATTGTAGACATAAAACGGCAAGATGTTCTGACGTCTTACATAATGTATCTGATTGGTTGTTAAGTTCGGAAATATGTACAGCTTATGAAAATTACTCTTGTAGGAGACACCAGTCATAAAACAAAAGACTAAAAGCCAGGACCATGTTTCATTGAAGCTTAACTATCTATCCATCCATCTATCTATCTAGGGAAGCAGTAAGGTGTATATGATGCATGATACCGCAGATGCAGGTATTTTGTGGGTTCAAATAATATTTATGACAACCCTTCTATCAATTGACTAGAAATGGGTTACATTACAAATTGCCTCATCGATGTCTCAGGTTTGCATCAAAAGAATCGGCTGCCTTAAAGAGATTTGAGATAATACAGCTAATATTATAAAACATTTCTCCTATGCACATTACGCTGGACACACACAAGCTATCCTTCAGCTCGGCGCACATGTTGGTTAATAGGACTGCTATTTTCTGCACGGAGAACTGTCAAGGTTTAAATGACAGATAACCAATTGTAAAGGAAGTTTAACTTTCATATTTGCGAATGCTACTGTATTTTAGGATAGCATACCCCGCAACTGGACAGGGGGTGTGGCCACGGCACGATGGGGGGGGTGTTCACATCACGATGGAGCATGGTCACTCCCCCAGAGAACTGCTCAGCGCTAGGCTGACCATTAGACATCTCCCTTCCCCCTAACATTCGCATCTGGGGGACAAACTGAAATCAGGACTGTCTCATTGAAGTCGGGACAGGTGGGAGGTAGAGGATAGCCTTTTAAAAAGCACGCTGGGTCTACACATAGGGAAAGCAGCTATTTTGCAAACTGAATCATTAGGCAGCCTTTTGAAGCTCTAGGGACAGTAATACATCATCAGTATTCACGATGTGTCAGTTCTAAGTAAACTATTAGACTGCATTCCCATCAATATTGATTCAGCCCAAAAAATGTATTTACAGATTTCAGGTAATAACTGTTCTTTCACAAATCCAGGCCTGCAAAGTTCTACCTAACACACCAAAAACGATGAAGATAGAATTATTATCTATAGTATACCATATAAACCAGGCATTTTATTTTACATGAGGAATATTATAACAAGACAATATTTATATCTTTGCAACCTAACTTCCTTTTCATAAGCCGTACATCCAACCATACGAAACTAAAACACACTTTATCGTCCACTATTTATATACCAGCATTCTCTCAATGATCTGTAATATTATTAACAACTCCCCTATGCAATAGACCTACTCAAATATGTGCCTAACCCCGCCCCCTTATATTTCACAGCAACGCCCACTTTCTCCAATGGCTCCTCCCAACCACTCAGTCAGGATGCCTAAGTCTGACCCAGCTACAATGCAAATGATTCTAATATTAGGGTTGACTGATAACGACTATCAAATTAAAACGATGTATGTCTGCCCCTTACCTGCAATCTGACTCTGTCCTTGTGGATTAAAAGGACTTGGTGCAGAGTTCAGGGAGGGCCGAGGACTCTGGGTTGGGACCCCCACTCTCATACTGGGATGAGGGATGCGCCCTAAATCACTGAGGCGCTCAGAGAACAAACTAGGCTTAGAGTCATCAAGCTTCTGTCTGTGCCCTAGAAATAGCAAATCATAAAATTAGTTATTATTATTGTCAACGAGAAACTTTCCACACATTACATAACACCTGGTTGGAAAAAGGGCAAGAGTCACAATCAAACTATCCGCGGGCAAAACAATGTCGGGGGGCCCACAACAATCAAGTTTTTTGGAACGAAAACCATCTAATTTATTAAAATATCTCAAATGATTTACTCACACAAAAAATCAAAAGGCATTGTAATTGTCTATATTAAACATAGAAAAAAATATGTTTTACACCACAACCAGGAAAATCCCTATTCCAGTGGGCCCAATGGATACCGGGTCTCTAGGGCAATTGCCCTTCTGCTTTGTCTATAAACTGTCTCTGAGTCTAAACTGGTAAACTGTAGATGAAAGAATAAAATATAAATATCAAAATTATTTTAAATCAAGTTAAATGGCTTATACATACAGAAAATCAGCTACGCATTGAAAAGTATTAGAGGCAGCTTCCGTCATCTGAAATGTCATTACATATTACTAAGGGGCTAATGGTGGAGGGATCAGGGGAGAAGAAATACTTATCAATATCCTCTCAGACAAGTTGCAAACACTTGCGTAACTTGTGTTTTTCTGTAAAGCTAATAAAAAGGAATGGAACAGACGAAATGTTTGTCTACCAGGGAGAAAGCTATATATTGATGGCAATGTTGTTCAAAGATTTCAAAGGCAGGTCACTACTAAATTAAAAAAAATATCACACCATGGGCTAGATTTACTAAGCTGCGGGTTTAAAAAAGTGGGGATGTTGCCTATAGCAACCAATCAGATTCTAGCTTTCATTTATTTAGTACCGTCTACAAAATGATAGCTAGAATCTGATTGGTTGCTATAGGCAACATCCCCACTTTTTCAAACCCGCAGCTTAGTAAATCTAGCCCCATGTCCCTTGCCTTCTCCTTCACCCAAGTGTTTGTTATGCCCATAGCCCCTCCTGTACCCAGGTCTTCAGCATAACCCAGCCTTCTCCTTCACCCAAGTCTTCACCATGGCCTCAACCCTCTCTTTATCATAAATATTAACCATGTCTCCAGCCCTCTCCTTCATCATGTCTCCGGCCCTCTGCTTCACCCAAGTCTTCGCCATGTCCCCAGACCTATTCTTCACCCAAGTCTTCATCATGTCCTCAGACCTATTCTTCACCCAAGTCTTCATCGTGTCCTGAGCCCTCTCCTTCACATAAATATTGACCATGTCCCCAGCCCTGTTCTTCACCATGTCCTTAGCCCTATTCTTCACCCAAGTCTTCATCATGTCCTGAGCCCTCTCCTTCACATAAATATTGACCATGTCCCCAGCCCTGTTCTTCACCCAAGTCTTCACCATGTCCCCAGCCCTATTCTTCACCCAAGTCTTCATCATGTCCTGAGCCCTCTCCTTCACATAAATATTGACCATGTCCCCAGCCCTGTTCTTCACCCAAGTCTTCACCATGTCCCTAGCCCTCTCTTACACCCAAATCTTTGCCATGTCCTCAGCCCTGTTCTTCACCCAAGTCTTCACCATGTCCCCAGCTCTATTCTTCACCGTGTCCCCAGACCTATTCTTCACCCAAGTATTCACCATGCCCCATCCCTATTCTTCACCCAAGTCTTCATCATGTCCTGAGCCCTCTTCTTCACATAAATATTGACTATGTCACCAGCCTATTCTTCACCCAAGTCTTTACCATGCCCCCAGTCCTATTCTTCACCCAAGTCTTCACCATATCCCCAGCCCTCTCTTACACCCAAGTCTTTGCCATGTCCCCAGCCCTATTCTTCACCCAAGTCTTCACCATGTCCTGAGCTCTCTCTTTCATATAAATATTGACCATGTTCCCAGCCCTGTTATTCACCAGAAATTACATTTAAGAAAAAGAAGTGAACTTGGAAGAGTTCTTTAGCGCGACACCCTGGGGCAAACAATGGATTTGCAGAGGGGGGTTTCCACACCACGCCGCTAGTGGGCATAACCAGCATGCATTGGGGCGTAGCTATAATTTTAGAGAGTGCTTAGCTTCTCTCCAACTCTTCCTATCCCCATAATATACATGGGCAATGCTGCGTGTACTTCTGTTAGGTGCATGCAGCTCTCTCTTTTCAAGCAGAGCAGTGTGAAGCGGGGCAGGGTCCAGCCACCTCAATTATACAGTGCCCCAGGCTTGGAGGTGGGTTTCCACGCACTAGAAACCCCCCCCCCCCCTCGGTTTGCCTATGACACCCCCTGCAGTTCTGCCCAATACTCTCTACATTATGACACTGGTGTCCCAGAATGATCCAGCGTAATCTATAATTGGTGGTTAATGCTTAGACAACGTATCACTCAACCACTAATTACAAAGCTATATGAATGCAATGTTGTACCACTATACAGAGCATTAAGGGGAAGCTCATGTCCCTAATTATCATAATCATATCCACACTCTTAAATTGTTAGTGGCAGAGGTAGCCAAGCTCTGGCTCTTCAGGTGTTGTGGAATCACATGTCCTAGCATGTCTTGTCACAAATGGAGAGTAACAGGTTGGCTAAGCATGCATTAGGCTACCTTCAATGCTGCATGTATGCACTCACCTTTTGCATTAATACAAATTAGAATAATGCCCTGTTAAATACCATTGTGCGGTTGTGTACGTCTTATGATTGAATATACCATTCGTTAATAACAGAAGCACTGTAGTTATAGAGGAAACTTAGAGGATGTGTGTACATTCTTTGGCACTGGAAGAATGAAAGATGCAATTCTATCTACGTGCAAGATTTTACTCCGGTGCTCCTCCTCCTACCTGGTTCTACTATATGCAGCTGTTTTTAGCAAAAAAATCAAATTGTAAAATCAAACACAAGCAACTCAATTTAGTAAACAATCTTAAAGCGGTGAAGAAGCAGGGTTGTGAGATGGAGGGCCAATCATAAGCCACCATTTTTTGACTGCAGCTTCTGATTGGTCCTTGAGGCACCTCAGGGGAGGGGCACCTTAATAAAGCATTTTACTAGGTGGCTGTGCAGCTTTAAAGGAACTTTTTAAAGAAATATAATTGTTCTAAAGACTGTATATATTTGGAAGAGCTTTTCTCGTAGGGAACAAGGTGAATCCTATGGGTGAGAGTTCCCTTACGATGATTTTATCATTTCCCAGTGACACTATTACATTGATATCTATGGCTAATATATTACTGCCTGATTTCAGTCATTTACATCCCCATCCGATAATAATATGATTTGCATTTTATTGTTTTTACTTTTATGTTGCCTTCATGTGGGACAATAGACATATATTAAACTTGTTCCTGACCTATCCACCTATGAGCTAGAGATCTCAGCTAACACTTTTCAAGTAATAACCCTGTCGGATGCTAGACAGTATAAAAAAAAAAATTGTCTAGGCACATAATGTGGCAGGCAGGGGTACTGTTAATAACCTTCTTGCCGCTCTCTGTATGTCAGTTAACCGTTAGTGCTACAGGGAGGCTGATATGAGTACATGATGTATTTCAACCTTAAGGCAACAATAACATAAAAACTAACGTTCGGACACTATCGCTTTATGATTTGGGGGATATTACATAAAAATGAGTAGAAGCCTCTTTAATTAATGGAGATATGCAGAGAATTGAGGTTTTCTGGGCAGATGACCTAGACCTCCATCTTTTACGGAATATTTACCCTTATAGTTAGGGTGTGGTTTTCCT
The DNA here is from genome assembly GCF_038048845.1 of Mixophyes fleayi. Taxonomy (NCBI): domain Eukaryota; kingdom Metazoa; phylum Chordata; class Amphibia; order Anura; family Limnodynastidae; genus Mixophyes; species Mixophyes fleayi. Next base: position 31,018,577 of record NC_134404.1, on the reverse strand, counting down.
TTATATGTGACTATGAGTAGGTTGGGGACCACCCATAGTATTATCAGCACACAGACGCACCCACCAGTTTAGTGCAGTTCCCTTAGCTATTCTGCACACCAGGACATCACATCCACGTCTGATTACATTGGACATGTTCCAGACTCATCTCACAGAAGAATCCTCTTCTCTCTGTCTCTACACTGCTTCAAGGATCAATCTGTGTTTACTGCTCGTTAACCCCTCGCTGAAAAATGCACTCCACTCGGAAACCAGCTGCAAAACGTCCATCACCAGCCATGAACATATGTCAAGGAAACTGGCAAATGCTGATGCCAGTCAGCCACCGCTGAAGTGATGGAGTTAAACAGATGCATTGTATTTTGTTAACCTATTCTTTTGTGTAAGTAACATACCTACCCAGTCATTCTCTCTATGTAATGTTTATCCTCACTAAACTGCTATCATCCTGAAACTGGTTCCTAAGAAACTGACTGGCAGCATCTTCGGGGATGTCACTGGTTCCTAGTGAACTGATTGGCAGCATCTTCGGTGATGTCATTGGTTCCCAGTAAACTGATTGGCAGAATCCTCAGTGATGTCACTAGTTCCTTGTGAACTGATTGGCAACATCCTTGATGATGTCACTGGATCCTAGTGAACTGATTAGCAGCATCCTCAGTGATGTCGCTGGTTCCTAGTGAACGGACTGGCAGCATCCTCAGTGGAGTCACTGAATCCTAGTGAACTGATTGGCAGCATCCTCGGTGATGTCACTGGTTCCTAGTGAACGGATTGGCAGCATCCTCGGTGATGTCACTGGTTCCTAGTGAACGGATTGGCAGCATCCTCGGTGATGTCACTGGTTCCTAGTGAAAGGATTGGCAGCATCCTCAGTGGAGTCACTGAATCCTAGTGAACTGATTGGCAGCATCCTCGGTGATGTCACTGGTTCCTAGTGAACTGATTGGCAGCATCCTCGGTGATGTCACTGGTTCCTAGTGAACGGATTGGTAGCATCCTCGGTGATGTCACTGGTTCCTAATGAACTGATTAGCAGCATCCTTGGTGATGTCACTGGTTACTAAGGAACTGATTGGCAGCATCCTCGGTGATGTCACTGGTGCCTAATGAACTGATTGGCAGCATCCTCTGTGATGTCAGTGGTTCCTAGTGAATCAGCTGACAAAATAGCTATCTGCATTGAAGGCAGACGGCAGGTACACATTAAGAACAATAATCTTGTTCAATTAAAACGTGATACTTTTAACAAGTTGCAGGTGTGAGCTATATTCCATATCACAGAGCATTTGACATCACAATCTTCCTGCATCACATTCACAGGAGCCTCACATCACTGCTCTGTGTCATTAGAGAACCTTTCAACTACACTATCTAGCTCTCAGTCTTCCTACTCCCCAATCACCCCATCACCACCATCACTACATCATGTCACTGCCTCTGTCACATGCTGCCCTGTCCTCACTAACACATCAGTCATCTCCTGATATACTCTGTGCTGCTGGGGACCCTGCTGCTTCCACTATATAACTCTCAGTCTGTGACTTCCTGCTACCTCCATTCCCCTCATCACATCATGTCACTGCCCCTGTCACATGCAGCCCTGTCCGCACTAACACATCACTCATCTCCTGATATACTCTGTGCTGCTGGGGGACCCTGCTCCTTCCACTATATAACTTTCAGTCTGTGAATTCCTGCTACCTCAATTCCCCTCCTCACATCATATCACTGCCTCTGTCACATGCAGCCCTGTCCTCACTAACACATCAGTCATCTCCTGATATACTCTGTGCTGCTGGGGACCCTGCTGCTTCCACTATATAACTCTCAGTCTGTGACTTCCTGCTACCTCCATTCCCCTCATCACATCATGTCACTGCCCCTGTCACATGCAGCCCTGTCCGCACTAACACATCACTCATCTCCTGATATACTCTGTGCTGCTGGGGGACCCTGCTCCTTCCACTATATAACTTTCAGTCTGTGACTTCCTGCTACCTCAATTCCCCTCCTCACATCATGTCACTGCCCCTGTCACATGCAGTCCTGTCCTCACTAACAGGAGTGGACAGGTCACTTACACGAGATAAGCACAGTCTGAAATGCTTTGTGCTGCTGTGAATATCCCGGTGAGCTGACCGGCAACAGGCTGTTCTATTCTCACCCACTGCAAAACTGGGAATGCCCAGAATATACAAATGCGCCTAGTCAAATGCACCCTAAAAATACACAATTAAAAAATAGCATTCACCTTCATGGGGAGTGCATTGTTTAAGAGTTATTTTTCCAGCAAATGTCTCTTTTGTTTTTGTTGCCTGGGTCTCAGTTACATATTTTTTATAAATGGAGGATGATTACTGTTACGCAGGCATCCGCCATGCTTATTACCAGCTCTGCTCAGAGTCACAGATAAGACGCTGCGGTTGCTGCTGGCGTTGCGAGCGACAAGATATGGATACATTGGCGTTTTCTCATAATATCTGAGGGGGAAGTCAGATAAACTTTGTGTGTAGTAAACATCCCTGTGTGAGTGATAGGGTCTCCTCACACACTGGTGCAAGGATTTCAACATGGGAGCTGAACAGACCATAAAGGCACAGCAGGGTCCCCTGCGGTTAACAAACAGGAAATGTGCGAATAAGCAATAAGAATGCTGGAGACTCACAGGCCAAACAGATACCACAGTCCTCACATCACATTCTAATGGTGTACTGTACTGAGCATGGTCAACTCTCAATCTTACTGACGCTTTTCTGTTTCTGATCGATGGAGGAACTTTTCCTGTTTTATACTTTTCATTTTCAGTTAAAAATAGTTACTTTATAAAGAAATAATGTCACTGACATAAGGAGAGGAAAGGGTGAATGGGGAAAGGAGAGGGGAAGAGGGAGAGAAGGGTGTCTTTTAAACTCTTAGATGGGTCACCAACTATCTGCTCCTGTTCTAGTCGCCCGAATGTCTGGAAAGTGCCACAAAATTAAAAAATATACCTAAAAACTGCAACAAGAATAAATTCACCATATATGTGATGTACATAAGGTCTGTAAGGATCTCTTACTATAGCTATAGTTACAATGATCTAATAATAAAAGGGCTGCTTCACAACTCATCTTCATACAACGCCAGTGGCAAAGGAGAGGTGAAAACTTGTCTTTCTTAGTATCTCCTTAACATTCCGTGGGGACCGCCAACAAAATGTAGAAGACAGATGGCATACAAATTAAGCATACCTTGACAAATAGGTATTTTATTATGTACTATTGATAAATGAGTTAGCCATACATTAGCATTTTCTACTTTTCTAGATTGTAAGCTCTTTCACCTTCAGTTTCATTGAATCCTCCCGGATTGCCATTGTTTGTTCAAATTTATCTCCCTGATTGCACAGTGCTTGCAGAATATGTTGGCACTACGTAAATAAAGGATGATAATAATAGTAACGTTAAATCAAAAACTCAATGCAATGACGGTACAGAAATTGCTACCTGATGAAATACACAAAGCAATATAGCACTGCAGTTTATTACCACACAATCACCACTGGGTGGCGCTTTACTTTTTTAAGACTTCTTGATCCAATGTTTCCCCAATAATCTGTTTCGGGTTTAGGAATACCTGTGGTTCCCCAGCTGTTGTGGTAAAACAAGTACGCGCTACAAGGGTATGCTGGGACTTGTATTGTAGTTCCACAACATCTGGAGAGCCATAAGGTGCCTACATCTAGTTTATAGTAACCATAGCACCAACCCACCAGCTTAGCCCAGCTAAACTATGTCAGCACAGGTGCTAGTAACAGAAATGGTCACCTACAATTTTGCTAGCAGCATCCAGAGGAACAGGCGTAACCTGGCTATGTTAAAGAGTGTTTTTAAACCCCAGAAAAGACCTAATTCCATGTTCTTACTGCACCAAATGAGATTTCACAAATATAAAAGAACTGGAGATTTTTCAGTCCAACTAAAATAATTTTTGAGACAATGTGAACCAATGACTTTCAGATGAGCTGAGCTGTGTGGTCCTTCTGTGCTCCCTAACACCTAGGGGAACACACAACTTGTGCCTGTGTAATTAATGTGCGGGTTGGGATGGAGATGAATGCCCGGTAAGATTAGCACCTGTCACATTAAATATGCCATCGCTAGCAGCCCCGGCAAAGTCATGCTGAGGAATGAGGTTCAGTTTGGGTAAGACGGCATCTCAGCATTTTGTGGCTGCTTCGGAGGATGGGGAAAGACAAGGAGCTTCTAAGGGATAATAAAATAACACAGCCGGGACCCAAGAGGAGTCCAAGAGGAACCCCAACCTTGCACTGCAAAATCACTGATAATGTTAAAAAAGGGACCCTGAGTTTACCAGTGCTTCAGCGCTGGTGCAGTCTGTGTTATGTTGTTTTGTAGAGGGGATATATTTATATTTATAAGCACTTCATTTTATTATTATTTTTATTGTTTATATAGCGCCACCGTATTCTGCAGCGCTGCACAGAAAATATTTGTCATTCAGATCAGTCCTTGCCCCATTGGAACTTACAGTCTAAATTCCCTAACATGCAAAAACACACACTACGGGGTTATATTTACTAAACTGCGGGTTTGAAAAAGTGGGGATGTTGCCTATAGCAACCAATCGGATTCTAGCTTTCATTTATTTAGTACTTTCTACAAAATTACAGCTAGAATCTGGTTGCTATAGGCAACATCCCCACTTTTTGAAACCCAAAGTTTAGTAAATCTAGCCCTAGGTCTATTTTAGTCAGAAATTCCCTAACCTGTATTTCTTGGGATTACATGAGGAAACCAGATCCCCTTGAGGGAGAACAGACTCCACACAGATAGGTCAGGAATCAAACACCAAGTGATGTGAGGCAATGCTGACCAGTGTGCCGCTACGCTCTCGGTGACGTACCCACACAGATATACCTTGCAAGATTTCTAATTGGAAGATTGCCACTCAGTATATAAAACCCAAACCTCTCAACGGTTTCGTTTTCGGGTCGACAGTCCCAATCTGAGGCATGTTTGTCCCGACTCACGGGAAGTTGGGAGGTATTGCCTTACTTACTATGGTGAGACCGCTGCCCTCCATTGTGTTTCTATGGGAGGGGAGATGTGTCTGGCCTGTTGCTTCAAAAACACTAGACACGCTCCCTAGAGGCGTGGACACACCCATGGTGACACGGGCATGCCCCTAAAGTGATGTGTCAACACACCCTGTCATAGGAGGCGTGGTCACTTCCCCATTCAGGAATTGAAAATGTTGGGAGACGAGTCTGGTAAATGAGCAAGCGTAAAAAGACAAAAAGAGTAATACAGTACTAGATTCATCTAACTAATGAGTGTTCAACAAAATCTATGGGTTTGTCTTATTCTGTAAAAAGAATCTTGTATCTCCACATAAATTATTATTATTATTATTAATTTTATTAATTTTTTTTTTTATTTATTTATAGGGCGCCACTAGGTGTCCGTGGCGCCGTACAGGGACAAACAAAATTACAATATGGGATGAGACAGCTCAGTACAGTAAACAATAAGCACAGTAACTCAATGAGCTCAACGCTAGGGTAGGGGGAGGGGAGAGGGGAGGGTCCGCATACGACGGAGCCCAGGAGGGAGGGTACGGGTGACAGGGAAACTTCCAGAGGGAGAGGAGGGAGAGAGAGGGGACGGGGGGAAGAGGGTCCTCGAGGAGGAGGGCTGGTAGCTGGAGAGCAGAGTTAAAAGTGGTGAAGACAGGAGGAGAGATGACCCTGCTCAAAGGAGCGTACAATCTAAGGGGTGGGATAGACAGACAGAGAGACACGAGGGAGAGAAGGAGGAACGGAGGATAACTATGAGGGAAGGGGAATGAAGGGGCAGAAGAAAAGGTAGGAAGTTAAGTGGGAGACTGGAAGGCTTTAAGAAAAAGGTGGGTTTTTAAAGCCCGTTTGAAACTGGACAGAATTGGGCAAGTTCTGATGGAGGGCGGGAGCCTGTTCCAGTGGAGGAGGCAGCGCGGGCGAAGTCTTGGATACGCGCATGGGAGGAGGTGATAAGGGGGGAAGAGAGGCGACGGTCATTGGCAGATCGGAGGGGACTGGATGGAGCATGAATAGAGAGGAGGGTGGAGATGTAGGGTGCAGTGGAGTTGGCGAGGGCCTTGTATGTAAGTGAGGAGCTTGAAGAGGATTCTGTAGGGGAATGGGAGCCAGTGAAGGGCTAGGTAGAGGGGGGAGACAGACGAGGAGCGGCGAGAAAGGAAGATGAGCCTAGCGGCTGCGTTAAGAACAGAACGAAGGGGAGCGAGATGAGATTGGGGGAGGCCAGTAAGGAGGAGGTTGCAGTAGTCCAAGCGGGAGATGATCAGAGAGTGAATAAGACATTTGGTGGCATCTTGGGAGAGGAAGGGCCGGATGCAAGCGATGTTACGCAGCTGGAAGCGGCAGAATTTAGCAAGAGAGAGAATGTGGGGGCCAAAGGAGAGAGAGGAGTCGAGGATGACACAGAGGCAGCGAAGTTGGGGGACAGGGGAGATAGAGGTGTTGTCGACAGTGATAGAGAGGTCAGAAGGGGGCGAGGTATGAGAGGGAGGAAACACTATGAGTTCAGTTTTGGCGAGGTTAAGTTTGAGGAATCGAGAGGACATCCAGGAGGAGATGGCAGAGAGGCAGGCGGACACTCTAGAGAGGAGGGAGGGAGAGAGATCAGGAGAGGAGAGTTATAGTTGAGTGTCGTCGGCGTAGAGGTGGTAGTTGAGGCCGTAGTAGCTGATGAGTGCACCCAGGGAGGAGGTGTATAGAGAGAAGAGTAAGGGTCCCAGAACAGAGCCCTGAGGGACCCCACTGGAGGGGTGTATTGGGGGGGAGAGACCCAGAGGTGGTGACGGAGAAGGAACGATCAGCAAGGTAAGAGGTGAACCAGGACAAGACTGGGCCGGAGAGGCCAAAGGACTGGAGGGTGTGGAGGAGGAGGGGGTGGTCGACGGTGTTGGAGGCTGCAGAGAGGTCAAGGAGGATGAGAAGGGAGAAGTGGCCCCTGACTTTAGCAGAGAGGAGGTCATTGGTGACTTTAGCCAGGGCAGTTTCAGTGGAGTGAAGGGGGCGGAAACCAGACTGGAGAGGATCAAGGAGGGAATGTTCAGAAAGGTAGGAGGAGAGACGGCTGCAGACGAGCCTTTCGAGAATTTTGGAGGCAAAGGGGAGGAGAGATATGGGGCGATAGTTGGTGGGAGAAATGGGGTCAAGATTAGGTTTCTTAAGAAAGGGGGATACGAGAGCATGTTTGAAGGAGGAGGGGAAGATGCCGGAAGAGAGGGAAAGATTAAAGAGGTGGGCGAGGTGGGAGCAGGTGGTGGGGGAAAGGAAGCGAACCCATTACCCAACCCATATCCGCACACCTCCCAAAATTTAGAATCACGAAATCGTGACAAAATAAACCCCGCCCCCGTTCCACCCATCCTCTACCTGCAAATGCAAATTTATATAAAGCTCCACCCACTTTTGCTTAAGCTCCACCTCTTTTTGCAGCCCACAAATCGGGATGTCCAGCCAAAATCGAGACAGTATAGGATCAACAATGCTGTTTACTTAGCAGAGGTGTAAAGAAATACTAAGTGCAACAGTATCCGCAGTGTATAGGCTATGATTTAGGAATACTTAGATTTACAGTGTTATACATGTTGGAGAACAAAGTGTCTCCGAGATGTGGGATCCTTTACATTCTGCAAGAATTACAAGACACAGCATATTGTTTAACAAACAACATGTTTCACTATGGTGCCCCTCTAGCTGAAAACATTATTTCAATCTTCAGCTGCAACTAGTGCACATGGAGGTCATTAATAACATTTAAATAATCATGTTATACAGCTGTAGAGATTTTATGACGGCTCACTATAAATGTTTATATTTGCACGTGCAGTTTGAAGTCCAGTGTTGACTTAACCCTTTCCACTCCAATTTAGAAGAAAACAGGTCATTCCGGGGTGATTTTTTAAGAGGAGGGGGATAAGCAAGGAGGACAGGCCGGTCCGAAATAGAAACTTCATATAGTATGTTTGCTTTTTAATATATCAATTTGCATTCAGTAGAGCATGCATTAGCACAAGGAAACATTCTTGTCCTGATACTTTCACCATAGTTTATGGGCACTAAAGTCTAAGTGCAGCAAAGTTGTTTTTTTTAAAAAGTACAAGAGTAAATTGTGCTTAAGTTCACAGCATATTTGCGCGAAACAGTAAATTTCGGAAATTCTGTCAATCAATAAGGGCGTAATACTGTTTGATTTTAGTGACCAGTCATCGATCTTTAAGGAGTATAAAATATTCCCCCCCATGTTTTTGAGGAATAGATGATACTTTAAAATTTTAAAAAAATTAACTCAAAATATCTGATTTCTCCCAATGTAACTAGTTCTGTCAATAATCCTGGTTAATAATAGGACCAGCAGCGATTCTACACAGTGGATGTGATATATATCTTCCTATGTAAAGTACCTGGCTCCACTAAACCCCTGAACAATTTCCTTAATTACGAGCCCTGTTTTGGCCGCCTCACCTTACTTTTTGGCCAGTGTAACAGTAACGTCAGTGATGGATCATTGGTGAATTCTTTAGGGTGGTTTTGAAGTTTTGAGTACTAAAAAAATTGTGTGACATGGTGTAACTGACATGACCTGTTCCAAAACACGTATGATCTATGATCTCCCGTGTCTATAAGAACAGATTTTAACTGCTTCACGCCTGAAGGCTGTCGCTACCGGCTACCTATGAACTACCTAGATATAATTGAGGAATCCCCAGCATACCGCAACAGTAAAGGATCTGATAATGTAACTGATAATGTTACAATCATCTCACAATGCAATCGAATTTGTAGACGACTACACTAAAGAATCATTTACACATTGACCAAAAGCCATTATGTCTCCATACACACCCCATTATGCCACCATATACAACCCCATTATGTCACCATACATAGCCCATTATGCCACCATATACAACCCCATTATGTCACCATACATAGCCCCATCATGTCACCATATACAGCCCATTATGCCACCATATACAGCCCATTATGTCACCCTACACAGCCCCATTATGTCACCCTATACAGCCCATTATGTCACCATACATAGCCCATTATGCCACCATATACAGCCCATTATGTCACCATACACAGCCCATTATGTCACCCTACACAGCCCCATTATGTCACCCTATACAGCCCATTATGTCACCATACATAGCCCATTATGCCACCATATACAACCCCATTATGTCACCATACATAGCCATATCATGTCACCATATACAGCCCATTATGTCACCATACATAGCCCCATCATGTCACCATATACAGCCCATTATGCCACCATATACAGCCCATTATGTCACCCTACACAGCCCCATTATGTCACCATATACAACCCCATTATGTCACCATACATAGCCCATTATGTCACCATATACAGCCCATTATGTCACCATATACAACCCCATTATGTCACCATACATAGCCATATCATGTCACCATATACAGCCCATTATGTCACCATACACAGCCCATTATGTCACCATACACAGCCCCATCATGTCACCATATACAGCTCCATTATGTCACCATACATAGCCCATTATGTCACCATATACAGCCCATTATGTCACCATATACAACCCCATTATGTCACCATACATAGCCCATTATGTCACCATATACAGCCCATTATGTCACCATATACAACCCCATTATGTCACCATACACAGCCCCATCATGTCACCATATACAGCTCCATTATGCCACCATATACAGCCCCATCATGTCACCATACACAGCCATATCATGTCACCATACATAGCCCATTATGTCACCATACATAGCCCATTATGTCACCATATACAGCCCATTATGTCACCATATACAACCCCATTATGTCACCATACACAGCCCCATCATGTCACCATATACAGCTCCATTATGCCACCATATACAGCCCCATCATGTCACCATACACAGCCATATCATGTCACCATATACAGCCCATTATGTCACCATACACAGCCCCATCATGTCACCATATACAGCCCATTATGTCACCATATACAACCCCATTATGTCACCATACATAGCCCATTATGCCACCATACACAGCCCCATCATGTCACCATATACAGCCCATTATGCCACCATATACAGCCCCATCATGTCACCCTACACAGCCCCATCATGTCACCATATACAGCCCATTATGTCACCATACACAGCCCCATCATGTCACCATATACAGCTCCATTATGCCACCATATACAGCCCCATCATGTCACCATACACAGCCATATCATGTCACCATACATAGCCCATCATGTCACCATATACAGCCCATTATGTCACCATACACAGCCCCATCACGTCACCATACACAGCCCCATCATGTCACCATATACAGCTCCATTATGCCACCATATACAGCCCCATCATGTCACCATACACAGCCATATTATGTCACCATACACAGCCATATCATGTCACCATATACAGCCCATTATGTCACCATACACAGCCCCATCACGTCACCATACACAGCCCCATCATGTCACCATATACAGCTCCATTATGCCACCATATACAGCCCCATCATGTCACCATACACAGCCCCATCATGTCACCATACATAGCCCATTATGTCACCATATACAGCCCCATCAAGTCACCATACACAGCCCCATTATGTCACCATACACAGCCATATCATGTCACCATACATAGCCATATCATGTCACCATACACAGCCATATCATGTCACCATACACAGTCCATTATGTCACCATACACAGACCATTATGTCACCATACAAAGCCCATTATGTCACCATACACAGCCCCATCATGCCACCATACACAGCCCGATCATGTCTCCATACACTGCCCATTATGTCACAATACACTGCCCATTATGACACCATACACAGCCCCATCATGTCACCATACACAGCCTCATCATGTCACCATACACAGCCCATTATGTCACCATACACAGCCCATTACGTCACCATACATAGCCCATTATGTTACCATACACAGCCCATTACGTCACCATACACAGCCACATTATGTCACCAAGAAGCAAAATCACACCACCATGTAGTCCCAACAGCCTTGTAATGCCCCCAAAGAAATACATAAACATAACTATATCTAAAACTCTAGTAGCTTCCAAAATAAAAGGTGTTTTGTAACATTCTCAGAAGAAAATATTGCTACACATGAGTTATCATATGTGACCTTTTATGTAACCTTGTTATTTACCTCAATGCAAGTTATTGCCCCTACAATCAGCAGTTTTAGCGGCAGGAAGGTGTTTTTAGAAAGCTTGATAAGTAGGAAGTTCATAAGAAGTACATCCACTGTGATCAAAATCTTAATAAACTTCAGTATTGACAAACCTTTACAAGTATAATTTGAATTTTCCCAGCAGCCTTTTTATATAAAACAACTTGAATTTTTACGATATTTGCTGTTGTTTGTCTTTTAATTAAATAGCACAAACAACTTCTGTTCTGTGAACGTCTCAAAACCGAATGGCCAAATTTCAGGTCTTTTTTCTTTTACTGTGGGGGAATATGTGTTTCAACATATAATGTTACAGTCATACTGAGAGAGGTAAGGAGATAGGGGTATACAAAGCATATTGAATGCGCACAAATTATGCCCTGACTTCCAGGCAAAGAAGAACGCAGTGCTATCAGCAGTAAGAAAATAAAAAGCCAAAGCAGTGTCTGTAGGTGAGTGCTCTCTGAATACGGTTTTTAACAGGCGGATATGAATTGAAGCAAAAATACATCTTCTTTGCCAGAGATCTATCCTACCCTGTCCCTATATCAGGCAGCGCGATAGACTCCAGCTGTACACAGTTTCCTAGCATCCAGTGGTGTTAATGGCCAGGTAACTGCTCACAAACTAACCACAGACTCACTTCCACGGCTAGAATCGCAGCACTCGAAGCCAAGACCACACTAAAATATAATCAGGCTTGCAGCTTGCACAATAAGGAGATTTATGTGTGGTATTGATTTCCTCGCTGGTATTCCTTCAGAACAATTATGATTTTAGACATTTTTCTTTAAACCATATTATCAAAATAGTAATTTTCTCTGAAACGAGATCTCCATTTAAATTGCTGCTTGGCGACGCAAGGAAGCCTCCAGTCCATCTTTGGACTTGCACACATCTCCTCCATTTATTAATCTGGCCTGTCCCAGATGCCTGCGGGTGCCAAGCTCAACAGGGCTTATGTGCCAGAAATCATTTGCGAAATAACTTCCAGTGCAGACAGTGCACCGTGCATAGGTCTGAAAAGCGGGAGTGCTCGGTGTACAGTTTCCTGCACTGGTGTGGAGGCTGATACAAGGGTCTGTGACAGGGAGTCATTCTTTCATATCCATCTACAGAAACTTCCCTCTGAAAACAACAGGGTGATTTATTGTGTAGTTGCTTGAGGTCTGGAACATAGGAGCTGGCAGCAGAGACTTTATTTTTATACCCTGTGATTAAAGGGGAAATGTCAGTATAGGGAAAGGCTGGGACAATGTCCCCAAGTTCTGCTCCCTTTCTCCTCCAGTCTTTGCCAGGAGGGTTGAAGTCAATTTGGGACAAGAAGTTGCAGAGCACACCACTGAGTCCTATAAGTCACTCAACACCTAAACTACAATTGTGACAGCCCTGCAAGTAGTTAGCACTGGGACGGAAATTCTACATAGAGACAGCCTGTTTTACTCATGTTAGAGCTCATCTGTGCAGGACAGGGTATGTGAAGTGTTATCAAGACAACGCAATGAACCAATGAGAAGGACCAGGGAAACATGTAAGCTGCTTCCTGGGGGGCAGGGGTGCAATATGCAAATAACTAACTCCTGCTCAGGACAACACACTTCTTGGAAATTAGGTTTACAGGGCCAAAATTTTAGTCAGTGGTTTACCCAGTATATTTTGATCCTAGTGAACAAAGAGATTGCATCCTCATGAATATTGGTTCAGTAAACAAAACAGCTGACCCCACTGTACGTTTTGGGGGCTGAACATACATGAGCCTCTGATTCAAACTAACTGCAGTACAAGAGAGCATTTTGAGGGAGAAAGCCATAAAACGTCTGTCAGCGGGATTTACTGTAATTACTATTCTATGTGCAGAGGTAACCTCTGACTGTGGCTGAACTACAAGTCCCAATACCCTGAGCTGTCCTTGAATGCCGCTTAATTCGACAACATTTGGCTAGCAACGGGTTGCATCCAGTTGCAGATTTTTGTGGACCTTAACTGTAATTTGACAAACTATCCCCTTGGTGCGTTCGTAAGGTCAACCTCCTTCCCTAGGGCTCGAACACAAGGCGCTTTCCCTGAGGCCGTAATACCAATGGTCACCAAGTGGAGAATACAGGAAACTGGCACTATAAAGACAGTGCTACCAGCACACACGTATCCAGAGCGAACGCTGGACAGATCGTACACGCAGCATGTCCCACTGTTTTGTGTCCATGTTCCGTCCGGCCTTCACTCTGAGTTTTTGCTCTTTATCGAGCGATAAGTGCAGCTCAGAACGGACCTGTCATGTGTTGGAACTCTTATCCTGTGGTGGCAACTGGTTCTAGAAAACATTAATGTGAGACTGACAAAACAGTGACCTTATAGGAGGCCAGTTCAGACAACTGCATCATGGGAACTGTCATCTATGGACAACAGAGAAGTCCATGGCTGGGCAGCTACTCCACACGCATGTGCACACGCGTGTGTTTGTCTTGCCTTTTTAAATTTAGTTTTATGTAAATGTTGCACTGCAGAATGATGTTACAATCTGTACTTCATTCTAATCCTTATTCTAACCCCTGTTGCAATACTGTATTATTATTATTTCGTTTTTTAATCAAAGTCCAATGAGCAGGCTGGGAATAGTCACAGGGGTTTGTGTTTGCTACCTCTTGCCCTTCTTTCTGTCATATTTTTAGTCATTTGCGGACCTGGCCGCGTCCCCTAGCAGAGCTCTGGGAGGAGGACAAAGGGATTCTGGGGAAGGGAAGGCAAACAATGGAACTGTATGAAATGGTGAGCAGACCTCCTACAAGATATATAGGGCTCAGGGTGGTCTATCTGCAATGACTACTGTTGGTGGAGGTGCTCCTCACTCAGCAGACGATAAAACATGGCATGTGTAAATAATATTATAATACAATAGAATATGTTCTTCTACTCCAGGGAAATAATTTAGCTACCACATGTGTATAAAATCACATGTCTGCAAAGCAGAGGTTAGGCAGGACACCCAGAGCCCACCATATGCATCCTGTAACAGAATGCTTCTTGTTTTGGTTGTGACAGGAGCTATTTCTATCCTCCAATACAGAGCTCTTTTTATATTCAAATCTCTCTGAATTAACTCTCTCCCCATGCTGAGACCAGACCCCTCTCGCTCTCCAGTCATAACAAAGTGCAGATATGAAAAAGTCGAGCCCTCCCAGCGGGATATTATTATTCTCACATAAATATTACCCTGTGTCCTGTTACAAATTCATAGCAGTGTGAACTCATTGTTTCCTGCCCCAAAGATAATACAACAAGACCCATTGTGTCAGCATATCAATCATACAGAAACGGAGCTCAGCACACGTCACTAAGTCACGTTCTATGGCTGATAATTATTATTAAACAATATGGCGGCTAAAACACACACCAATTGTAAAGCGCAATGGAATTTGCTGGCGCTATATAAATAAATATTGATGATGATGATACTTCTAAAAATATTACTCAAAGAAAGTGTGTTCTCTATAATAAATAATTATATTGTTTTAGCTCCCCAAAACGTCTGCCTCGATTGCGTACGCGACAAGTACATTTTAATTGGCCAACGTTTTCTAAATTTATATACGTCTGCATTATAAACTGCTTTTTCTGTAATATACTTTTTTAATTTCATATCTCCATAGCTATATATATGTATGTATGTATGTATGTATGTATGTATGTATGTATGTATGTATGTGTGTGTGTGTGTGTATATATATGTATGTTTACTTTACTCTGTTTAGAAAACAGCATTTAGTTAATTGGTTAACAAAATTGCGTGTAGTGCCGAACCTTCTTTCTGAAATTCATATTGTGCTTGTTCTGTTGTTATTATGGATGATTGGTTTTCGTATGATTGGTTATACCCGTTGTCTGCCGCTGCGAAGATTTAAGGCACCTTACAAGTAAACGATGATTATAGGTAGACAAAAGGGGGCACCTATCAGCTGATTGGCTTGATACAGGCTGGACAGTCCCTATATAAGGGTTCTGGGCCATCGTCCCAGTTGGTAGGTATGTCCTGTTCACTGCTGCTCTGCCAAGCACCTGTCACCGCTGTTTGCAGTATTTAAGGGGTGAATTTAGGGGAGGGGCTATAAAGAGCCAAGAACGTTACGAGCGCTGGGCACGCCCCCAGGTGCATGAGGCCACGCCCTGTGATGTGACCACACCTCTTTCGCAGCAGTGCTCACACAGTGTCCTGATTCCCCAGCTTGGAAGTTGTGTGTTAAGACATCTGCAGAATCTATGCGTGCTGCATTTGTCTTGCAGCAGGCTGGTGTGGCATATGCAGACACTGGGACTACAAGCATAGAGATCGTAAACTACGAATAGCCCCCAGGCCCTGACAGCCTACAGTATCGCACACTGGTTATACACACACACCAGAAGGAATCCTCTGCTGCAGCAGCTGTTTCCTGTACTCGCCGCTTCCGGTACCCCATCCCCCCCCTCTATGAAACTGATCTTCAGGAGTTACAAATGAGGACAACAGCAACGCAGAGAATTTATATTGTGCAGAGAAAAATAACATGATAGTTTAGGAGGGAAAATGTCAACCGTCCCATAAGGTGACTATAAGTGGCCAAAGGCAAGGTCACAGTGGGGTGTTAGCGAGGAGACACATGCTTTCTATACTGGGGTATTGCAGGATAGCACTGATCCGCAGCATAAGGATTATAAATCAGGGAATCTTATTGTGTATTCCCTGATATCTGCGCAAGGTAACCTAATGTCACTAATAGGACTCAAATAATTCTTCTCATTAATACCACCCTGAAGTGTGGTATGAAAACTACACAAGTATGGTCTACATTAAAACATGGGACCTGCAATGTTTGGGAGATGCTGTGTTCAAAACCAAACATACAGCTTTGTAAAGCCTAAAGCTGGATACACACCTATGCAATTGTCGCGCAGATCACACCATTCACAACCGTTCGGTCAGATACTGCACTAGTGTGTACGCGACCAGCAGCGTAGGCAGATATCTGTAGAGTGTACAGAGTCACAATCATTTCAGCAGATGGTTCTGAGAGATGAAGATCACAGATCTATAGGTAAATCATGTAGGTGTGTACACATGAATCAGCATGCTCGTCAGGACTTTCACTCATTTGTGAAACCGTTACAGAAATCCCATCTGAAGTAAGATTACATAGGTGTGTATCCAGCATGAGAAGTAATCTGCCATTCTACATGGTAATTGGCTATTAGGGGTGATGTACATTTGGAGCAAGCAGGAAATAATTCATATTGGTCAAAGAAGCAGCATACCACCTCTTCTAATAAATATGGTAATAAATTCAAGTACATGTTTTACTAAACATTTGTAGACGTTTATAAAATAAAAGAAGCAAGGATTCAGTTTTAGTGAATAGATTGTCAGAGCAGATCATCCTGCCATACTTTATTATATTGCTCTATACCAGTGTTGGCTAACCTGTGACACTCCAGGTGTTGTGAAACTACAAGTCCCAGCATACCTTTGCAGCAATAAGCTGCTACATATTGGCAAAGCATGCTGGGACTCTCACAACACCTGGAGTGTCACATGTTAGCCAACACTGCTCTATACTGGCAGTAAGGAAGAGAGCAGACCGGGCCAACCTGCGGCTCTCCAGATGTTGTGAAAGTACAATTCCCAGCATGCCCTGCCAGCCATTGGCTGGCTATCTACTGGCAAAGCATGTTGGGGCTTGTAGTTTCACAACACCTGGTGAGCCACAGGTTGGTCGGACCCGATTTAGAGTGTACCTGTTGCGTACTGAATAGAGGCTGCCATTTTGAAGCCATTTAACAGCAGATATTACTTTATGGAAACAGTAGTGTTGTAGGTGATAGGTGTTAATGCCTCACCTCAACTTCCAGTTCAGCAGGGTCTATTCATCAGATACTCACCCCACTGCCACCTCTGTAATAAAAAATTTGAATAACCCCACTCCTTAGCTCTCTTGTGTCAAGAGCACAGAGTGCGTGTAGCCGTCCAATCAGATGTCTTCTTGATTCAAGGTGTCAGGAGTGGAGTGGAGAAATAATAAAATTGCCTTCTCCAGAAGCGCCATTGGGGTAAGTATCTGATGAACGGACGGGGGCCCAGACTAAGGACCATGGCTGCAGTTCTGCTAGCTATGGAGAGTCTGAGGGTTTAATCTATAATTTATCAGGCTCCCTATGAGCTATATTATCTGTGCAGTGCTCTATAACAAGGAGGATGATGTTACATGCTGTTGTAGGACAGAGATTGGTCTAACATGCCATGTACACAGGAACAGTTCTGTCTGCCATGCTGCTTGCGAGCCTAGGAATGTGTAAACAGCCTGTGTATCCTTGCATCAGTTCCTCAGAAGGTTGCACAATAAAAATGCCTCTCGATGTGTCATTTCCTGCCTGGCTGCTGGCCCAGCTCCTGACAGTCAAATAGAAAAAATAACAGACTGAGTGATTTGAGAATTGAAATGATGCTTCTCTCACCAACTTTACATGCAATGTGCACCCCACCCCCCTGTGCTTGTAAAACGTGGTACAGTCTCTGGTGGAGAGATGTGGGTTATAGTATTTTCCCTGCTTACTTTTATTAGAACTTTGTATAAATAGTTAGATTCTAGAATGCTGTGCTATTTTGCCAGCTATATTCTGCCAGTATATGCAGAGAACAGTCAATGGGTTTATCCATCACATCACTAATTAACGGGTTTGTACATGTCCTTCTGAAACTTTGTCCCATGTTTTACCTTTATGGTTTCTCTCTGTGCTTTTAGCCAATGTATTTAATATATTAGCATATATATATATATATATATATATATATATATATATATATATATATATATATATATATATGTACATATGTACCGGATTAGTGGGGTAACGGTATGCCATAAGTTTAAAGTGTACTATTATTTTTAAGAGTAGAACACACATGTAATTGTTCAGGAATGGTTTGAGGACCATGACAAATAGTTCAAAGTGTTGACTCCAAATTCCCCAGATCTCAATCCGATCGAGAATCTGTGGGATGTGCTGGGAAAACAAGCCCTAGTCATGGATAACCCACCTTACAGCTTACAGGACTTAAAGGGACTGCTGTTAACGTCTTGGTGCCAGATACCACAGGACACCTTCAGAGGTCTTGTGGAGCCCATGCCTCGACGGGTCAGAGCTGTTCAGGTAGCATGAGGGGAACCTACACAATAATAGGCAGGTGGTTTTAAAGTTGCGGTATGCCATAAGTTTAAAGTCTCATACCCTATGTCATCAATTACATGTGTACTATTATTTTTAAGAGCAGAACACACATGTAATATGGATCTGGATATGAAAACCAGTGTTTCCAATTATTACATACAAACTCACAATGTGATTATTCCATTCCAAATGAGCCCTGCTCCATTAAATGCGAGAAACCACCAATGACCACCCCAGCGAAAGTCAAACAACCGCATGTCAAATGCATTTCAGTGTACACCTGGATCCAGGTTCCAAGCTTTAGCGCTGAGTGTTTCAGAACTCTGAATGATTCTGACTGGTTAGCGGGTCTGACCAATCACAATCAGACATGTGCACTCCCCATACTAAACTCAGCCCAGGTAGTTATCTCTATTATAAAGAAACTATCAGGAGAGGGTCAGCTCATGGGAGCGAACGAGACATTAGTCATGAACATGGTGTTGGTCTCATTATAAAATGGTTATTTATATACTTAATGCTTTCATATATTTATTGCATGGGCAATTATTTAGCAGGCATGTAAGTAGAATTGCTACATTTGGCTGTTCGCAGTATTCGTTGCTTGCAGCCTTTTTGATCATATCGGCCGTCCTGCATGTATTGAAGATGTGTTGTTTTACATTAGACATCCCACTCTCACAAAAGCCCTCTCCTATTTTGTTTCTTTTTTTTTTTTAATGTTCTTGGAAAACGTCGAGATCCTGGCGCTCCTCTTTCTCGTCCAACATCTATATGTCCAGGGAGTTGAGTCTTTCTGTGTCTATATGTCAAGATGAAAATAGTTTGGCATGTACTATACTAATTGAAATCTGCTGTTTTGAAGGTGGGCGTGGCTCTGATCATTTGTGTGGAGTTTTTGTTGGTTTCTTTGTATATTTATAGTGTATACCCCCTCTCTCATTTGCTGGCAGCTTAAACTGATGCCTACACCATAAAAGAGATAGATTCAGCAGTATTCTACTATAGACCCCCCGTGAGGTGCGAGAAAAAATGAGCAGGGTCTCCATGGGATTTTCCTGCAGAATTAAACCCCTCCCCCCCCCCACCCAAAGATGATGTCCACCCGCTAATAATATGAATTTATTGTGTGTTCATACCCTTCTACAACTTTTACTGAATACACGGCTTCTTCTTCCTATGCTCCTCCTGTGCTTTTCAGTCATGTCATATCATTATCTGATTACTTTGTTATACAACACAAAGCAGCTCTCTGAATACAGCCGTACCCAATGCAGGGAGAACAACAGAGGTGTGTGGTATCCCTATGTCATATGCAAATAAACAAGTCTGCCTGATGATATAAAGATATGACTGAAAGTAGAGTAAAATCGGGAGAAAGCAAAGTATTTGCAGGTGGAGTAAAAGTAATATCGTCATCTGGAATATCCCTTTTAGTCAATATTATTGAAATGAGTATCGCTATTAGAGGATGCATATTATTGTATACCTCATTAGATGATCTTTGCAAACATCTGTGATTTGTTTACATGCCGTTTAAATGTAAATGTTACTGTTTTACTGTGTGAGGAAAAAAATCATATTTAGAAATCCTCATCCTTAATAAAAACATATTGTTGTTAATTCGAAATTCAACAAGCAGTGGAATGAAAGTCGAACAAGAAAATAATGAAATAATCATCACATAAAGATCACAATTATGCAGGTGGTTACGCCACGATAGTAAAAAGGACACTGTCATTAAAACTATCTTCCTTTTCTGTGCTTTTAAATATCGGGCTAACATTCTGTAATTAGTGTTCTGAATCAAATCAAATGAAGGTTTTCTGCTCTGTTTTAGAATTCTGAACCAATGTGAGAAGAACATTGCACAGTGGTCAATGTCTGTCTCACCCCCATGTAACAAATATGGGGGGAGTCCATGCACGGAAACACACCCGTAGGAAGAAACAATCATATAATCCTATTCAATACTTTGGAATAGATTTATCAAACCATCTAAAAAGGATAAGTGGAGATGTTGCCTATAGCAACCAATCAGATTCTAGCTATCAATTATCTAGTACATTCTAGAAAGTACTAGCTAGAATCTGATTGGTTGCTAGGGGAAACACATCCACGTTTCCTTTTTAGAAGGCTTGATAAATGGGCCCCTTTGTCTCTATTATGGGGGTCAGTCACAGACTCCCTGACTGGCTATAGACCATACTATTTCTAATCAGTGAATATAATCACCTATATTTATAGATTTCCATTGGCCCAAATCAGGAATGTGGAATTCTACATTAACCAATATAAATCACTTAAGATTTTTGTTTTTCACACGTCATGTCCATTTAACTTTCTTTTCTTTTCAATTCAGGCAAGCAATGACATTACCATATTCTAAAGCTTCGAAAGACAATCTGCAGCTCTCCAACTATTGTGGAGTATGCTGGGACTTGTTGTTCCACAAGTTAGAATTCCACAGGTTACCTAAACCAGCGGCAAGGAATTGTTTTACTTTATTATTAATTTGTTTCAAGCATTAATACGCGTTAATTTGCATTACTATTATCTGTCTTGCATAAATCATTTTGTTTTAAAATATTTTTCCAGTCTTATCAACGGAATATAAATATTTATTCGCAATTCTGAGCAATTGACCTTATGGAGTCGCCCTGACACTCTGTAATCTGCTATCTCGTGTCCTCACAAAAGCTGCCTTGTGTTACCCGTGAAGAGCGGAGTTTTCAGCGAAATATTTGACATAACCAGACATAATGTAAGGAAACCTGGTTCATTTAGCTGCGTCCAACCATGGTAATTACTGCTAATTCCACAAATCAAGCAATTATTTCCGCTACCAGCCAATGAGATAATTGCTATCCAAGTGGCAGTTTCAACAAGTAGATATGAATAACATAACTCGGGGTGAGGAGATAACACACAGCATTGGTTTCTGGGTAATGTCCACAAGTCTACTGCAGTGCAAATAAGTAGTAGTAGTTCTGAGGTTTTATTCTGCAGTGAAGCCTACTTCTCTCTCTCCCTTTACGATTGAAAAAATAAATCAGGGCACTTTAAGCAATGCCCCTAATCCTTCCAGGCCATGCCCGGAACATACCTCTAAATCACCAACCATACCCCAAATGGATGTGGCAATGCCCACAAATTCCAAAGCTTCGCCCACATTCACCATGAAAATCAGGACTTAAAACAGGACAGTTATTGGGGATGTTTAATATCCAGATACACTTAGAAATCCCCTTTCGGAAGGTAACATACTTCAAGCATTAGAGAGCTACACGCCTCAGTTCCTAATGCATTCACAAGCTGCATTCTCATTGGTTCAAGTAATAAAGTGCCCCCACTGAGGGCAGGTGATGAATGATCTATGTCTACAAGTTCGATAGCACTCGTAATTCACATACCAGAAAGGATCACTAAACCGAAATACAGGAGGATCCAATATTAAAAATGAACATATCATGTGATGTGTCTTCGGTAACCAGCTGTAGCAGGCTCTGGATGGCTCCCTGTAGGTTTATTCACTAGTTTTTCGATTTATCAAATATTCAATAAAGGAAGAGTAGAGATGTTGTCCATAGCAACCAATCAGATTCTAGCTATTGTGTTCTAGAATGTACTACATACATGATAGCTAGAATCTGATTGGTTGCTATGGGCAACAACTCCACTTTTCCTATTTAGAAGGTGTGATGAAGCTACCCATGAGAATCTCTGATATGGATAGACAAAAACAAATACCCTTAACTTATTATTAATACTTGGGGCCTGATTCATTAAGGAACTTAAATTAAGAAGTTTCTTATTTCAGTCTCCTGGACAAAACCATGTTACAATGCAAGGGGTGCAAATTAGTATTCTGTTTTGCACATAAGTTAAATACTGACTGTTTTTTCATGTAGCACACAAATATCAACTTTAAATTTCAGTGTACAAATAAGCTATCAAGTATTTGTGTGCTACATGAAAAAACAGGCAGTATTTAACTTATGTGCAAAACAGAAAACTAGTTTGCACCCCTTGCATTGTAACATGGTTTTGTCCAGGAGACTTAAATAAGAAACTTCTTAATTTAAGTTCCTTTATGAATCAGGCCCTTAAAGTGTAATTTGGTGCTCACCACCATGACAAAGCGCTATAGCCACCATCCCATGGTCTGTACATAGTGAGTGAAAAGGATGCTGACATAGAACAAAAACATCCAAATAGCAAAATACAGCATGCCAATTATGCTAGCAGCGAAGAGACATGCGTGTGCGTGTGTGTGATTATGTGTGCATGCACCAATCTGTACATGCTAAGCCATATAAAATCTGAGATTTTATAAGGTTTAGGATGCAAACAATCTGGCTATTATATGACCACTGACTGACATGTAACTAACAATCTCTATCCTAAGCAGCGTTTTGAAGATGACAACTGTAAGGGATGGGATATATAACATGCTGGGACAATACAGTATAGTATAAAACATAAGTTATCTCACAATTACACAGCTCAGTAATGCACAAGGTTCGTCGCCTATTAATATCTAACACTGGGTTTAATTACTTACTTTCAATGTGTCTGAAGTACTCAAAATCATACACAACATGATACAGGGAGCAGAAATGTGAACAAAGGCCCCTATTTATTGCAGGCATGTATAAAACTTGTCATATGTAATGAAAGACTGTGATGTCAACATTATCCAGGCAGGCTGGAAACAAGAATCTGCCCACCATAACATGCTACCACTATGTGCCTGCGGCAGGGCCAGTAAGGGCCAAATGAAGTGGGCAACAGCTGGAATGTTTTAGCAATCATTTATTAATGTGCCATTATGTGTTTTGTGTATTGTATATATGTACATTTTATTTCAAAGAGCTTATATGCCCCGTGGACCAAACCAATGACGTAACAAAAAAATACCAGTAAAATGTTCTCCAATTTATTTCAGGTGGCTGTTTGAGGATCTCTAGAGCAACATTATGTGGATAATGTTGACATCATCCATATTTCTGACATTGTGTGGAGAAGATGACTGGTGCAAATCAATGTGGTACTTACGTCTTGGCTCCCTCGGCCCATCTACTGTCACTTTTATGGCTCTGTGGTAGGTGGCAACTTGAGGCGGGTTAGTAAAAACCGTTATTGTCAATGTAAAACTCTTTCCTGCAATTAAGAAAGGAGAATCGGGTATAAAACTGCTGGTCCTAATATAGTAAACCACCTAAAAGACCAAAACGTACAATGATCTTACAAATCTCACTTTGCTAATGATACACAACAGTGTGATAGCTATATTGTAACTACATTGTGGATCAATTAATATTAAATAGTAACACCGCTGAATAATTATTTTTCCTAATTAAAATCACTTTGCTGAGTCCTTACTGGAATAAATCTTAACTTAAAATAGGATTTCTGCCTGAAATTGCCAATTGATACCTCAGAAACACACTGTGACTGGCATTTAACATAGTTTGTAAATAAATGACCTTCCTTAGCAACATCTGTTACCATAGAAACAACTGGCAGTCTCCAGTTGGTTGCTAAGGACCATCAGTTACTCACAATCTACCTGTCATTGTTATTCTAGTATATTGCAGTACTCATCATAGTGATTTTAATTAGGCAAAATAATTTTTGATTGGAGTTAGAAAATTAAAATGTAACATTTTTCCATTTGTGACAAATAATCACTTTCGAAACTGGGGGGTAAATAAGAATCAAGTGACCCATTAATACCAAATGGAAAATAATGTATCAAGCAAACAACAATGACAGCAAAGTTCCAATAGTGTCATTTACTTTTCCAAAACATCAACATTTTCTTCCTAGAGGAATTGTATAAACGTGGAGGATGTTCCACTTTGGTAGTACTACAGGTAATTTTATCCTTGGGGATTGTAATAATACTGATTGGGAATTAAATAATCTATGTTGATACTGTATATTAAGAATGTGCTGTCCTATTTGGGACGGGCTGTGGATCTATAATTAAATTTGTATTCCAAAAATGAAAGACGTGGGAACGATACAGAAAAAACTGTAGAAAACATACTAAGGTACAACAAATATCAGGCTATGAATGACGCTGGACAATATAACATATGCTATATATGAATAAAGGCAGTAACATGATGAATCAGTTGTGTTTAGAGAGTAGTTTAATCTCACATATTTCTGCCATGGATGCCAGAAATGTCTAATTTATTACAGCTTTTTAATAACCTGTAGATGGTAAATTAAGATGAAGAAGTTAAAGTGCCTTAGTTATCTACAGTGGACACATCTATTTTGTAACACAGAGGTGCGAGCAAAGCGATGTTTCGTGTACCGTAATTCCGGTATTTCTGCACAGGAACACATCCCACAGGATTCCTAAGGGACCTCATGGCTAACTGAACTCGCCCCAAACTGTGTGGCTACGATGATATGTCATTATGGAGGAGATTCAACTGCCGACGTTGTGGCGCGCAGACATCACCGCGTTGTCCGCAGTGCACATTGCCGGCCATTGCGGTAGGAATTTCCGCACACCTCTATGGGGTGTGAGAGAAGATGAGCGGACATTCTTACCATAACATTGGTGCAATGTGCCTCCGTGGAGCCCCTCTCACCGAACTGAAACTCCCCTGATGAGATTGCTTCACCAAGTGGTCAATATAATTACTTCCTATTCAACCGTCCTGGCCAATGCGTCTAACATACTATTGGTGAGAACAGGAGGCCGTGCATCGACTATTGGTAACGCAGTGGTTTGCTTACTATCTCTCCCATGGTTATTTCAGTTACTAGATAAAAGTTTTAATAAAAAGTTTAAAAACAGCCCCCTTTTGACATGACACGCTCAAGCTGGTCTACATGTCAACTTTTCATGGGTGGTTATAGTCCACTTCTGCTTTTCTCACTTATTTTCGGATTGCAAATACCTGGGCATGATTAGTTTTGACATCTAAAAAAATAGAAATTCTTAAAGTTGAGTAACCTAAAGAGATTATGAAGCTTAAGTTAATCATGCCAGGTTACATTTTGTAAATAAGTGCGAAAAGCAGAAATAGGCTATTATCCCAGAACAATGAGGAATCAGCAGTGATACATGGGACATGTCAGGGTCTAATTATAATGTTATATATATGCAGTATAATAAACGGTGACAAGTTTTTTTTTTTTACTGACCTCTATTTTTCTTCTTACTGATGGATGAAAATGTCAGAACATTTTTTATTGATTATCAGTAAATATTGGCAACCCTGCTTCTTACACTTATTATTCATTTACTTGTTGTATGCAAGATGGTGAGAAACAATCTCTCACGAGGAGCTGGGATTACTCGGCACCAAAACAATGACAATTCTGGCTGCATGGAAGTGACTGCAGGCCAGGCTCACTGACAGTTGTAATCTGTTAGATATATGACGGTTATTACTGTCACAGAGACTTCTGCAAACTGTTTTAAGACAGGAAGATGTGGGCGGGAAGCTCTGACTCAACAAACAGTCAACTGATGTATGAAGATGCTTCTGTTCCTGGTTAGAAGAACCGGCTACCACCAGGATGCCGCGTTCTGCTGCCGGCTCTGCACAGATCTCCTTTAGGCTGTTCTAGACTTCCCACCGAGCCGCAGCGTCATCTCTGCAGTGATTAACAGTATCACATCTACTCCTAGACCCCACTGTATTATACACAACTCGCAATGGTCCAGATTTCCACTGCGCGGAGAGGGGAGGTTAACCCTTACTGGGCGTAAATTCAAATATCGGGCTTAGTCGGGGTGAATCTGGTATTACTTGGGGGACTTGTCAATATTTTCCAACCTTTTTTTGCAGTGAAATGTTGGGAATTACTGTATTTCATTACCAGTTTGTACTGCTCTGCTATACCCAGTGCTGGTGAAGAAGTGACGTCATGTCGCTCATTTACAGATTTTAATTATTAGTGATTAAATTATGTTTGCTGCTGCTCCTCGCTGACTTTGTGGAGCAGCAGCAAGCAGCATCACAGGCAGAAATAACTCCTATATCCCCCTCCTCTTCCTGCTGCTCCCGCTCCCACACAAGATAAAAAAAGTGGAAAGGGTGCAAGAGTGGCACCCATTACCCTCTCACTGGCCCTGGTTACTTGACAGGGTGCTTTCATTAAGGACAATGTAAGATATAAGTAGAAAGGTTTTCTGTATCAATCTGACAGCAGCAGTGACAGACAGAAGGGTGCACAGAGATGTTTATTAGTCCAGCTTCACACTACAAGTATCTTTCAGATGGAAGAAGACAGCAGAAATGGAACACAGCTGAGAAAAACATGACTTATACAGATGTCATCATCACCACACTCACACACTTTACAGATGTCATCATCACCACACACACCCACTTTACAGATGTCATCATCACCACCACACTCACACACTTTACAGATGTCATCATCACCACCACACTCACACACTTTACAGATGTCATCATCACCACACTCATGCACTATTTCATCATCACCATACTCACACTCTTTACAGATGTCATCATCATCACCACACTCATACACTTTACAGATGTCATCATCACCACACTCATACAATTTACAGCTGTCATCATCACAATCACACACTTTACAGATGTCATCATCATCACACTCATGCACTTTGTCATCATCACCATACTCACACTCTTTACAGATGTCATCATCATCATCACCACCACCACACTCATACACTTTACAGCTGTCATCATCACACTCACACACTTTACAGATGTCATCATCATCATCATCATCACACTCATGCACTATGTCATCATCACCATACTCACACTCTTTACAGATGTCATCATTACCACACTCATACACTTTACAGATGTCATCATCACACTCGCACACTTTACAGATGTCATCATCACCATACTCATACACTTTACAGCTGTCATCATCACACTCACACTCTTTACAGATGTCATCATCATCATCACCACACTCATACACTTTACAGATGTCATCATCACCACACTCATACACTTTACAGATGTCATCATCATCACACTCGCACACTTTACAGATGTCATCATCATCACACTTATGCACTATGTCATCATCACCATACTCACACTCTTTACATTGTCATCATCACCACACTCGCACACTTTACAGATGCCATCATCATCACACTTATGCACTATGTCATCATCACCATACTCACACTCTTTACATTGTCATCATCACCACACTCATACACTTTACAGATGTCATCATCACCACACTCACACACTTTACAGATGTCATTATCACCATACTCATACACTTTACAGATGTCATCATCACCATACTCATACACTTTACAGCTGTCATCATCACACTCACACTCTTTACAGATGTCATCATCATCATCACCACACTTATACACTTTACAGATGTCATCATCATCATCACACTCATGCACTATGTCATCATCACCACACTCATACACTTTACAGATGTCATCATCACACACGCACACTTTACAGATGATGTCATCATCATCACACTCGCACACTTTACAGATGTCATCATCATCACCACACTCACACACTTTACAGATCTCATCATCATCACACTCATGCACTTTACAGATGTCATCATCATCACCACACTCATACACTTTACAGATGTCATCATCACCACACTCATACACTTTACAGATATCATCATCCATCATCACCACACCCATGCTGTGTGCCTAGCTCATATAACAGTCACTCAGTACTGTCCTTTATTGGGGACCAATGAAATATATAAGTGACTGAAGAAACATTCTCATCAAAAAAATAAATGTGAAATATCTTTTCTAGGAGTTAATATGACGGAACTCTGTCATTCATTTCACTTGAAGGAAAGTGGTTTAATTGTAGGTTTTGCCATAATGACTGCTTGTACCTTTATACAGGCAACTGGTGACTCTGCTTTCAGTGACATCTGTAAACATAATGAACCTTCCACAGTGAGTAATACAGCCTATCCACTCACTAGGAGGAAGCAACATCACTGAAGCACTCTTGTAGACAGATTCATATGTTTAATGTACAAATACAATAATATTTTAAAAAAATAATAATAATAGTAAGTTCACTAAACCTTAAAAACATGTTTATCTCCATTGAGTGCACACTCAGGTACTCTATTTGCCTATTATTTGGTATTACAAGTAGCCTATCTAAATCTCTCTGTTGCTTTCACATTTCACATATCTTATATTACACTAAATGTGAATGTGTGTATGTATATATTGTAGATAGATAGATAGATAGGAGAAAGATAGAGATAGATATGAGCTAGATATTAGATAGATAGATAGATAGATAGATAGAAGGATAGATAGAAGAAAGATAGAGAGATAGGAGAAAGATAGATAGATAGATAGATATAGATAGATAGATAGGAGATAGATAGATAGATAGATAGATAGATAGATAGATAGATAGGAGAAAGATAGATAGATAGGAGAAAGATAGATAGATAGATAGATAGATAGGAGAAATATAGATAGATAGGAGAAAGATAGATAGATAGATAGATAGATAGATAGATAGATAGATAGATAGATAGATAGGAGAAAGATAGAGAGATAGATATGAGCTAGATATTAGATAGATAGATAGATAGATAGATAGATAGATAGATAGATAGATAGATAGATAGGAGAAAGATAAATAGGAGAAAGATAGATAGATAGATAGATAGATAGATAGATAGATAAATAGGAGAAAGATAGATAGATAGGAGAAAGATAGATAGATAGGAGAAAGATAGATAGATAGGAGAAAGATAGAGAGATAGATATGAGCTAGATATTAGATAGGTAGATAGATAGATAGATAGATAGATAGATAGATAGATAGATAAATAGGAGAAAGATAGATAGATAGGAGAAAGATAGATAGATAGGAGAAAGATAGATAGATAGGAGAAAGATAGAGAGATAGATAGTTAGGAGAAAGATAGATAGATAGATAGATATAGATAGATAGATAGATAGGAGAAAGATAGATAGATAGATAGATAGATAGATAGATAGATAGATAGATAGATAGATAGGAGAAAGATAGATAGATAGATAGATAGATAGATAGATAGATAGATAGATAGATAGATAGGAGAAAGAAAGATAGATAGATAGGAGAAAGATAGATAGATAGATAGATAGATAAATAGATAGATAGATGACTGCAGCCTATACGATCAGTCAATGTAATGAAATATTATCAGTTATTTCACTGATGAAGAATTTTTGCTGCAGACTTTGTGAATCTAGAACTTTGCAGATTACTGTGTCTGACGTGGTTTATTAAACCATTATATATCCAAGACCACTGTCAGCAACTGTCAGGAGGAGAGATAACTGGAGACGGGATACTGGGGCCTCTGAGAGTGATTGAAGTTCCCAGCAGTTAGTAAGGTTGCATGTTCTGTGACTGTGGCCTGCAATATAAGAAGTGCACTGAAGTATAAGAAGACAAGTATGGGCCTATCTCTCCACCAGACGGGGAAGAATCTTCAATCTTCCTGCCTGCTTCAAAGAGAAGGGAAAAATCCCTGTTTTTCCTACGTTAAGATCATAAGAATCAAAGGGAGTGGGGGGTCAGTTCTGTTTGGACGTAATTACCCTCCATCAAAAGAGGCTTTCTTCATCTCCCATGCGTGAAAAGCCTGCTAGCGCTTATGTCTGCCCCTTTTCCCTCCTTCTAAAATATTAAAATTGCTACTTGGGAAGCCAGCCAAAGCCTCAAGTCGATATAGTAACAAGGAGAATATCTTTTGTTTTTCTAGGTCCTAGGATAAATTGTGCTCACAAGCTCTCACAAAGAGCACGCGTTCTACGGAACTTTATCTTCAAGAGGTCACAGGTCAAATCTCTGACAGTGACCCAATCGGACAAGGTTTAGTGTGTGGTACCCCCATTCTCTCTTTTAGCAACAGATAATTCAGGACGTGTTGAAGTTATAGAAGATTCAGTAAGGTGTAAAAGTTTTAATCTACTTCTTACACTGCTGCAACACATGTCAATACTCAACCTTCAGTTTCTGATTTTAGTCCTTTTTTGTTTTGAATACA
This sequence comes from Mixophyes fleayi, assembly GCF_038048845.1. NCBI lineage: Eukaryota > Metazoa > Chordata > Amphibia > Anura > Limnodynastidae > Mixophyes > Mixophyes fleayi. The sequence goes on along the minus strand of NC_134404.1, from coordinate 30,988,004 downwards.
GTATGGACAGAATTAAGTTCATTTGTAAATATATATATATACAGTATATATATACAGTATATATATATATATATATATATATATATATATATATATGCAATTTATAGAGAAAAGCAGTAATAAAAAAGTAAATAAAATAACAATAAAACCTTTCATATGATGCCCACTGAAGATTACTGCCCTATACATGTGCCACATTTGCCTATACAGTAAATACAGCCCTTGGGCACATAGTAAAGTAGGATAAACCGGCCCCACACTTGGCAATCTGGTTGGTTGGTATTGAGGTCAGTTTGGCCACTCACATGCATAGTCCAACTAAACAGATTTGATTGTATGGCTGTTGGACAGAATGACGTGATTGTAGGCGGCATACCACATGGTACCACATAGTCAGTACACAGCCCCAAACAACCGATAATGGGATCACTGGCTGAACAAATTTTAGTGCCAACCCAATCAAATCCAATTCCAATCTGATTGTGCATATCCAATCATTTTTGGGTTAACACAAGGCAATTTCAAGACAGTTAGGTCTAAAAGAAAAGCAAAGTTACTAACGGTAACAACACACACACACAATGATTTTATTAAGTCTAATAGAAAGATCTTTTCAGAAATTAAAGCAGACGCATCTGAGAAAAGGTAAACAGAGATGTTTAGAACAGGAAACATAACAGATTGCGATCTGTCAGCTCGACACAAGCACAAAGAACAATCTGATTAATAAGTGAACCTGGCTGATTAATTTTAGCTTTTCTGTTAGATAACATTTTTTTTAAACATCTTCTGAAACCTACACAGTGTTTAAGGGGCGACTAGATTCAAATTTTATTGGCTAAAGGGATTTGCAGCCACAAGTAAGTTTTTCCGCAATGGTGGTTTCCAAATGTGCAGAAAATAATAGGAAAAAAAAAAGAACAAAAATTATATGCAGGAAAAAATAACTTGAACAAAATAATTTTTTAGCACTAAAAAGGTGCAACGTCAAAGAGGACACAAATTATTCATAGATGCTTCCGTTTCTGAAACGTGCGATTAGTGGTGTAGGTGTTTGTGTGGAAGTAACTTAAATAAAGGCAAATAACAAAGAGGCTTTCTACCTTCAGCTGACTTTGATTTATTGGCTTGTACACACCACCCTACGACTTGCTGTGGTTTCATTCTGTGCTTTTCAGACATCGTTTTATAGGACTTTCTTTTTCACCTTAGCTCTCCTCCTGCACTCCCTGAATTGAAAATAATTGTATCCAGAAAACAGCTTTGTGTTACCTCCTGGATGGGGGGAGGTTTTGAAAATTAGATTTCCTTATAATATAAAGACATGGCTAAAATGCACAAAACGAGGCTAGAAATTTAAAGCAATGTAGACAGTAAAGGTGGCATGAAGGTATCTGCTAAAGTCGTTTAAGGGTGGAACATCCCTTTAAAAAGAAGCGCTATTGTACAGTGTGTCTAAATTACAGTCAATGGAATAAACTAGTCAGCAAATGATAAGAGGTTTTATAATAATGTGCCCTGCTGACTGTCTGCATTTACCAGTACCCGCAAGGCATTATGGGAGTGGCCGGCGTGTGATGTGGTCAGTTAGTGACAGACAGGCTTATGGACAGATCACACTAAGAGAAAGCTTGAATTGAGGACACAGTCTGGGGGGCTATCACTGCAGGTTTCTACATCGTGTGAATGCATTGGAGGAAAAAGTAAGGAGTCGTCTCTTTTGTGTATACATTTGTAAAGAAATGGAGTTTGTATGTTCTCCCCGTGATTGCGTGGTTTCCTCCGGGTGCTCCCCGGTTTCCTCCCACACTCCAAAAACATACTAGTAGGTTAATTGGCTGCTAACAAATTGACCCTAGTCTGTGTGTGTGTGTGTGTGTCTGTGTGTGTGTATTAGGGAATTTAGACTGTAGGCCCCAATGGGGCAGGGACTGATGTGAGTGAGTTCTCTGTACAGCGCTGCGGAATTAGTGGCGCTATATAAATAAATGGTAACAATAATAATAATAAAGAAGAAATCCTCTACATCATGTGATCATCTGCAGAATGTGCTCTAATAGTCTGCAAATGTTTCCTTCACTTCACATTGCTAAATGCACTCAAGGTCCAAGCTTGCAGGATAAGGAGACTGTCCTTCAGTTAGCAGTAATAATGCTAACCAGCGGAGCCTGCCTTCTTTGCAGGAAAACGACTCATGAAAGATGATCACAGGTTATATTTGTTCTGAGAATGAAATAGAACATTTTAGCAAAAGCAGATATTGTTTTAGCAGTACGCCTATTTCCATTTATGGCTTTTGTTTGTTCTTCGCATAGCGTTAAAGTGCGGTTTAGGTGTTGCAAAGCCACAAGCATATACAGTACTGTGGACCCCTCGCTTTTCTAAATTAGTCCACAAACTGTGAAGCACTGCTTGTTTCTTGGTTACAGAAATGACTGGTCTGTTATTCACAACTTATCTTATGTGTTTATCAGTTTTTTACATATGATTTCAGGCAGAAGTCCTACATGTTTGCTTCCTTTAAGTTGTAGAATCTAGAATAATTAGGGAAAATCATGTTTAAGTGGGGTTATCCTTTAAATGTTTATATGAAACAAGATCATCTGTCCATAACACATCTTGTGCCATCTCTTAAGTGTTACATGGAATCTCCTGAAGAAGTGTCGAGGCTTAGAATCTAGTTCAGAACTCTGTAAATAAACTGAAACACACTCATACACCTTAAAGGATAATTCAAGCCACACAGTATGTTTTAATCAACACCCACTAGCAGAACTCTGAGTGTCCCATGCCAGAATTAGTAGGGTGAGCTTCTCCTGAACTGCAGGGATCCTTAAAGATGGCTAATTGGATAGGATTAAAATTTACTATTTGCCTGAAATTATCCTTTAAAGTCTCACAAAGTGCACAGACATTGAGGCTGCAGGCTTAGGGGATTTGTAATAAAAAAATTGTCTTTTTCCTTGACCCTTTTTAATTAAGACTTATCAGCAAAAAAACACATGTACAACACACTATGTACATACTAGTTATAATATAATGATGACACATTTCCATGTCCAATAAGTCAGAACAGTGACAGACAAGCACCCCAGGAACACACACACAATTTTACACATGGGACATATTTCCTGCATGATACTTCTTCACCTGTGTGTTATGCGTTTGAAATACGGTTCACAAGCATTATACCCGCGGCTGATATACGTTGAATGCGTACATATAGGTTTCTGAATGCGTCCAGTTGCAAGTGTCACAGAGCCTTTCCCATTCATTTCAATAGCCCATTCATTTCAATAGCCCATTCATTTCAATAGCCCATTCATTTCACAATCATGGACATTTATTTACACAGCGCCAGCAAGTGTCATACCGCTTTACAATTTCAATTTATTTCTAGCATACAGAAACCCCACTGAGATAAATGGCATATTTAAATTAATTAGAGAAGCTCTACTAGTAAATAAATGATAAAAAAAAATATTTTAAAGAAAGTGCTGGTTTCCACTAAAATAGGGGGACAAGGAGCGTAGTGTCCCCCTGCTATAGTGAAAAACAGCACTAGGCTAGACAGGCTGAGCCGGTCGCATTTTTATTAGGGAGACACGTAGCTTGAGGCCCCCCGTCATACTGGGAACCACAACCAGCCTGGTCAGTGCAGGATTGGCTCTGCTATTATAAAATAAAATCTTCTTTCATTGTTAATCAGCATAATCCAATGGGAAATTCCAAAGCAACTGCTCACTGCGGACACTTAGTGCTTAATGACTGTGACCTGCTCAATGACTGTGCCCCTCTAGCCACTCAGCCAATCACAAGTGTTTTCCCACGCTGTCCGCTTGTGATTGGCTAGCAGCTACAGGAAGGTTCGGTCCATTCCGGTCACAGCCATTCATCAGCGGTCACATCGACTTCTATTCCCTCACACATTATATTATATTACAAGGAAAAATTGACAAATGAGCACATTTGTGTTACTAATAATCAAGGTATGCCATTATATTTATAGTTAAATACTGTTTTATTGGAACAGGTGTTGGAGTCACTTTTACCATTTCAATAAATTTATGTAGAGAGCCGTAGTATAACAGTGATTGCTGGTATATTATTTCCTTAGTAACTGGTATTTTTAGGTTGTTAAATAGTAATGTCACATGCCCTTGATTGTTTGATTGACTTAGTTTGTTACATACGGAGATAATAGACCCATTGCTTACTTTAAGCCGAAGGAGGAAAAGCAGCAGCAGTGTAGCTTAATGAACAGCGCTCCGTCTATTGTTAGATCAATGTAGAGGGCCTGACTCATCTTCCAACTCAATGTGAACACAACTTGTGTTTAAAAAACCCCCCCAAAAAAACAGACGTAGCTTGTATGCACATCTGCCTGTATTTAAGTTCAAGCGGATCTCAAGGAATGTTTCTGGGTATAAGTGCGGTCTGGCGCTTCGTTACTTGCCGTATGTAGACAGATCGAACGCGCTTCAGGACATGCCCAATACATATGTGCTATATAAAGTCCCAGCAGAGCGCATGGAAAAAATATTTTATAAAATTAATTTACAACTATTAATACTATAATGATTAATATAAATATATGTAAAAAAAAAGTTTCTCTTTTTTTTACAAGAAATACATAAATCAGAATTCTTTAGTGCGTACTGTACATACATCTTGTATAGTTTCTCTTACTGGCATACACGTGTTGTGGCGCACATACGTGTAGTCATCTATCAGTCGGCACTGACACCTGCCCTGCAGCTGGTGAAAGTGATACAGCTGTAAAACACGTACCTCTGAGATGCCCAGAGCTTGAATCGGACAAAGGGGCGTGCGCTCGCCCGTGGCACACCCGTACTGTACCCTGCCTACATGCGTCCGTCCTTTCCCACCCTGTTCAGCCCTTCAAGCCGTAGAAAGTTGAGAGTGTCATTTGTATTGGACACTATAGACTGTAAGCCTGCAGGCAGGGCCCTCGTACCTCTCTGTCTGTCTGTATCACCCAGTATTGTTTTTACTGTGTTTGTTCCCAATTAGACACAGCTACGGAATCTGCTGGTGCTATATAAATAAATGTTGATGGTGAATTGGACACAATTATGCTCACTGGCACAAGGTCCATTTCGGAGCCTGTGCCGAGCAATTTCACACAACAAACGGAACGGTACTTACATCCAAAGATGAATCAGGGTGTATAACAAAGCTAAATTTACCATATTAAATTAAAGGTGATATGAAATAGCGTTGAACAGACACGATAAGTGGAACTTTGGGGGTGAACAGATGCAGTATTTCCGCACAAGCGAAAAGTTCCTCTTATTGATCGGGATTGAATCGGTCCCACAGAAGCCATACTGCAAGCCCATAAGACATAAGGAGGGGTTATTCATATAGTTATCAATCCCACCAGCAGGGGGCCTACCTCTTCCACTCCTGCCCACAAATCTTAGGTCGTTGAACCTCGCCACTTGGTTTTTCATGACGGCTGAAGCGTTCCTGAGTTCCGCAGAATAGTTTTCATCGTTCCCTGCCATCACTGTGACCACAGAGCCATCCGACACCTCTCCTAGAGCAACCACCTGCGGAAATACAATGTGGGAGGGTTAATGTCATGCCATTTACACCAATATTATCAGTTATTGATCCTGAGATGCATATTTACATTTTATTTCCTTTCGGTTACGTTTTACTGACCGTGTATGTCAATTCTAGCCTCACTAGACGGAATAATAAATAATATATGTCAACAATCTTTTTATCTTTCAATATATGTTCCATTATAATAGGTCCGAAAAGAACGCGGGTCCCCCACCCTAGGGAAAAACAGCTTTTTAAACAGCAATTTTTTTTCTGTGGAACTACAGGTTTCAGCGGACCTTGGATGCCAGGACACATTGGCGCTTGTACTTTTACAAGCACTAGGATACCCAAGCAGTGTATGGCTGCCAGTCTTGCTTGGCTCAGTAGTCCCACATTAAAAATGCTGGGAACAGCCCTAGTGCTTTCAGCTAAAGGGGGAGGCACACATTTTTTTTGTGAGCCCAATTCCCCTAGCACTGATTGTTTGGGACTTTACACTGACCGAAAAAGCAATTGTACATCCATATTGCTCCGCTAGCTAAAAATGACTTGTAATTCAAGTTAAATGATTATTTAACTCTTCTGTGTGAGCAAACAATAATACTTTTTCCAATAAATATACTACCCCATTAAATAACTTTAAGTATAAAAATCTAAATCGGTGCCTGCAGAGAAGAAAAGATTATATATATATATATATATATATATATATATATATATATATATATATATATACAATATAAAATATAGTCAGAACTTATGAAAATTAATGCAACCTGGTTTTAAAAAAGTGTAATATTCACATAAAAATGTGCAAGCATTTTGCTGATCCCACTATAAATCTCACATATGTAAAGTAGTATATTTCAATGACCGCACTGTTAATACAAATCCATGCTATTTAACAAAAGGTTACACATTACATAACCAAGGCTTTTCCACAAATTGGTTCTGTTTTGAAAATTATTATATTTTGTTATTAATTTTATTGTTTGTTAACTTGACATGACCTCAGCTCATTAGCTAGAACAAGCTAAAGCTCCCCGCTGAATTTTAAAGTTAACTGTTTTTATATTTTTCTATTATTAAGTCCAAATGTATGAAGTAAGTGTTCAAGAGAATATATAATATGAACAGACACACATAAATATAAAGCAGTGGCGCACGCAGGGGGGTTTCTGAGTCACTAGAAACCCCCCCTGCGCTAACTAAGTAGCCACTGTCCTATACAGCAGCCGCGGCGCTGTCAAAGCAGCGTCCGCGGCGGTGCTGTATTGTATACAGCACCGTCGCAGACGCTTCTTAGACAGCGCCGCGGCTGCTGTATAGGACAGCGCTGGCGAAACGGAGCAGCTCTCTCTCGTGTTTTTTTGGGGGGTTTTTTCGGTCGGCGGGGGGAAACCCCCCCGACAATCCTCCGTGCGCCCCTGTAAAGGATATATATATATATAGATATATATATATATATATATATATATATATATAAATATGCTGTAATTTTTTAAAACAGCAATTTGAATAAAATTGCCATTTTAAAAAATTACGGTAAACCAATAAATATACCACTTGGACTACAACAGACCAAGAAAGAATAGTTGTTTATTCCATTAAACTTCTTTTCAAAAATGTGTATTTATGTTTTTAAACTCTTTCTAGAATATTGGGCAGGGCTCGTAGCAATCCCTATCAATTATACTGGGACAACTAGTGTGTCAAAGTTGCCACTTAAGGGGTCACAATTTTGTTAGTTACTCTTGCCCCCACAACCCACGTGGGTCGGGGTAGCTGGTTTTCTGGGAATAAAATAAAAAAATCCACCAAAATTAATTACAAACAATAACAACAATGCCTTGAAAAAAAATGAGCTACTAATGACATTTACAAATATATTTGTAGACGGTTCAAGAAATTTGTATGTTTGTCAAGAAATTTGAGGCTAGAAATATAAAGGGCTAGATTTACTAAACTGCGGGTTTGAAAAAGTGGAGATGTTGCCTACAGCAACCAATCAGATTCTAGCTGTCATTTATTTAGTACATTCTACAAAACGACAGCTAGAATCTGATTGGTTGCTATAGGCAACAACTCTACTTTCTCAATACTGCAGTTTAGTAAATATTAAATATTAGTAAAAGAATTGATTGTGAGGGAAGGTTTTTCCCTACACACAGCAGAATTCTTTATCAGTAATTTAACTGAAGACACACTTGCCAATATTAGGTATATCCCTTTCGGGTGATCCCAGACAGGAGGTGAATTACAAGAGTCGTGGGGGTGCCCCGTATCGGGTCATCTTGGCCCCGCCCCAGCGATAAAATGACGCAACTGCGTTAGTTGACGCAAACAGCATCATCGAGGCTCCTCCCCAGTCCTGCAGGGTGAGGGAGACTGACTGACAAGAACACCGTTCACAGTGCCAAACTGTAGAACTTTCTAAAAGATGTTTCTTGAATGAAACGTTTCTTAGTTAGGGGTGTCCTTGGTTTAATCAATAATAAGAACCATACTAAACACACGTTTCAAAACCAGCAATTACTGTAAAAGCTGATTAATATGTTCACATAAAATGGTTAATTTTGTTCAAAAATAGTAAAGTCACCAGTACACGCTTTACATTACTTAAATGTTGCAAATACCATTTCGATCAAAAATTATCAGTTATGTTTTTGCTTATTTCAGGCTATATTTGTTTTTTAAATAAGGGAGCTTAAAACTCAGCGTATTCACGAAATTAAATACCAGCGCTTTTAAGACAAGATAAACTTTAATTTACCGGTAATTGAAATGTTGTAGTAGGAAATGATCTTCTGAGCCCCATAGGTTGTAAGCTTGTGAGCAGGGCCCTCTTACCTCTCTGTATTACCCAGTATTGTTTTATTATTGTGTTTGTTCCCAATTGTAAAGCACTATGGAATATGTTGGCGCTATATAAATAAACGACGATGAGTGCACTTATCTCACAGTCGAAGTTAGGGAAGGCGTTACATACCACTATGTGGTAGGTCAACCTTATGGAACCTGAGATGTTACAGCTGCTGTGGAACTACAAGTCCCAGAATGCCATGCTGTACGTATCACCAATGTCAGTATGGCATTGCTGGAACCTGATTTTTCACCACATATGGAAAATCAGAGGCTTTAATGCACTAGACCCCTCTCTAAGGTAGAACTTCAGTGAGGATGTCAGATTAACCCTCCAGATAACCGGGCACAGATTCCCTCGCTGACTCTCTGCCGACAGAACAGGAGAGATGGGGCAGCCTCACAGGCTTTCCCCTAAACCACTTCTATTTCATTCACTCCCACACATCCAGACGCCGTCCTCTCATAAATCAAAGACATATTTCAGCTGTTACCAACTAAGAGTGGGGGAAACCCCACACATCGGTGTCACCCACAGCGTTATGAGTAGGCACCAATCTCTGTCTCACTGACACCAAATAAAACACAGGCCTGTTGCTGCAAACAGTGGGGCAGCCATTTTGTTTGCTGATGTAATATTCAGTCTATGATTTCACCAAGGGCCTAGACACAAAGTGCCTCAGTGATGTCACCGGCACCTAATGAATTGTGTATGTGTATGTATATATATATATATATATACATATATATATATATATATATATATATATATATATATGTCTATATCTTAGCCTGCAAAATGAATGCCTCCGTCAAGCGCCAACGATAGGTCCACTTTAATATCAGGGGACCGAGAGGATGAGACTTGAACAACAAGGGGTTAAAAGCAAGTACAAACATAACCTTATACTGTCACCTACACAAAAACCAACAGATGCGCTTACTGAGACCCCCCCAGGCCTCGCACACAGGCATGCCCGTACCTGCACTTGTGGCGATCAATGGCGCAGACATGAGCGTTCACACTGGACGCTGGACGGACACGGATGCAGCATCTGCTACTCTCTTGTGTGCTGTACAGCATTCTGGACGGGGTTCAATTAACCCTATTTGAAGTTTCGGTGACCTAAAAAGGGAAAAGTGGAGGCGTTGCCCATAGCAACCAACCTATCGTGTTCTAGAATACACTAGATAACTGTTAGCTAGAATCTGATTGGTTGCTATGGGCAACACCTCTGCTTTTCCTTTTTAGAAGAATTAGTAAATGTACCCCCTTATTTGAAGTAGGTGCCCTCGATGGTTTCTTGCAGGCCCTTTATGTAAGCTATGGGAGCAGCCGAATGATTTCTGCAGGGCTCAGATAAAACCTTGCACTAATAATGTGAGCATGTGGAAACGTTACCGCTCGGAGCTCCTGGACACACAAGATCAATTTTATGCTTCCTGCTACACTAAGTGCAGCAACCTTTCATGTTCCTTCTTACATCTCGCCGGAGGCCTGTCACAGACTGACACAGACATGGCGGATGTGTCCGACACAGGAAGAAGAGAAGCCGAACCGAAAAAAGGGGGAACGTAGAGCAAAATCTGAAATGTGCTTTTCTTGAATATATTATACTGCAAGGCTCACTGAATGGACATGGATAAAAATAACAGGCAGATCGCTGTTATACCACAGCACAGATGTCAGACACGGATCGGAGACTGACATCACTCTCAATACACACAAGATTCTATTTTATGTCAGGTCAGCAATTCACCTGAGCACAGGAAACTCCTCTCTGACAAACAACATGTACCCTTCCAGGTGGAACTACATATCCCAGCCAGCCCTGCTCGGAAGGCATGCTGGCACTTGTAGTTCTGTAACAGCTGGAGAGCCACCGCTCCATCCCTAAGTCTGCTTTATACAAAAGAAGAGAGATGTCATTAAATAAAATTAACAAAAGTATAATTTTTTTTCTGTATTTGTACAAAAAGCTTTTTTGTCAATAAAAGTTTTTTTTTTGTTGTATAATTACCTAGAAAGATTTTTTCCATAGCTAAAAATAATGGCGGTTTAGTACTCACTTCAACATTTATCTTCTATGTAACAGTCTAGTCCAACATTCAGATCCCTAAACACTGACGTTAACCAACTCAATAAATGTTGGCAGCACTGAATCTGGGGCTGTGGAAATTTCTAAATAAAACCTGCTTATCACTTACATATGGATCAATAGATTTCCTCAGACTGAGTTTTCATGTTTTTAGTTCCACTATATCGACAAAACTAGAATATAGTCAACAGATAAATCTAGCGTAATATTTTTTGAACATAAACAGCATATGCTATAGCGGTCACTACAACAATGTACATGTTCTTTAACTAGAAATCAAGTCATGCACCTAGATCATCAGATTTAGGATTTGCAATATGTGCATATATGATATAACACTTAGTAACCAATTAGATTGTAGCTGTCATTGGTCTGGCGCTGTTTACAAAATGAAAGCAAACATCCGATTGGTTGCTACATATTGCAGCATGTTTATGAACGTAGAACAATGGTATTAAACAAGTCAATGAATGAGAATAGGCTCCTGTAAGGATTTACTGTATATGGCACCCAAATGGGAGAGAAAAGTAGCTTCGATATACTGAGCAAACCAAGTATCTGAGATGCCCCCGTATTCTGGTTCATGAAGCACCCCGTAGCTGTAATTTGGATAATGTGTTGGTCTGGTCTAGATGGATTGGTTAGTATGTTAAATGGTTTCAGGCTGTCATTGAAACATTATTGAAGTGGAACTGGGATTAACAAGCAGATTGGTGAAGTCTATGTCTGCCCTTCACTTTTTTTTTTTCTAATGGAATTTTCAAATGATAGCAGAACAATTATGTTGGGCACATCCAAGTTAGCCTGATATCATCAGTGTGCGGCCTACAACCAGGAGGTGACCACTACCGACTTGTGTGCCATCTTCACTCTAAGTGGCCTCCCCATGTGCTTCGGCCATTTGGCAAGATTGGCTCATCTGTTGGGCTTAAGAACAGCCAGTTGGTCGCTCTATTTTACCCAGAAAGGTGGTCAGGATGTTGGGACGGAACATTACAGGTCAACTGAAAACAACCCCTCTAGCATTGAGTTACCTGACAGCACAAGATAAACCTTATTCAAAAATTTGCATGTAAAAAAATAAGCTGGCAATACACTGCCTAGTCCCGCTGAGCCCCGAGAGACAGGATCACCAGGTAGTCAAACTGCTGGGCTCCCGGGTGCTCTGTGCCAGTTAATGTGGTTAGAAGATGACAGCAAACGAAGGCTGCTTCTTTGTTTGTCTGCTTTGTTCAATGTTGTTTCACTTAGTAACAGTGAATACTTAGAACTGGAGATAAGATGATACGTTTAATTGCTTAAAGCAGCAGAAAAAGGCTTTGCTGTTGAACATTTCACCAGTTGGGTGTAATATAATATATACATAAATAATGTCCTGTTGCCAATATTACAAAATCAAAAATGTTGAGTTAACATTTTCATTCCGTATTGTGAATTTAGAGTCACCGTGTGCCTCGTTTAGAGATAGGGGCAAATCCAGCTAAAAGGGGAAAATTTGCACCTGGACAGACCGTGATGCGATACAAGGGATGCGATCGTGGTTGTTTTACATGCAGGGAAATCATTGGCTGCTTCTGCATGTAGTACATAATATTGGACGACTTCGGGGTGGTCTAATTAGCCCCATGTTTACGTAGTGGCCGGCACATTACCAACAACACGAAGTAACATAGCCACGAGGTTCCATAGGCGCTAATTCAATCGGCCCCATAGACCTGTACCCCAAAAAAATTTCTTGTTCAAATAGCCAATTAGCAATGTGCTTCTAAGCACCAGTTACACTTTCATGGAAATGACACATAATTGTGATGACTGTATTCAATTAATGATAACAGCTTATTATTGATTTGCATGCTGATTTTAAATAGAGGGGTTTTTTTTGCTGTCAATCAATTGTTTTTGTTATCTGTCCATTCATAGGGTAATTGCTGGTCATAATCACTGCATGTTGAACTGCTTTCAAGGCTTCAACTTATATTATTCTAAAACCTTGCACAGGAAAATGTCCAAGAACTATATGTATTTTTGTACCATCTGTACAGACGGGAACAGCTCAAAATCAGTGAAAAACACAGGTCAGCAATCTAATTAGAAATATTATAAAAACAAAATATTATTAATATAAAACGTCTCTATCCTATACCTGTCTAGGGAATATTTATATTCCATGGAATAATAACGGAAATACTCCTAGTTCTGAGAAAAGTATTCTATATCACAACGATAATAATAATCTTGCTATATGTCCTACATAGTGCACGTCACAATTTATATTTCTAGGTGAATCATACCGGACCTTAGAAGTAAATGATTTTGTCCACAGACAGGGCTCCTGCGGCTGTGGAACTACAAGTTTCATAATGCCCAGAATAGTAGCACACAGCTGGAGAGCCACAGGTTACATCTCTGTGGTATTTTTTTCTGTAGGGGACTATTAGAAAGTATCTCTATTTTGTCCTATAATGTGTACACTCAGCAATGTATAGTACAGCTCTCTTCTCACTTCTCTGAGTGACACCCCTGTGCTACTTTCCAGGCCAGCATAATAAACCACAAGTATATCTGGTAGAGGGGGAAAATCTAATCTGCAAATCACTTTCCATACTGCAATCTGCAGCAATATGTGGTATATAGATAGATGTAACCCCCATATAACTGTAAGCAAGGAGGCCGTGTATCAGCGTGATGTACACAGGACCCCATAGGAAACACAGAACCAGTGTATTGTCTAACATCAGCCGTGTAACTCTGACATGTATGTACTGACAGCTCTGGGTCTCTGATCAATACCAGCAACGCAACTCAGTCATCTTACAACAAGCAGGCTCAGCCATAGTTCTACGCATACTCAAAGCAGTACAAAAGGGGGCTGTTTGTTATTAAAATATAATAGAGGCACTAAGCATACTTTAGTCTAGTACCTTACCCACCAGCAACATAACAGATATTGGTGGAGTGTGGTTTACAAAACATCCCTCACCGTGAACAAAAACACTTTCTTAGCTTTTGTTAGTATACAGAAACTTTGTTGTAACTCTCATTGCATCCATAAAGAGTATATAAAGTTGTGGTTTATTTCTACTTACTTAAATAACAAGAGAAAATGATGAATTTATATATATATATATATATATATATATATATATATATATATACACACAGTATATATACAACATATATATATATATATATATATATATATATATATATATATATATATAAATATATATATATATATATATATATATATATATATATATATATATATATATATATATATAGTACAGGGAAGCAAAAGCCACACTAATATGGAACTAATTCTAATTTAGATAATTAAGCCCAGTTCTGCAACTCTCGCTCCATTTGTGTACCCCCATTCGGTGTTTAATTAATCCACACATTGCTGAGAAGCATCAAAACCCAGGGTTTAAAAGAGCCCAAGCTATTACTTTTCCAAGTATTCCCTCACTAGCCACAGACTATCGTAAATTTGTGGTCATTCTTGAAACTTGAAAACTAATTTAAAACAGCATTACATTTGATCACCATCTGTGTAGTCTTTTTTGTACGTTGATAAGACTGCTGCTTGATGTTAGCTGATCAATAGGATGCACTAGACCAGACATTGCTTATATTACTGACCTAGCCGCAGAAGCTGGATGAAAATCAACGCCTGCCTTACCTACAAGATCTAATAAAAACATGCACCGCTTATATAATTTAATGCAATTGGTGCATTCTTGTTTTTGTGTTATGTCCGAATGCAGAGCTCTGAAAATGTTCTTTGTGCTGTGCTCAAATCTTTCCCAATATTAAGGTCATTTTGGGGACTGGGTTCCAGTTACTAGAGGCAAGTGTTTAAGCCAGACTTCTCATCCAGTGTCACTGTTTTAGAGACGGTCTAAACCTCTGTGCCAATGGCTTTCGATATCGAAATTTACAGTGCAAAACATTCCAAGGCCAGGCTGTGCAGCAGTCTATAGATCATACGGTGTAATCTCTGGGAGTTTAGAAGAAAGCTGATGACCACAAATAAAGAAAAATCATGTCATGGACAAAATGCAGCCCGCGGGCCACCAATTGGACAGCCCGAACCATACCACACCAACTCCAGCGGAGTCAGTTTAGTAAGAAACGTTTGATGATCCCTCTGCTTGTGTGTTTAACGTACAGTTGGCCACACAATTTTTGTACTTCCACATTCGGATTGCATGTACTGTAAAACTTTTTCTTAACTGTCTATATAGGCAGGTAATCGGTTTCACATGGTTGCAAGAGGTTTGAAAGGAGACCACAACCACAAACATAGACTTATCACTGAAATGCAAAGTGCATGGTATGGGTCTCACAGAAAATACACAGATACATAGATATGTGTCCTCTGTTCACCCAGGTTTATCTAAACGTCTATGCTGTTCATCTCCCCTCTGCAAAACACACGTTACTTAGATTAATCAAAGGCAAAAATCATTTGAGAAAGCGTAATAAGTGTGTAAGTGACCTTACACCGGGGTTTAGATCTGACGGTCTATCTCTACCATCTGGAAATTGTCTTTTTTTACTGGAATTAAGAACTAGATCAGCCCCAAACAGGTGCAGCAACAGTACAAACAGCTCAATAGGAGGGTTAACCCTCAGCTATATTGCATTCAGAACGTTGTAGCCATTTACCGTCTCCATAAGAAATATTAGCTGTTGTAAATCTGATGCACTAAAACATAACATTATTTCATAAATCTATATCATGTATGATTTCTTTACACTATTTTTCTGTTTGGGACATTTAATGCACCTCGTTTTAGTAAACAACTTGGCAAATGATGCAGAAATATCTTCTGATTTAACGAAAATAATCAAATATTAGGTTTACATTGTTTTTTTAGGCATATTTGTTGTTATTTGCTGTTGAAAAATGCAGAAAATAATACAATGTAGATTATTAAGTAAATGTTCTGTGTAGATTACAGATACTGTCTAAGAAAAACAAGCAGATGTTTCAATAGAAAAAAATGTTGTCGGGATTGTTTAAGCATTCACCTAGAGTGTTAGCACTTTGGCACAGAATTGCAGTGCTTGTGTTACCAAAAAGGTTATATATAATGATCGGTCCTGATGAATAAAAAAACATGACTGCAATTGTTTAGTTATGGTGCTCTGTAGTAGTGGGGTGGATTCAGGAGCCAGACAATCAAATCTATTAATCACTCCCGATTAAAGTCAATTGACAACACAAGTACAGCAGCAATAAAATAAACAGAACAATACAATAAATACAATAAAACAAAACAATACAGCAAGTGAAAAGCTGGGATAAGGAGCAGAAACTAGTTCACTACTGACTCTCTCTTTTTATTATATTTCAATCTACGGGTCAACAAGTAATTAATAACCAAAGTACATCATTGGAACACTCAGAATAATCTTTTTTCTTCTATGCTACACTGTGTGATACATATTACTCACCCACTATATAGCCAATTGCCCATGACACTTACAGAGGTTTCGGAATCAGCAAACGAAGAGAAAAAAAAAATACTAAAAACATAACAGTTGTCAAAGGGTAACAATAAGAGTACAAATATAAATGTATTTTTATTTTTCGGATTATACTTTTTTACTGGGCCACAAGATGCTCTTTTTAAATATACAAATGATATAAAAAAATAAGCAAAAGGCATCAGGCAGAAAATAATGCTGCAATCTGGGCCATGACATCTGTAAATAGTTAAAGGATTCAAAATTTGGGTTGTTCTCCGCAAATATGACCTAATATAATTAAGAAGTTAAGATATGACACCAGTTGAGGGAGTGGAGTAAGACTGATACACAATGCAAATACCACATAATGAATGTTTTATATATATATATATATATATATATATATATATATATATTTATATTTATATATATTTATATATATCAACATTATAAAGAATAGATTTAGCATCTTGCTACTATTTGATCTGTTTACATATCTATATATATATATATATATATATATATATATATATATATATATATATATAAAATAAGAACATACTTGTTAGGAATCATTAGGCTAAATGTATCCACCTTGTATTAATTTATTTAAAAAATACTATATATATTGCAGGATTAATGTCCAAAATAAAACAATATATAATTTAAGGAGTCCAGCTCTTGTAATTTGGGTCAGAAACTTTGTGTGATAATAAGCATAAAAGGTACATTAGTTGTATAAGGAAATAGAAAACTACACAAGCATTTTAATATCGGATATATTTTTGCCCCGTTTATTTTCAAGCGTGACTCATAACTCCTTAACACTCAATGAGGCTGCTTAGAAGGGAGTCATTGTTTTATAGACCAGAATGCCACTGCTACAGAAGCCAGGCCTTAATAAATAATTCTTCTTTAACCACTGCCCACAAGCAGTTGAATTATTTAGTATAAGACATTTGGCTGTAAGATGACTGTATGATTTTTTTTTTTCACCAGTCTAATTACAAGACAGCATTTTTATTTCTAACCGAAATAAAGTATGTTTAACTCTGTCTAGTAAGACAAGTTTAACATGTAGTGGACGTCCAAAGTTTTATGAATAAACAGCAGGCAGGAAATGAATGCAAGAATCCTTCATACATATATACCAAAGAGCACATCTGTTAGACTGGTATTTTTGATAAATAAACAAAAAAATAAATATTATTATTATATAAAGACACAAAACAAGAAACAAATGACACTGTGTCCATGCAAATGTGCCCTAAAATTAATATTCTATAAAGGCTTTGTGCTGTGCTTACACATTGATAATTAAAATGTGTACTTATTTACAATAATAGGATGCACAAGCATAACAATACTAAATTCATTAAAGTGTAATTAAAGTCTCTATGGTCTTAACTTTTCTGCGATGACAGTTTAAATAGTTCCTCTTATATTTTATACAAGATGTTTACATGGTTCTGTAATAGCCCTAATGTCATATGTGTATGTCAGAATTCTAAAACAGCACCAGGGATTTCAAATACCAAATTGCAGACAATTTGATGATTTTGAGACATGGGGAAAAATGGTGCATTTGTGACTAGATTATTGACTAATAGTGTACAACTTGAAACAACTTTATTGTAAATTGAAAATGCATTGAGGCTATCAGCCTGTTGCAAATAATGCACAAAAGGGGCAGATTTTCTGGACATAAAACACAAATGACACTCCACTAGCATGAATTACAAATCAGGTGTTCCCAGTTTTTGAATGTGAGAGGTTTGGCAAAAATAGACTCAAGCAAATCATATCTTGGCACCAATTATTTTAAAGCAAAAAATAGCAATATGCCAAAAATATAATAATCATATAAATAGTGTGCCAAAAAATAATAATAACAAAATTTGGGCACTGCATGCCCAATGTACCCATATGAATATAGAGCCCTTTGGGAGGGAAGCCTGCTTGAATTTATCCATAGAATTTTCCTTCCCATATTTTGTTGCAGAAATAAATTTAGTTTTATACATATTCCCCCTGGAGAAAAATTCTGCTCCAATGCTGAGTTGATGCAGAAAGCCCTCTGGGGATATTCACTGTAAATTAAAATATTTGGCACCAATGTTACAGCAGGAAGACATAGACAAGACGATTAACTATTCCACTGCCAAAGTTAATAACTTTTATATATACATGTGAAAAATAGCAGCTAAAGTTTTAGTATATCCCCATTATATAGTTTTGCAATTTGCCCAGCGAAACCCCAACAGTTAAAAGGGAATAATTTATTCTTAAATTAGAAGATATAAGAAATTTGGGGGATGGGGGGCTAATAGATAAACCCCCACAAACATTTAATAAATATTTCACTTTGTCTATTATGTGCCAAACCTGTACAAGAGTAGCTCACATTCTCAAAAATTATTCTGCAAGAGGCTACTGGTAGTTAATGCAGAATTCTTAGTTACATAACATAATGAGATTGGGGGAGAACCGATCAAGTTTAATAAATCTAAATTTTTAAATCTCCGCAAATTAACACTGTATAGGTTTTTGATTATGCTGTTTTAATTTCAATGACATAACTAGATGGCAAGATTCAATACTGACTAAACTTTTTGGGTGACTTTCTCTGCAATTTGGAAGATGATGGTGCTTTAATTTGGAGGGACTTGGTTTAGGATGGCTAAACTGTTTTGCGCACTTGACAATATTAGGCATGCTTGTGGGGTGCATTGTTCTAGGGTCACTTTAACCAAGTTTCCCCGGAGAAGTCCAGTCCCCCCCCCAAATTCCCCGCGCACTCACCTTGAAAGCCACGGGCAGGGTCTTGTTGCAGCGCCAGTGGGAGGGCAGCACTGAGCACAGGAAGTTGGGGCTGTCTGTGCGCACCAGCTCAGCCGGGTGATCCGCGATGATCTCCACCATGGTGCGGTTATCGTGCGCCCGCAGCCTGGGCACCGGCAGCGCCGCTTCCTGCTGCTGCTGTTGTTGGGGCTGCTGCGGGGCGGGCACCGGACTCACGTCGCTCATCTTGCCGGGCTGCAGGCTGCTGGAGGGCGGGCTGAACCTCCGGCTGGTGCTGGGATCTACGGGAATACGCATCACAACAGCCACGGGTTATTGTCAAAGCTTGGGGGGGGGGAAGATGTGTGCGAGGAGAGGGGGGCACAAGGAGAACAGAGTACCCCAAGGTGTGTGCAGTGAGAGGACAAGAAATCACTTAGTAATAACACATGATATTGGGGACACGCCAGGCTGGTGGTGAGGTCGGTTTATAGGGGTGCAGGCTGGCTCAGAGGGTGCTGGATGGAACAGAGGTCAGTTCATGCGCTGGAGCCTGTGCGTAAAGATGGTCTTGGATGAAACTCGGTGCCCGGGATTAGTGCTGCGCTGAGGCTGGCGTACGGTGTGGGACATGCAGAGTCGGGATGGTCCCTTGTCTCGGTTAAGTGCTGGATGGACTCGGTTTCCTGGGTACAGTCTGTGCCACAGACACTTGTATTTGAAGACTGACAGCGATCCAGGTTAAGGCACTGTGCTGTGTGCGGAGTTCTCCGGGGCTGTGCGCAATGTGCGCTCTCTCTGGTAGCGCTGGAAGTCCGGCTTGTAAGGCGCTTTTCTGTCTGTCAGGAGGGGCTTTATCTGTCACTAGCTATTGCTGCAATAGTCTGTCTGTGATACATCCTATATGTATGTAGGGTCTCTGTAATGCTCTAGGTAAACCCCCCGGATGCACAGCCTGCCTGCAGAAATTCCCTGTTTAATATGAATGGAAGCGTTGCCTGACACCCAGGATACTATCAAGGTTTCTAAATAAAATCCCCATGTATTGCAGTCTGTTAGTAACGTGTGTCTCCTAGTGCCTGTTAAATGAGGTTATGGTTTATATAATATAAATGAAAAGTGCCTTGTGAAGTGTTGTCCCCATATGTGTCCCTCTCTAGTCTGCACCCTGGCACATGTGTCTCTCTCTAGTCTGCACCCTGGCACATGTGTCTCTCTCTAGTCTGCACCCTGGCACATGGCTGTGCCCCTGAATCTTATCTCCAGGTCTGCTGTGTTCCGGAATGCTGGTTTTGGATGAGCGCAGGGCAGTCCGGGCATCTCAGGCAGCCAGCCCGGGGAGAGACTTCCTAAATCAGTCCCACTTGCACAATTGACAGCTCTGCCGGAGAGATGGTACCCACAAATCTGCAGCCTGGAAACCTCCACAGCGTCCCCCAAAATAATCTTCTTTTATCTCCTGTACAAAGAGTGCAAAAATTAGGGGGCTAAAACTTTTCCTTTTCTGAAGATCTGTCAGGATTTCACGATCAAGGCAGGAGGAAAAAAAAAAGCTGCGGTTGGTGGATGTGAAAGCCGCCGTTCTGTCCTGAAATGTGTCTTTTTTTTCTGTAGTAGGCTGGATTTGTAATGATTAGGGGTTTTGTGGTTTATATAGTGAGTCCTCTGCAGCCAGTATATGAGACACACAAACACGTGGTGTCCTGACACAGGATCAAACTCATTAGCATGTCCTCAGTCCTGCTGCCAGCTGAAACCCCCCCACCCCCCCGCCCCCCATCCACAGAGCTCACCACCAGCTCCTGTCCTCCCAAAATCTTACACACAAACACAGAATGACATGGCAGACAGCTGGAAGAAAAGAGACAAGAAGTTTAGCTCTTTCTCTAAATGCAATGTAAAAATGCAGCCCCTGTGTGTGCACAGCCAGCGTGTTTGTGTCTATGTTAGGAAAGGGCAGATCTTATTAAGAGCATTTTCTGCACCCAATAGTAGTAGTGCAAAACACCTCCCACTTGCAGATAAGGGCCTATGAAAATCCTGCTGTGTGATTTGGGGAGATCTACTGTTGGCATGTCCTGTTCCACCTTTCAAGCTGCGTCAGGAGACGAGAAGCTTTGTCGGGTGTTGGAGGGTGATTGCAACCGGACATAGCATCATAATAAACTGTATTATCCTTGTATTACTCGGGGAACTCCGTGTCTGGTCATAGTGCTGTGTAAGGGACATAGAGCATCCTATCACACTAGTGCCCAGGCTGCGTCATGTGTCATACATGACTGAGCAGCTCTCTGGCATCGCATGGGTTAATGGGATATGATGTCATTAAACATGCAAAGCTATGCTGTCATATGTGGGGGCTCAGCATCCAGCACTATCCTAGTAAATGTCTGTATACAGTGATATGCTGGAAAAATGTTCTTGTACTGGGACATGTAATTTTTCAAAGATATACTGGGAAATATTGTCTATACTGGAGCCTGTCATTACACTGAGCTATGCTGGCAATGGTATATATGGATACTATTATACAGCCTAGTAAATGTCCTTATACAGAGTTACACTGCAAAATATTGTCTATGTTCAAAGTTATACTGGGAAATGAGCTGATACCGAGTTATACTGGGACATGTAATGATGCACATATACATGTTGGCTATATTGGAACATTGCAGAGATGTGGGCGATGGTATATATGATTGCCATTGTACAGGGTTAGCCTAGAAAATGTCCTTATACAGAGATAGAATGTAACATGGAATTCTAAAAGTTTTCTGAATATGCCACCGTACAACTCTACATTGGACGATGCTGTCATTATACAGAGGCACTGTAGTATATACAGAGCAGTAACCTTAAATATGAGACCGCACAGGGCCACATGGTTTGTGTTTGTGGAGCTCTTACAGATATTTATACAATACTATACTGGGATATTATATCATTATATAACACTATACAGACACATAATACAATATAATATTTGGTTTTATCTTTAGTGTACTCTAAATCCAGTGCTGATTGATGTGCATATTTATGATCCTAGAGCTGTCAATCACAGAGATTATATTGTATAGTAATGAACAAAGGTGTAGTGTGTTAACAAAGAAAAATGGTAGAGTGTATAACAATTGTGTTGTAGTGTGTTAGCAGAGAATAGTTGTTATAGGGTGTGACATTTGTGACGTTGTGTGTTAACAATGAATTGTGGTATAGTGTGTGACAATTGTGGTGTAGTGGGTTAACAATGAATTGTATAATATGTGACAATTGTGGTGTAGTGGGTTAACAATGCATTGCGGTATAGTATGTGACAATTGTGGTGTAGTGGGTTAACAATGAATTGTATAGTATGTGACAATTGTGGTGTAGTGGGTCAACAGTGCATTGTATAGTATGTGACAATTGTGGTGTAGTGGGTCAACAATGCATTGCGGTATAGTATGTGACAATTGTGGTGTAGTGGGTCAACAATGCATTGCGGTATAGTATGTGACAATTGTGGTGTAGTGGGTTAACAATGAATTGTATAGTATGTGACAATTGTGGTGTAGTGGGTTAACAATGAATTTTATAGTATGTGACAATTGTGGTGTAGTGGGTCAACAATACATTGTATAGTATGTGACAATTGTGGTGTAGTGGGTCAACAATGCATTGCGGTATAGTATGTGACAATTGTGACGTAGTGGGTCAACAATGCATTGCGGTATAGTGTGGGACAATTGTGACGTGGGTTAACAATGAATTGTAGTATAGTATGTGACAATTGTGACGTAGTGGGTCAACAATGAATTGTGGTGTATTGTGTTGGTTTGTGTCATATTTTTCAGGTATAAGTTAGACAGTGTATGTATTGTAATAATAGAGAACAGAATTGGACCAACCCTTAAATCCCTGCTTGGTCATGTACTACTATTGAGATTACACCCTATTTACTTATTTTTCAATAAATATCATGGATTTTTTTAATCATGTGTGTTTGTAGATATTGGAAATGAAAGCTGGATATATAGGTAATTCTACAGAATGTGTATTACACATAATCAGGGGGCCGAGGTCTGCTGCTTTCATTCTGGTTTGTAGAATCCCTTTCCAGGAGTACAGGTGCATTTGTCTAGACTTGGTACAGACCTGGGGGTAGGGGGTGGCCTCAGATTTCTATATCCACAAAACCAAATACAATTGTTATTTCGCCTGACAGTTTCCTAAAGTTCTGGGCTTGTACATCTGACAATCTGAGGTCATTTAGGTCTAAAATGACAAAACTGCCTGACAAATAGCCTTGTGCTTGTCTAGATTTCTGTAACGCCACTAGGGGAACACATACAACATGTATGTCACAATCCATGTACTGAGGTCATTGATAGAAACTGATGCCAGCTGGATGATATAGTAGGCCAGGCATGTGATAAATGACAGCCAAATATTACAGGTATGTTTGTTAATTTAAAAGGGGTTTCCTACCTCCATATTACTTTTATTTTCTTGGTTTGTAGTTACCCTCCTGCGACTTTGACTATATATTGCAAGATTTGTTTATTTTCGTTGTACCGGAGAAACACATTCTGAATACAATTATTTCCACAGAACTAATATGTGTCTTGTCCCCAATTCAATGCAAATAAAGGTCTAAGTCAGACAATATAAGCAAGATAAAGCCATATATTAATAAACGTTGCAGATAGGCATGTACAAGGCCCTTTAGCCTTCCAAAGGGCTGAAAATTACCCTTAATCTCAGAAATAAGATAAAAAGACATTTAATCAAAGAAACAGACATCTATCTGTAATAACATCCTAGCAGGCATTTTATACAAGTATTACACGCTACAACAAACATATCTGACAATAATGCAGGAAGGAGCTGGGGGCTGTATGGAGAAGGCTCGGTCGGGCCGCCTGTGGCCCATCACTGGGATAGAAGTCACAAGTACTGGTAGTGGTTAGCACGTCTGCCTTACAGCACTGGGGTCATGAGTTCAATTCCCGACCATGGCCTGATCTGTGAGGAGTTTGTATGTTCTCCCCGTGTTTGCGTGGGTTTCCTCCCACACTCCAAAAAACATACTGGTGGGTTAATTGGCTGCTAATAAATTGACCCTAGTCTGTGTGTCCTTCTATGTGTGTGTGTTAGGGAATTTAGACTGTAAGCTCCAATGGGGCAGGGACTGATGTGAGTGAGTTCTCTGTACAGCGCTGCGGAATTAGTGGCGCTATATAAATAAATGGTGATGATGATGATGATGATGGGCCTCCAGTGACTCCCTCATTGATGTTTGTCACCAGATCCTAGCTAATTGTTATGTTTCATTCTCATCCATATTGGTTCTGACCACAGAAATGATGCCACAACCGTTTAAAGACAACTGATGCACTTCAATAAGAAAAATATACCATATCATAGGGGTTTTTGTTAAAATGTATTTACCAATATTAATAATAAGTAGTTTTACTGCGGCTTATAAAAGCATCATGTATGTTTGTGTGTAGAGACCATGTATTTGCTTCATACATACAAATGACTTTGTGTTGGCCATGTCACATGACACATCCCCATGCACCATCATAATAACAGCACCACCTAATGGTCATATCCGGTGAAAAAAGTGCCCATTTCAAAACTGGCTGAATTCCATTTGTATATATAAACATATAGGTAAAACAGCAGCAGTGGTTCATCTCCATATAAAATGAGAGGGACATTTTTCCTACATTTGTAATTTAAAAACACAGTATTTCATTCTAGAAAATTATTTTTTGTTAGCTTCTCTGTTGCCCACCCTTTAAATTCCTTATAGCCCCTCCCTAAAGTCAGCGGCATTCCAGAGGGGGAAAATAGTATGATAATGAAGCTGGCTGCTGTCACTATAGCTTCGGGGAGACACTTAAGCACTTGGGATTTCAGTAGCAAAACTCTACACTGATTACCACATCATGGCTCTGGCTGTCTTCTCACAAAGGGACTGTGTATTAGCAAATGGTCAGCTAGAGAATTAAGTCATTTCCCCGACGACCTAATCTCCGGCTGCTGTTAGAATAAAGTTTTAAAAAAAATAAATTAACTTTTCCGTCACAGGGGAGAGCTCTCGCCCAACTCAGGCAACTGGAGTACACGAATCCAGCACAGAGACAGATCACATGTCTGAGCTATACAGAGCTTGCACAATGCTGTGTTCTGGGGAGAAGTCGGTAGTAAGATCTTACACAATGGGATTCCTTATTAATCAGCATTTCAGCTTCTCACGTCACGCTGTCTCCTCCATTCATGTTCAGCTATTGCTGTTCCGTTAGTTTGCAATGTACCTCTCTTACAGAAACATGCTGTCGGTAAATAAATGAGCCGAAATTGCAAAGCATTTATTATGCCAGGAGCTTTCATAGTGTATTTGCATGTAGGGGTGAGCACATGTGATCTGCATTGGTAACTTAGCATAAAGAGCACTGCTCCCCCTTTTTCTCTTGGCTGGAGAAGTATGACCCCCGCACCAATCACTTAGGATTAATGCAGCAATTAAATTGTGTCATTGGACAAAGCCCTAAACTTGCCAATGTCTTATATTATACCTCCGGATTTCTGAAATTTAGAGATTAGGGCTTATTGGACGCAGTTTTGGCACCTCTGCGCTACAATGATTGTGCTATATGCAACAGGGGTAGGGGACATGATGATAAGAAACTCATCACATCCTTCGCCCCTGCACTTTGGACCTCAGGGGAAGGCCCAAAAAGTAAGCAAGTCAAATGTGATATCTGATAGGTTGCTATGGGTTACAGCACATCATTGGGGGCTGGGTCTAGACAGAGAACCGCATTAGACACCCCCCTCCCCCCCCAAAAAAAAAATCTGCACGAACAGAAGCATGTTAGTTATAAACTGATAGAGAGTGTGTCTAAACAATGGTGAGCGATAGGATCTATTTTGTACATTTATCACCAAAATGTATAAAATCCCAAAAGTTATTTGTATAATGTATAGATGGCAGTGACAGACAGGTGCAGAGGAGAAGAGGATGGAGAGGAGCTGACGGGTGCAGAAGAAGGTGGGCAGGAATTGAGAGGTGTAGAAGAGAAGAGGCTGGGAAGGAGCAGACAGGTGCAGAAGTGGATGGGGAGGAGCTGACTGGTGCAGAAGAGAAGAAGCTGAGGAGGAGCTGACAGGTGCAGAAGTGGATGGGGAGGAGCTGACTGGTGCAGAAGAGAAGAAGCTGAGGAGGAGCTGACAGGTGCAGAAGTGGATGGGGAGGAGCTGACTGGTGCAGAAGAGAAGAAGCTGAGATGGAGTTGACAGGTGCAGAAGAGAGGTGGATGGGGAGGAGCTGACAGGTGCAGAAGAGAAGAGGCTGGGGAGTAGCTGACAGGTGCAGAAGAGAAGAGGCTGGGGAGGAGCTGACAGGTGCAGAAGAGAAGAGGCTGGGGAGAAGTTGACAGGTGTATAAGAAAAGAAGATTGGGGAGGAGCTGACAGGTACAGAGGAGCTGACGGGTGTAGAAGAGAAGAGGCTCAGGAGGAGCTGACAGGTGCTGAAGAGGATGGGAAAGAGTTGACAGGTGCAGAGGAGAAGAGACCATGGAGTAGCTGAAAGGTGTAGAAGTGAAGTGGATTAGGGAGTAGCTTACAGGTGCAGAGGAGAAGAGGATGGGGAGGAGCTGAAAGGTGTAGAAGTGAAGTGGATTAGGGAGTAGCTTACAGGTGCAGAGGAGAAGAGGATAGGGAGGATGACAGGTGCAGAAGAAAATGGGGAAGAGTTGACAGGTGCAGAATGAACAAAATCCAGGTCAATAAGAAATAGGTACAAGCAAAGACTAGGGCTCGTGTAGAATCTTCTCATAACACTATAGTAGTTAAACCTAATAAACATACAATAACAAAAGCTACTGTATCCCTATCAGGAAGGCAAAATAATTTCTAGAGTTTCATTGTTTATGTATACAACGCTGCTTTACTGTGCTTCCAGAATTGGATACAAATGTATCCGTCAATCTGCTTTATGTCCTGTCCATGAGCAACAAGACAGCTCTGCTTGGTAGTATAAAGACATGTCTGAGAAGCACAGAAGGAAGACAAAGCAACATATTTAGTGAAAGGAGGGCATATACAAGTCAGTCAATCATAGTAATGTGAAGGTGCACAACATTTTTAAGTCTTCCAATCCCTCCTCCCATCTGCACCTCCAACATACAATAAATAAATATTTTAGTGCGAAGGGACATACAATCTCTCCCACCAACAACCAAACGTGTTATTCAGAAGAGCTTCCAAAGAACCACCTGTTGTTTCTATCAACTCCTAGCAGACTGACCTCCCATTGGCTTTACATTATCCCTATCTTTAAGGTAATCTTTAGATTACCTTCTGGAAAATGTCAATCAAACACCCACACAAACACAGGCTCCTCACACCCTAAACCACGGATGGATCGGTAGCTTTTAACATCATTGTTATTATTGCTCTTCACTCAAACCTGTTGTACCCTCTCTTACAGATACACAGTGCTGTGTCTACTATATTTTACATTGTTATATACAAAATATAAACAACCGTCTCTTAAGCAACGGTGTAGGAAATATACTCAGCCAAATAGGACATTTAATATCACTGTATATGGACAATACTTTTAATGATTTGACCTTTACTCAGAGTTATGTTCCAACCAAAGATTACACTGTTGCCTGTTAATTTAACTTGTTTATATTTTATTGTATTGTCTGAAACCATAACATAAGCATTTTGGAAACAAATGAGGGCTCAAAGATGTACCTACATCAGACCTGGCAACTTGATTATTCTTGTTTTACAGTGGCATCATCAAGTATAACGCACAGTTCGTGCTGCAAACTGCGTGGCAGGTGGAGCACCACCACATTTTTATTTTAATGAAGCGTCCCGCAAAATGATTATATCACACGGATAATCAGTTTTGGAATATAGTTCTAAAGAAATTCACAGTTGTGCCATACTCAATGTTAAAAGTCCTTGAAATTTTCTCATATCTTTCACCAGATGGGTGCTTTTCAATAACCCTTTCTCGTATTTGCTTGGTACATTCCCTGAAATTCATGATGAAGCTTGTGTTTCAAAATGTAGAATGCAGTTACCAACTGTGTGGGACCTCTCAGACGTTTTTATATTTTTAAATTAATGAAATTTCTTGCACAGATAGATTGATTGGAGCCTATCTGTGCACAGATAGGTTCCAATCAATTAATTATGTCGTCTCTGAAAATAATTAATTGCACCAGGGATTATTTTAGTTGTATTTTGGCAAAAGGGGTGAATACTTATATAATCAATTATTGTCTGTTTTTAGTTTTTAACATTGTTTTATTTTTAATTTAACATTACTGTAGAGTTTGCTTTGATCATTTGTAAAAACTCTTTAAAAAATGCATTTTGGCAATCTAATGGTTCAGTATTTGCACCTCTGTTCCTCCTCTGTTCTAGGAAGAAAGTTTCCTGTCTATTTAAAACACTCATGGTCATTAAGGAGAGTACAACTTCAAAAAAGAGTAATTTTGCACCTGGGCAAAACCATGTTGCATTGGAGGGGGAGGTAAATTTAAAATGTGGAGACAGATTTATAGTTGGGTAGGACATGTCCTAGATCAACTTTAAATTTCAGTGTAAAAATAAAGCTATCAAGTATTTGTGTGCTACATGAAGAAACAGCCAGTATTTATCTTATGTGCAAAATAATAAACTAATTTGCACCCCTTGCATTGTAACATGGTCTGTCCAGTAGCAAACTTACTCCTTTGTTTTGGTTTGCTCTCCCTAATGACTCAGACCCTCAGTCTCACAATACTTTTCCTTATGCAAAATTTATTCAAGTTTGCCCTGTTTTGATTCCTGGATTTGCACCGCAATTACTAGAGGGTTTACCTCCTATGCTTATCCTAATATTAATCTTCTATCGGTTACTAGATGGGGCAGTCGCAAGTCAGTGACTCAAATCAGAATTACTCGTAACAATGGTTTAAAACAACTTTGACATCTTCATCATCATCACCATTTATTTATATAGCGCCACTGATTCCGCAGCGCTGTACAGAGAACTCACTTACATCAGTCCCTGCCCCATTGAAGCTTACAGTCTAAATTTCCTAACACACACACAGACATACATAGAGAGAGAGACTAGGGTCAATTTTGATAGCAGGCAATTAACCTACTAGTATGTTTTTGGAGTGTGGGAGGAAACCGAAGCACTTGGAGAAAACCTGATCACCCAGAGGAAACCCACGCAAACACAGGGAGAACATACAAACTTGACACAGATAAGGCCAAGGTCGGGAACTGAACTCATGACCCCAGTGCTGTGAGGCAGAAGTGCTAACCATTGAGCCACCGTGCTGCTTCACAATTGATGAAAAATTGGTGGGTGTGTTGTAAGTACAATACTAGCATATTTTGGCTACCTGGAACCCCTGAATTCCATCGAGCTTACAAATATGATAGTTAAGGCGAACAACGGCTCAGCTTATACAATAGGACTTAAGTACTCAGTGCTATATGACAAAAATGTGAAGTAACTCCAATAGGAGTGGATGGGAGAATATGATCAGGACTGTATATACCATATAGGACCATAACAGATATCTACATTTTCATCCAGTTAGATTAATGGTGGAACAGTTGGAATAATTCAATATAATATTATTTAATACAAGTGACCAGGTGGCTCAGCTGCAGTAGAGTTAGTATTGCTTCCTCACAGCACTGGGGTCATGGGTTCAATTCCAACCAGTGCACTATGCATACCTCCAAACACGTCAGCCCCAGCAGCAAGGCAGTGGACGAGACCATGTTGCAAAGTGGGCGTGACAACAGCACCCTAGGGGTGTGGCCCCACCCGCAGAGAGCTGCCCTAGGCTGCTCATTACATATGGCCCTTCCCCCAACATTCCCACCCACAGCACAAACATCCCCCAGTGGGAGAGCTTTGCGGCATCAATGCTAACAATGTGCATGATTACCATTTATTTATATAGCGCCACTAATTCCGCAGCGCTGTACAGAGAACTCACTCACATCAGTCCCTGCCCCATTGGAGCTTACAGTCTAAATTACCTAACATAGACACACAGACAGAGAGACTAGGGTAAATTTTGATAGCTGCCAATTAAACTACTAGTATGTTTTTGGAGTGTGGGAGGAAACGAGCACCTGGAGGAAACCCACGCAAACACGGGGAGAATATACAAACTCTTCACAGATAAGGCCATGGTCAGGAATTGAACTCATGACCCCAGTGCTGTGAGGCAGAAGTGCTAACCACTGAGCCACCGTGCTGCCCATGCTGATGATTTAATATTCTCTGCAGTGCACTGTATATCATAGTGGTGCTAAATAAATAATAGGAAATACTGGCTGAAGAGAAGATGGCGTCACGTGAGTGGCTGTGTCACATGATCAGCTCACATACAGTCATGTGACACCCACTTTGCTGCTGCTATGGCTTCCTGCTGATTATACTAAATAATACAATTAGTTACTTTTAAGCCACATGGATTGAGAATGTGGGTTTCACAATTTTTCATTTAGGGCCTACTTTATCATGATTTCATATTTTGCTGTGTGACTGGATCATATAACCACTAAGCACTTTTACCTTTGCAATCTGGCTGGACCAATATGCAACATGTAGCACTTACCCTCATACATCAAACTCCCATTGTCCTATAGATTGTAAGCTTGCAGGACGGGCCCTCCTACCTCTCTGTCTGCATTACCCAGTATTGTTTTATTACTGTGTTTGTTCCCAATTGTAAAGCACCACAGAATTTTCTGGTGCTATATATATAATTAAATGTTGTTGATGATGATGATGATGATGATAGGACACTACAACCTACCGAATGGGCAAACTACCAGTTCATACAATTTCAATGTGCAGGACTATCCCTGTTTTTTATTATTGCAAAAGAACACAAAAACATTCCACACTTTATTTATCCTCCTATCGGCGAAGCACAACATAAATAGGACATAATGTACGTCGCTTAATTAGTGTCATTTAAATAGTTACGCTAATTATTATTATGGCAGTGTGTTTGTTGATACTATGTCAGAAATTGCTGTCAGGTGGAGATAGAGTAAAACACTATCCAGTTTCCTTGTGGACACAATAAGGCGGCACTGTTGCTTTTAGTATTTGCATTGCGTCCATGTGATGCGCAGTGTTACATTTGCCTCACGCTCAGCTTACGGACAAGGTTCCGTTCATTAGCTCTAGGTCGCTTTGCAAGGAAAAAAGTGACACATAAGCAAAGTTCCCGTCCTTCTTTGTCCATGAAGCGTGGAGATATACAAATCACAGCTTGCTCTACTAGAGGCAAGAGGAAGGGAATAGGGCTTATTTCTGACTGGTGTGAGGATGCAGCAATGGCTGTATTTGCTTGAAATATACATCTATTTGCAAAATCCAAAACTAAAGACGATCATTATAAAAGGAAGCTATTTAACCATTTCACCTCTCCCAAAAGGGATCACGCTTAAAAGCAGTGCTGTACTTAAGAGAGTTTATCACTAGGTTCTGTCTTTGTTAGTACACTACTATTACTCTGCAAACGCTGTTAGTCATTTATCCTGTTACCAAGTTAATGCAGCAATCATCATCATCATCATTTATTTATATAGTGCCAATAATTCTGCAGCGCTGTACAGAGAATTCATTCACATTAGTTCCTGCCCCATTGGGGCTTACAGTCTAAGTTCCCTAACACACACAAACACAGACTAGGGTCAATTTGTTAGCAGCCAATTAACCTACCAGTAAGTTTTTGGAGTGTGGGAGGAAACCCACGCAAACACAAGGTGAACATACAAACTCCTCACAGATAAGGCCATGGTCGGGAATCGAACTCATGACCCCAGTGCTGTGAGGCAGAAGTGCTAACTACTACGCCACCATGCTATCATTCATTTATAACACTGATTTTGCAGGTATTAAAAAAAATACGGGATTGGAAGAAATAAAATGTAATGTAAAGCAAGCAGTTATTGCAGGGGCCTGCAGAATGGTATCAGGGGTACAAATCAAACTTAAAATATTGACAAAATTGACGTTACATTGAAAACGGGGAAACTCCTGATAATGTTGATCCACCAGGCGTGGGTCCATTTATTAAGTGCCATGAAAGAGACACTGGGTCTGATTTATAAAGGAAAGTTAAGCAAAAAATTGAGTTAGTGTTCTTACTCAAGTTTTCTGGACATAACCATGTTATAATGCAAGGGGTGCAAATTAGTTTAGTTTATTTTGCACATAAGAGAAATACTGTCTGTTTATTCATGTAGCGCACAAATACTTGATAGCTTTATTTTTACACTGAAATATAAAGTTGATCTAGGACATGCCCTAGGCCAATTATAAATCTGCCATCACATTTTAAATTTACCTCCCCCTCCAATGCAGCATGGTTTTGCCCTTACTTTTGCTAAACTTTCCTTAATGAATCAGGCCCACTATGTTCCACTCCAAAACAAGGTAGCAGAGGGCCCAGAGTGCAAAGATTAAAAATGGGCCAACCTGGGCCCATCTAATTTTGCTACTCAAGAGCCGGGAAGAACTTATCGAAAAGAGAATAAAATTAAATTGGTCCAAATTGAACACTTTTTTTTTATTTATTTATTATTATTTTTTTTACAAGCACTCATACTCATTGTACAGCCAGCTACATCAGATTCAATGTAGACAGCCATGACATCTGTTGTATTTTGCATTAGACCTTATTTCCCGCTTGGAGAGTTCCCGGTAACGAGCCACCTGAACATGATAAAAGGACTCGGAATACAAACCTTACATTCCTTTATCATGTCTGATCTCCCTGCCAGTAAATTAAGTAAATTGAACACAGAAACGTCCTATTATCTCTACATTCCTCATTCATTATTTCTCTGGATACAGAGAGAGCTTAATATAAACAGGTAAACAAAGCGAGAGATTGATCGCAGATTAATGGGCCATTCACATGTAAATCTTGAGTGGATCTTTCCTGAAACAAGCTGTTTTAGAATACGCATGTTCCAGAATTAATCTCACATTAGGCATCTTGTCAGTTTATGAGACTTGCACAATATCCGCTCTTAAACATATCATGAAGCTTCTAGTA
Organism: Mixophyes fleayi; assembly: GCF_038048845.1. NCBI lineage: Eukaryota > Metazoa > Chordata > Amphibia > Anura > Limnodynastidae > Mixophyes > Mixophyes fleayi. Next base: position 30,955,094 of record NC_134404.1, on the reverse strand, counting down.
TTGTGACTTTCTTTAACCACAGGGCTCTTTGGTGAGTCTAATAACTTTATAATTTACATAGGGAGCACTTCAGCCCGTTTATAATGCGTTGATTAATGACGGTTTGCTGTGATAATGAGCTGCAATTTATTATCAGATCAGATAGGTGCAACATTATAGAATTTGAAACATACAAACATACATATTTGATGGCAGATAAGAACCAATTGGCCCATTTTTTAACCTATGGTAATCTCCCACCCTATTTCATTTTTATTTCTATTTAAGGATAGCCTTATGTTTATCCCAAGCATTACTCTACTGTATTACCCTCTACCACCTCTGATGGGAGGCTATTCCACTTATCCACTACCCTTTCTGTGAAGTAGTTTTTCCTCTGAACCTACTTCCCCCATTCTCAGTACATGTCCTTGTGTTCTAATACTTCCTTTGTAGAATGTTTCCCTCTTGTACTTTGTTCTCTTTGTTCAAACCTTTCATATATTTGAAAGTTTCTATCATGTCCCTCCTTTCCCTTCTCTGCTCCAAACTACATACATAGTAAGCTCTTTTAGTATTTCTGGGTAAGTTTTGTGCTGTAGGCCATGCATCATTTTAGTTGCACATCTTTGTACAGTCTCTAATGTATTTATATCCTTCTGGAGATATGGCCTCCAGAACGGAACATAGTATTTAAGATGAGGCCGTACCAATGACCTATAGGGGGCGATTCAATTCTGCCAAGAATAACGCGGCGTTAGCAGTTTTACCATTAATACGGTAATACTGCGTATAATTACCCTTAATACAGTAATTTCAATTGTGAATTTTTACTTGAGGCTCCCTAGTTACGAGATGAAATCCTGGCTAAATTTACTGTATTAACGGTAATACTGTTAACGCCGCGCTATTTGCGGCAGAATTGAATCGGCCCCATACAGTGGTATTATTACTTCTTTCTTTCTGCTACTGATTCCTCTCCCTATGTAACTAAGCATCTGATTTGCCTTTCTCATTGCTTTGTTACATTGCTTACCTGCCCTTAAGTCATCTGAAATACTGATTCCTAGATTCCCTTCTTCCTCAGTAGTTTTCATTATAGTGCCATTAATACTATCATCATTATCATCACTATATATATATATATATATATATATATATATACTATATTTATCCTTTGTGTTTTTGAGACCCAAGTGCATGATTTTCCATTTTTTTTTGCATTAAACTATAGGTACCACACTCTTGACCATTCTTCTAGTCTACCTAGATCAGTGTTTCCCAAACCCAGTCCTCAGGGCTCCCTAACAGTGCAGGTTTTCCATATCTCCTTGCTGGAGTACAGGTGTATTCATTACTGACTGATACATTGTAACAGATCCACAGGTGGTATAATTATCTCACTTGTCACCTGGAAAACCTGCACTGTTAGTGGTCCCTGAGGACTGGGTTTGGGAAACACTGACCTATCAATCATTTATTATAGTCTCCTGGGGGTAAATGTATGAACCTCCGGATTCTTCAACTCCCTTTACAAGGCAGCGCCGCTTTAAATTTAAGCGCTGAAGACGCTGAACTCGCCGGAGTTGAAGAATCCGGAGGTTCATTCATTTACCCCCTGGTGTGTCTACCCCTGTTGCATATCTTTGTGTTATCTACAAAAAGGCATACTTTCCCTTCAATACCATTTGCAATGTCTCCAATATAGATATTATAAAGCACTGGTCCAAGTACAGATCCTTGGGATACTCCACTGGTAATCTTTCCCTCCTGTAAATGTACTCCATTTACTATAACTCTCTGTTTTCTATCCTGCAAACAAGATCTTATCCATTCAACCATCTTATAATCCAATCCCAATTATGTACTATATAGAATAACATTCATCTTGCACTACATTATATATGGAATATAGGATATTAGTGGTGACATGCCAAGTGCTGTGATACAGGTTACACAGTTCCTGTGACCTCTCATAGCCTCGCAGACCACAGTTTTCCTGTGTTTTCCTCCTAATAAGGGCTCCCATAATATTGAAAATAAGGAAACAGCCACTATGTGACCTCGCATTTATCAAGCTATAAAATCTATCCCATACTTCCTTGTACATCCCAAATAAAGTCAAATGGTTCTAGAAACCTAATCCCACGTGCCCTGTTCATTTGGGTTCATTGTGACTTTTTATTTTATATACTATATTATTATTATATTATATTACTGAAAAATAAGTATCGTGAGTTAGAGAATTTGGGTGGAAAAAAAAACTTGAATGTTGACTATTAAAAGCGACGCTTTCACTATTCATCATTTAATGACTTCATTACAAATGATTTATTCAGAAATGATACACAAACAACATTACATCTCATTACATCTTCCAATATAATACAGGTTCCGGAACTATATATTCCTCATCCAGGTTGTAGAAAGAATGAGAGCGTTATAACGTATGTATCCTCCGGTCTTGCTATATTATATCACAAACTGCTACCCAGAAACATATAAACTATTAACTGCTTCATTGGCGTATAATTGAGAAAAGAATTCACTGCAAAAATCTGATGTCTGCAACCTTAAATGACAAGCTAAGTACCAGCCATAATATGCTATAATTAAAGCAATATTTGCTTATGCATCAGACTTTTGTGTGCATTTATTGTATGTCAGGGTGACGCATACGTTGCGGTGTGTGTGTATCTCTCAGACACTATACGTCTTAGATAGACAATAGACTATCAGACATGGCAACACGGCCTCATGGCAGACATGAGATAAGCTGATTTTACACAGATTAAGTCTGAGGGAATTTGTCTCCCCTATAAATTGATGTATATAATTATCTATATATTTTGCTGACAACTGGAGTCACACAGAGGTCAAATACATTTAAGTACGCGTGCTGTTGGAAGATGTGCAATGCTGGGCATTGCACATCTTGTTTCCTCGGATAAAGGTCACTAAGGTGTAAGTAAAACTAGCTTCCCATTTGCAGCAGTTTGCCCAGGACAGTCCTGGTTTTTCCTACAATCCAGAGTCGTCTTGTACTTATAATAATGATCATCACAGGGATCAGTTTACTGCATTAGGCTCCTAAAATGAGGTACTCCATGTTTTGTGGATGGCAAGCTTTCTGCTTTAAAAAACCCCCAATTGTTCTGTTTGTGGCAGCGCTATGTTCAGGGGTGAAAATGGGTTTGGTAATAACATATGAGGCTATGGTAAATGTATTTTATTTACTTGCTTGTGTTGACCACGTGGATACACTAGACATCGCAATTCCTATTTTCAGGCACGACCCGGGATTGGATAGGGTAAAGGGTCTTACTAGCGAAATCGATAGACGGATAGTTTGCTCTGATGTACATCAGTTTTGCTAAACGGGAGCTGCCATGAGGATGAAGTGTCCCAAAGTGAGAGGTGGTGTCTTATACAATTTATACTGTGCTAAATGATTAATGGGAACAGCAGGGGCAGTCTTAAATATAAAGGTAAACGTGGCCCATCAACGAGTTCATCATCAGACATCAACAAGAGCGTGGTCAGCACTGGCCGTCGCTTAGGGCCCATACACTCTGCAAATTGAAGCCAATCAGGTCTGGCGCAGCCCAACCAGCCAGCAGAATGGCAGCGTGTCTGAGGCTGCCAGGCCTCGCCATAGCGGCACTGACCACAGCGTACCTCCTGGGATTTCACATGGCCCAGGAAGACCTAGATTTGTAGAAATTCATAGACATTTGGTTGCATTTGGAAACTATTCATATGCAAATCAACATAAGATACAGAATACTCTCTGGAAGGTGCCAATAAACAACACATTAATACATAAAGTGATTGAGCTTAGGAAATCAAAAGAAAAGGGATCATTTGGACCAAGGGTCGAAGACAAGAGAAAAGCAACAGTTTGGCAAATGTTTCACCCTTGTTTTAGGGATCTACTTAAAATCTGGCAAACTTTGAAATGACGGAGAAGAAAGAAAACAAATTTCCAATAAAATATGATTCCCGCAGGCACCAGAAAACTAAAACTATTTCTATGACCAGGCCTGACATTAAATAAAGCTGTGCATCCTTCAACCACCCACCACACTACCGCCATAACATTTGGCCGTTTGTCCATCTCCTCTGTATAGAAGACATGGTAAAAATTAAGCTTTATTTCAGCATATGGTTAAATATTTACACTGTGTTACATTATTAATATAAAAAAGACATGGAACAATGGTGTGTAACGTGGGCTACATACCAGCCAAGTGTAAGAATGTTGGATTCGGGACAAAGTGTGTCTAACTCGGCACAGTTGGAAGGTCTGGCATTATAGCCACTCACGGTCCCCTTATGGTCTTTCTACAAATCCAGGCCTAGATAGGACAGCACACAGAACCCGGCTGAACCATCCAGCAAACACCAGTGAATGCACCAAACAAGGAGAAATGCTGGCTGGTAATTCATGACAATTAATGGTTATTTGTATGTTTCCAATTACCAGCCTGCTTGTACAGTTCTGCCTTCTGATCTGTCATGTGTAAATAATAAGCCCTGTGTATTTATACACCATGGTAAGAAAGTACTACAAGAATAAGAGGTTGGAAAAGTTTATGTCAATCGAGAAAACCAAAACAAACACTGAAAATAAAAGATAAAGACAAACAGGAAACACTAATGAACCCCTTTAGGGTGTACGCTCATAAGGTTAAGCCTTGTGTTTCATTGTATGTTTCTATTACAATTTTCTATACTATACAGCCTGCCTGTAATACTGGGACTAGTACTAAATACCTAATAACATACCTACCGACAGCTCTACTTACATTGACACAGTCCGACTTTTTGGAGTCCAAAACAATGTGTGACAAACCAGATGTGAGCGGCCAAAGAAAAATGGTGGTGTAATTGGACAGACTGAAGTGTCACTTATTTTTTTTCTTATCAAATGTTGAGGAGTTACATATTATGAATATCGCTATGTGACTTTACAGAACAGAGAGGGCTGCATTTCTCGTATAAGGAGCAATTTGCATGTCCAGTTCCACAACTGATTAAAGCAGCAGTCCCATGCCTGTGGCCGGCAATAAGAAGAAGCTTTGCTAATTGCCATTTTCCTTGGATTGTTTCTTTTTCCCCCAAAGTGTCATGGTAACCACAGTCACATGGCACATGATGTAGTGAGCAGAGAGGCTTTGGAATGCCCCTCTAAGTCCTGTCTGCACTGTAAAATACTCCCCATCTGTCTTCATATGACATAATGAGAGCTGTAAGTCTCTGTGTATTACTGGCAGCCCTCAAAAGAGATTTTGAAAATGAGATAAGAATTTGTAGAAGGACAGCTAAGAAATATGACTATTGAATGCATATTTAAAAAGGTACTTAACTTGTTATGTAACATAGAACCTATGTGGGATTGCTGCTTTATCTGAAGATTAAAGGACTCATTTTTAGGTTTTGTGAGGTAATGGTATTTTATAGCAAGGTTATGTGATTAAATTCTGTTTAGGAATATTACTTTCGCCTTTTATTCATAGTGTAGGGCTTTGCCTGATTTAAGACCTCCTCACGCTAACCTTATTACTTCGCATGGTATATCCGTGTTCTGTGATATAGTGAAGAAGTAGGACAAGCTGCGGCTTCCTCTTCCCCTTTTCCCAGGCTGTATAGTGCTGTGGTCCATAAGCGCTAGACAGCTTCCTCTTTCCTCTCCTCTGGTTGATATAGAAAAACTGTCAGAGAATCTTGGGAGCATCAGACTAGACGCTACCTTTCACATCACCGTCTGAGTCTCAGATGACTCATGAACAAACAAGAGGATGATAATCCTCCAGGCATGTGTTTAATATAGTGCCAAGAGATAAAACCATACTGAAAAATGTGCTGTTCTAGTATTTAAATCACATAATGGGCTGAAAAATACTTTTCACTCAGGTAGGCTTTCCCCATCATTCTCATTATGTCTGATGTTCCTCCCATTCTATTCTATATACCCAGAACAATGCCAACAGATGCATAGTTCAGAAATCCCTATATTCACCTCACATTCACCTCAGTATGAGCCACTGCATGTTTACACAGAATGAGATGGGGAAACATATTTGTCGGAGAGATTCCGGAACTTTTTGGAGTTCTGGCGGACGATCTTCTAGTGGGAAGGCTGGGGCTGTGATTAGGGCTCACCATTATCATGGTCACACTCCCTCTGCTGCACGATGATGCAAATTGCATCATCGCCCCTCCCCCTCCTCCTCTCACTTTCCCCCTGGAACTCCTCTCAGAGTCGTCCCAGAGGGGAGGTTTAAATTGTAGGCAAGTATGTGTGGAAATAAGCACATAAGCACACAAGCATTTACAGTGTGCCCATCGCCTACACACCGTGGAGTCAGACATTCTGTGGGTTGACACAGTGTTCCTTGGAGCCCAGGCTACCAATTTGGAGACCAAAAGGAATCTGTCTTGTGTGACAGGATGGACCGCCTATGCCACCATGTCTGTTGTTGCTGGGAATCGGCTGGGCTTACCTTGCACCGTCCCCTTTTGTTATTACGAATACACCCCACTTGCTGCAGTAGGAGGAGCCTGTTGCCACCAGTGGATTCCTTTATGGCATCCAGAATCACGTTCCTTCTGGGTAACTGTCGCTGCTAGTGTACTCCCGTGCTGGTACACTTGGGCTGGTACCCCAGACCGCTTACTATAGATCAGGGTGCTGTAGATGGATACCCCTGGCCTATCACACTGGCCAGAGCTGCTAGCTAGCGGCAGAGCGGTGGTACTGGAGAGCTGGGTCCAAACCTCAGAAACAGCCGGAGGACGGATTAGATTTAGGGTCTAATATGTAGATCACAGGATTACAGCAATATTGAATAAGTTGTCAAGCAGGTTCTTGAAGCAAAGAGTGATGTTTATTTCGCTCAAGTGTCCTGACAAGGACAGTTCCACTGATTAAAGGTATCAGTGGTCAGGTCAGATGGAACATCAGAATGATACATTTCAGTTTACAAGGGCTCTCTTTTTATACAGTTTTAGACACAGCCTCACATGCTATTTTTAGAATCAGGATGCAATTTGTTTATCCAAACATGGATTTACAAGCAATGCAAACCTAACAATATTTAAGCTTATCTGTGATATCCTAAAACCTTGCTTTGATTTCCTGCATGTTATAGTGTACATCTGACAGCAAGTCTAATTAACCTTCCTTTCTCTTAAGGGGTATTGAACACTCATACCAAAAGGTCTAATCAACATGAGATTAGCATGGGTGCTTTCTTCCAACGGTTGTAGAATACACATTTCCTCCAAAGAAAAGAATTCCCCAAGAAAAGTCGCAAACCTCAAACAAGGCATTACCTTACATCAAGATGTACAAAAGACTTTCTAAACAAAGGCTTATTGTATCAGATATATACATCAGAAATAATGCATTTCCTCTAGCAAGGTTAAAAAGAATTTTCTCCCCTGGTTTCAGAAATAAAATTTTCCTATATCAAAATATACACAATATAAAAATTAAGTGCATTGCCAATTATATAAATAAGCGCCCTGTGCTATTTCCTTTAAATTAATTTATACCATAAGTTACTTGTAAGTGATCCAGTCACACTTCTCCCCCCTTGTCCATGCGGGCAACCAGTGTGCCATGTCCCAACGATTTGGCTCCTGGTCCGCAGTCTCCTAGGGTTACCGGAGGTGACGCGGAGGATCCGGCTCTTCCTGCCGAGACAGTCCATCTGCATTGCTGTGAGCCTTTCCTTGCTTGTGAATTATGTCAAAGTCATAAATTTGAAGGGCAAGGTTCCAGCACAACAACCGGACATTTTCCCCTGAGGTGTGTTGTAGCCACTTTATAGGATTATGATCAGTCACCACAGTAAAATGTTGTCCATACAAATAAGGTTGAAGTTTTTTCACTGCCCAAACAATGGCCAAACATTCCTTCTTGATTGTGGCATACCCCACCTCCCAGTTTAGCATTTTTCTGCTCAAATAGGCCACAGGGTGCTCCTGCCCCTCTGGCCCCACCTGGATAAGTACTGCTCCCAGTCCATACTGTGACGCTTCAGTTTGCACAATAAAGTCCTTGTCATAATCGGGCGCCAACAGTACAGGAGCACAAACGAGGGCATCCTTTAACGACTGAAATGCAAGCTCACAAGCGGGTGTCCAGTCAACTACTTTGGGGAGTTTCTTCTTAGTGAGATCTGTCAGCGGCTTCGCTACAGTGCTACATTTGGGACAAAACGTCGGTAGTACACTGAGGTCCCTAAGAAGGCCAGTACTTGTCTTTGGGTTGTGGGCTGGGGCCAGTCTCGGATAGTCTACATTAGCTGGTTCTAGCTTAACCCTACCTTCCCCACACAATGACCCAGGTACTGCACCTCTGACATCCCCATTTGACACTTGCCTGCTCTGATGGTCAGACCTGCCCACTGAATTTTCTCCAACACTCGCCCTACATGTTTCAGATGATCCTCCCAGGATTTATTGAAAATAGCAATGTCATCCAAGTACGCCTGAGCAAAGCCTTTACACCCTTCCAGCAGGTAATCAACCACACGCTGGAAGGTGGCTGGCGCATTCTTCTTCACAAAAGGCATGGACTTAAATTCTAACAGGCCAAATGGGGTGATGAATGCCAACCATTCCTGAGCCTCAGGTGTCAGCGGTATCTGCTAATACTCCTTGCTCAAGTCAAAGGTGGAAATATACTTTGCTCCAGCTAACTCGTCTAACAGAGCGTCAATTCGGGGCAGGGGATAGGCATCAGACATGGTCACCTCTTGTCTGTTGCCTATCAGCAAACAGGAGGTGTGGCAGGTAGCATTCCCAGTGCTTCCCCCCTCCAAATTTACAAATGCCCGTAACATGCGCTTCAGAGTACCATTGAACCGCTCGCACAGTCCGTTAGTCTGGAGATGGTAGGGGGCAGTACGGAGTTGTCGCACTCCACACTTTGCCCAGAGACACTGGACCAGTTCACTCATGAACTGTGTCCCTTGATCGGTTAGGATTTCACTAGGAACCTTACTCTGCTAAATACTCCTAGCAGAGCGTCCGCTACCTTTTCCACAGTTATGGAGGACAGAGCTACAGCCTCTGGATCCCGGGTAGCGTAGTCCACCACGGTGAGGATGTATCTCTTCCCCGATCCACTAGGCACAGGCATGGGACCTACTATGTCCACAGCCACTCACTGAAAATGTTTCCCAATTATTGGCAAGGACCTGAGGGAAGTACGAGCATTGGGGCGCCCGAGACGCTGACACACATCACAGGACTTACAGTAGGCCTGGACATCATCCAACATTCCAAGCCAGAAAAAGTTCTGCGTCAGACGCTTCAGTATTCGGTTTCTTCCCTAGTGTCCCGCCATAGGAATTTCATGGGCAACTGACATTAGATGCGTGCGAAAGTCCCGTGGTACCACCAGTTGAACTTGTTCCCGGACTAGTCTATCCCCATCTACCTTCTTAGCTACACGGTACAACAACCCTTTACGCCAGGTCACACTCCCTACCCTCATCACTGGAGGGCTGACGCCAGCCTAGCGTCTCATGCCTTCCAGTGAGGGATCTGAGAGCTGCGCTGCCCTGAACTCTTCCCTGCGGCCCTCACTATCGTCTAAGTCAGGATACACTGCAGGGGGGTCTATGATGGGGTGACTAGGGTCAGTCAAAGTGGGGTCACTCAAAGGGAGGTCACTGTGGTCAGCTATACTCACCGCCGGAGCTGGCATACTGCTAGGAACAGGAGCATCACCGGACACCCCCACAATATCAGGTTGTCAAGGGACAACATCCTCTGCGTTGCTAGGGGACGTAGTCTTTCAGGAGGCAGAGGGCTGGCTGTTTCCTGAAGAAAGAGCAGATGTGGTCTTTTCTTCTGGGCTGGTTGAAACTGTGGTTGCTGGTGATGGATGTTGTCTAGCAATTGTGGTCTTTTCCTCTGGGCTGGGTTGTGCTGGTGTAGATTCTGAAGACTGTAGTTTAGCAGCTTGGCTCCGGGTAATAGAGTTGAGAAATGCGGTCACAATTCCACCCCCAACATCATTGCCCAAAATCACATCAGTTGGGAGGCCATCCATAACGGCAACATCTCGCAACTCCTGGCCATCTCCACAGTCCAGATACACCCTTGCTACAGGCACTTCTTTCTCCAGTCCATCTGCCACAGTAACTTTGGCAGTGCGATCCTGCAATATTGCAGCACGATCAATGAGATGGGGACTCAGACCAGTAATTGAGGCCCCTGAGTCTCTCAGTCCTTCAATCCGCAGGGGTCCCACTTGGACTGGCTGCAGGTTCCTCTGCAAACCCCAAACAAGGCATTTCCTTACACCAAGATATACAAAATATTTTCTAAACAAAGGCTTATTGTATTAGATATATACATCAGAAATAATGCATTTCCTCTAGCAAAGTTAAAACAGAAAAAACGAATTTTCCCCCCTGGTCTCAGAAATAAAATTTTCCTATATGAAAATATACACAAATATATATATATATATATATATATATATATATATATATATATAAATAAATAAGCGCCCTGCACTATTTCCTTTAAATACATTTATACTATAAGTTACTTGTAAGTGATCCAGTCACAGCTGGTTAACACTATTACCCCCCGGAGTGTCAACAACATCATAAATGTTTCCATTGTCAGCAAATGACTATCATAGTTAATGCGATTCACATATGTAAGCATACAACATAAGTACGGCATAAGCAGGACAGACCTTGTACATATGAACAAATGTGTGGATCATTTGAGAGTAACAGACTTTCCTATAGCCAAACACTCAGAAAGACAAACAAATAAGTCACGATTTATATGTTGCTGTTACTTTAAGGTGTATATTGTGAACCCACAGGGGGGAAAAAAAGACCACTTTTTAAATAAATACTGTGACAAGATATTTTCATCTGGCAAAAACATAAATAGAGCATAGAGGGAATATAGTAGACAGTGAAACGCGTTTATTTTAAAAGAGGAAAACATACCACTCAAAACCACTTCTAAATGTGTAATGAGTATTTAAACATTGATACATTTTGGGTGGCAATGCATCTTTATATATTTACTCTTTTTTTTTTTTTAAAACTAAGACTGCAAAGTCTTTTCATAGAAACCTATTTATATAAAGCTGAATTCTGGGAAACATGTATACATACGTATCCCCAAATGCACTGAACTGCAGGAAAGGGTAGGCTCATTGTAAATAAATACAGGATCCTAATATTAGTAAGACTAATACCCATGTATATAATTGTATTAATTTATAGTTTATGCACTATATAAAATGTGTATATTTGAAAAATCCTGCAGAAAATAGTCTGAAATTAGGGAAATTATGTGCACTATTGGATTTCTGCTTTAATATGTTTAGCTATCCTATTATAACTATATGCGATGGTCAGGGTGCTTGCTATCGGGTCCTTACAGAATTGGAAATATCATCAAAATAAGATGTATTATTATTATTATTATTATCGTTTATTTGTTAGGCGCCACAAGGTTTCCGCAGCGCCGTACACAGCACAAACAGTACAATATACAGGGTAAAACAATACAGAACAATAAACACAAAGTACCAGAACCTCAGAAACTCCAGGCAGGCAAATACTGTAAAAACGGAGCGGAAGAACAGGTGTGGAGACAGGAGGGGAGAGGGGCCCTGCTCATATGAGCTTACATCCTAAGGGGTATGAGATCAACTATTTTGCTTTAGTGCTCGACGAAATGGGTCTCATTTGTCAACCTATGTTTTGTTTCTACAGGTTATGTGTTGTGTCCATTCATATGGAAATATGGGGGTAGATTTACTTAAATGTCTAAAAAGGAAAAGTGGAGGTGTTCTCTATAGCAGCCAATCAGATTCTAGCTATCATTTTCGAGAACAGAGAAAGGCAACCTGATACATCTTGGGGTGCCACATGGATGGCCCTCTAACTTTCAAACAGACCACACATTACCCTTAGGTTTCTATTTATCAAGACCCTATGATGATGAAAATGTATATTTATATTTAGATATTCTATTGCACAATTTATCAATTTTTATTAGTCTAAATTGTGGCATCAACATCCTAAACAGCTTGACGTGAATAATTTTATCTGCCGCTAAAGTTTTCCATACCATGATAAAAGGTGTTTCAGATACATTTTCTGGCTAAGTGCTATTTATGGTCAACTTTCATTTTCTATGCTACTGTTTAAACCATCAATCCCCTGAAAACATAAATATCTGTGGCAGGTCATAAGAAGAACCAGGGTATTTATCATTTTCCCTTGGTTTATTTCTTCAGGGTGCTATTAATGCTTTATAATCCTGAACAGTGTCCTGGACTACCATGGCAACCACAGTCACATGGCACCTGATGTAATGAGCAGAGAGGCCTTGGAACGCCCCTCTGAGCTCAGTCTGCTCTGTGTCCTGTAAAATCCTCTCTCCTTCTTACCCTGCTGCCTTGACATTACATGCTGGGAGCTATGAGCCTGTGTGCCTGCTATACTGTGTCTTCCAGAGAGATTTTGAAAAGGAGATAATGATTTATAGCACAGGTGAATTAATTAATCCGATGCATGTTTAAAAGGTACTTAACTTGCTACGTAAAGAAAAATAAATGAACCTATGTGGGGTTGCTGGTTATATCTTTCCTGTGTTTTCAACGTACCCACAGACAGTCTTTGATGCAGAGCATTAAATATCTTTAGTTCTGACATGCTATTAAAATTTTAGCAGTAATTTCCTGCATAAAGTGCCTAACTTTACCAAGGAGTGCAAATGCCAAGAGAGAGATTGCCTGGAGATGAATCAATACTCTTTTTAGAATTGTGACATATGAGACAATGGGATTAAATTTTTTTTGTATAATTCAACACCTGTGCTTATTCACACTGGTATTTTCAAGCCTATTTCAATATAAAATGGCATCTAATCAATAATACAAGTGTGCTTTTTATTTATTTTAGTGCACTATTCATCCGTTGAAGGCTACCTGGTCACTATTTCTTTGACTGGATAGAAAACTGTACATTAAGGGATGAAAAATGCAACATGCTGCTTTTGGAGAAGGGCAACGTATCTAGCTCATGTCAGCTTGTGAACACAGCATTTTTTTTTTTGTTCAAAAAAACATGGCACCTCAATTTTCTTAAGCAGCAATTAAAGCTCTACAAAAATGCAAAAATACTTCTGAGTGTTTACTTGACTGGAAAATGCAACATTAAAATAGGGCTCCCATGTGTCCTGGTTTGCTTAAGACAGCTCACAGGTTTCCACTAGAAATCATTAACAATTCGTATTTGCCATATTTTAGATTCCTGAGGTGCCAAATTAACAGCCCAAGTGGGGATATGGGGATAGGTTCAGGTAACCTGCCTGAGCACCAGTGTTATATCCCAGCTCAGCAGTACAGGCTGCTCAATACTAAGCTCTGCCCTCAGCAAACAACATGGAGGCTGCAGATTTGTATTCGACAACAACTGTCCATCCAATCTTCCCTCAAACATTGGGAGAAAACGGATTCTGTAGTATCTGAGGAGATAAATTATACGTGTTCTGGAGAACTGAAGTCATTTCCTGCCAGAAACAGGTATTTTATTATAACATTCAAGCTGACAGAAAAAGGGGAAAAGAGGGTGGATGACAGATGTTGTGAGGAGCTGTCTCCATCTGAGCGTTGCCCGCGACCGAAGTGCGCCAGTGCATGCCCCACCCATTTCCACTGTGCATCATTCCCGACTGGAAAATTGGGACACATTTGGCCACACCCCTGATCCAACAACCCACAGGCCAAATCACGCACAGGCATGCCCAGCCCCACACCCATTTTGGACAAGACCATGCTCCTTTATGGTGTAGAAAATCCGGATTGTTGGCAGGCATGCTTCTCCCCTATTGGTACTGGGATCACAAGACCCACACACCATGTGCGTGTGCAGCTTAGGAGGGGTGGTCCTCGCAGTCACCCCTCTCCCAGCCTATAATTCAGCGCAACAATCGGGTGCCGCTGTTTAGGCTCCTAAAACACTGAATAAGTGACATAATGCCTCTCATTCAGTGCTTTTAATGTCCCAGTGTCACCCCCTGACGTGGGGGCAGCCATCATCTTCTTAAATGCGCCACTACGGGCAACTGCTCTTGCATGACTGTGATACGCTGTGAGTACAACGCTGGGCAGGGTCGGTGTTGGGTTCTCCAGCACCCGCCGGGCTTCACGGCACAGGGGCCGATGACCTAGACCCCTGCTCTTGTTCTGATACCTGTTCTATCCTATTTAGAATGTGGACTCGGAACAAGAAGGCACAGCACCAGAGCCGAAAAACAAAAACGATTTTGGCGTAGCGGGCCGGCAGGGCGTCCCGGTAAGTAGGGCGCCCTCCTGCTGTCAGGCTTTCCGCCAGCCCTGGGCTATGAGGTCACAGCCTTGCGCCACACTCCCTGTCTGAGGAGCAGAAGATGCTGCCTCACCTCCTGCCTGCCGAGGTAAGAATCGGCATGTGAGCGCTATTGAAGGGCCCCAAAAGCGTCCATAGAGCATCCGCCGGTCCTGTCTATTAGCCTTACTCTACAAAAACATGTAAAGCAGAAATACTGTGCCAGGCACATCTGCAAATCTGGGGCCTGATTCATTAGTGATCTTATCTTGTGCAAAAGTGAAGATGCTTATTTTTAAGAAGAAACGGGGAGATAAGAGTGAAGTTAAGATGGATTTTCATCTTAACTTAAGAAATTCTTCACTTACGCAGTGGATTTTACTTCTTATCTCCCTTTTCTGAGCATGCACAGAGTGGATTTGCTTAAGATAAGCAAAAACCGGCAGATAAGATCACTAATGAATCAGGCCCCTGGCCTTTTAACTTTCCCATGAATTTTGCACAGCAGCCAGAGGTATCGGCCTAATGTCATTCTGTTTATTAATTTCCCTCTGCTGATTCAGTCCAAAGCCGGACACTGTAATACGCTGCAAATTCTCTGTGGTCCGATAACACGTGTGAGGTCTTCCTTATTTTGCGTTATAAAAGACACCATGTAAATGTTCTGAGGTCGACACTACCCCACTTAAATGTCTCCCTGGCCTGCCCTGAACATATTATTTGATTGGATGTGAATGTTGATCAAAGCAGTGTGAGTACAGTCATGTTCTTATATTTTCATTCTCCTAATTCTATTTAAATGGCACTGAATGATCTCATTTATAAGATGGTTCTGCAGTTTTCTCCGGGGTCTCAGAAAGCTCTCTGTTGTGCAATGCACGATTTGATATTTCTACTTGTCGGTCCAGACTACCGGTCTACTCTCAGCAACTTTAATTTGTCTGGGATGAAATAACTTAAAGATGTTTTGACTTGGCCTTGATTAGAGAGAAAAAATATATTGGTTAATTAAAGTCTTCTATAGTTAGGAATACAGTTGTCCTACACTCAGGTTGGAAGCAAATGAGTTTTGCCAGGTTTGTCTAAAACAACTAGTGTGGAATTTTCTATAACTATGTTATTTAAAATGATGTTAGCAATTAAAAAAAAAAAAAAAAAAACATGTTCCCCATTCAACCTGCTTGAAAATGTACAGTTCTTTCCACACGACTCCAAACATGTTTCCAAAATTGTTCACAAAGCTGCGATTCCTAGGAAAAATGTCACGTCTATAGGCGCGAGTAATTCTGCTGGAAAAGTGCAACTGAAAAGTATGGCCTATATTTTTGCTTTCGGGCCACCTGCTTAATAACTTTAATTTTTTCCTTTTTACTCTAAAATAATAAGGGATGTTTATATTACATGGATATTTGCATGACTATAAAAGCACTTTCCTGTGTACAGCGTGCTTGAATGGGACATAGAATGTATTGGATGAGCCTGATATCTGCTAAACCAGAGGATGTACAAAAAGCAAAGTTCTTTTGTGGAGGAAAAGCCCTCTGTGGCTGTTCGCTATATCAAGAACGCTTCCTTAAACGCACACTTTCCACCAACAAAGAGTCATTTAAATATCTCATTCTACAACAGAGAATAGGAATTGTGCATTTGAGTGCAGTGCAAGGTGCATTTCAGCATTCTGCAAGAAGCGATGCAGAAGGCTGATCCCCTACTTGGGTGCCTCCCGCTCAGACATATCATCCGCTTCTGTCACACTAGGAGTGTGACGCTGCACTGTGACATCATGGCCCAACACAACATGCTCCCAGTCCGTTCCTCCATGTCATGGGCCGGCACTCAGTGGGGAGGAACTGCAGGTATAATATATACACCTGGGTGCCCTAGGAGACCGCAGCACATCTGGAAAATTCATTTTGTGTCACTGGGGAGAAAATGTAAAATGCCCAACCTGATTTAGAGATGAGAGGGGGGGGGGGGTAAACTAATCGAATTCTATAATGCCCAAATAAAGTCATGTATGCCCTTCTTGAAGTACGTCACAGTTCTCCCAGCTGCAAATTCTACACCTGTGCACCTAATGCTGGGTACACACTACAGAAAATTTATCCCGAAGCGATATCGTTAACAATTTTACCAACGAGCGAAACTCCCGATCAGCAGCTGATTCATGTGTACACACTGTACATGTTTTACACAATTTACCTTCAGATCTGTGCTCTTCATCTGTCATAACCATCGGCTGATAAGATCATGACTCTGTAATCTTTATGGAAATCTGCCTACACTGCCGGTCCTGAGTGCAGGACCGGAACTGCAGAACTGGAAAGACATAGTTCCATCATATGTTCTTCCCGTGTTTGTGTGGATTTCCTCCGGGTGCTCCGGTTTCCTCCCACACTCTAAAAACATACTGGTAGGTTAATTGGCTGCTATCAAAATTGACCCTAGTCTGTTTGTGTATGTGTGTATGTTAGGGAATTTAGACTGTAAGCTCCAATGGGGCAGGGACTGATGTGAATGAGTTCTCTGTACAGCGCTGCGGAATCAGTGGCGCTATATAAATAAATGGTGATGATGATATAGAGATTTTTAGTCCATTTATAAAATCAAATCAAACCATATGATGTGCTTTGGAACGATAAAACACATGATTGTGGTAGTGTATACACTAATGCGATGTTGGAACTAAAGTCGTTTATTGTGTGATTGGCCAAATATTCGGGTGAAAAACCTGTAGTGTGTACCCATCCCAAATCTAAACCGGCCCCTCAAAGTGCTGCAAAAAATGTATGGCAAACCTGATTGATGGGAAGCTACATGGGAAGAAAGCTCTTATTGTTACTAGTTATTTTAACTTAAATAGCATGAAAGAAGCTTAAGGCTAAATTATCACATGGAATCTACTCCTTAATATGTATTTTGGACAAATAAAATCTTTGCAGCCCAATTTGCCTGTAGGCTATATGTGCAAGAAAATTAGGCCTGTATATAATATATCATTTTACACAACACATTATATGACCTGTGGAACCGGACATGTGCGCAACAGACACAGCTTACAAGGTGAAATGAGTAAAACATAAATAGCTACAGAAACACTGTCACTAGAGGTTTTGCTGTTAACCTAATAAAAGTTTCCAGTATTTGCGGTCCACTGTTGTATTATTAGGAATAATAGACCCTTACTGTTGGTATAAGTGGTCACTTTGTTGCTGTGTAAGTGGGGCGACCAACGATGAAGGGGGGGGCACAGTTTATGAATATTTCCGGTCAATTTGGCTAAAATTTAATGTTACTGCTTTGTAGTCCTATGACCCTGTATAGAATAAAAGCATATAGTCTGTGCGCTCTGAACTTTATAGAGTATAATATTCGTGGATATTATAGGGTATATTATCCCATAATCTTTCTTCAGGCTGAAAATCTTTACCACACGTTATTATTTCTCACCTCATTTAAAAGTCCCGTTCGTTTCTAAGCTCCATGTTGCCAAATGAAGACTGTAAATACGCTTTTATTTTCTCCTTTAATATAGAATAAAGATAGAACCTCTACATATTGTTCTTAGCTGCAATGAATGGATCATATATCTTCTTGACGAATAGAAGCCTTTTCTATGCACAGGATTCCGAGACACAGAGGCAGACATCAGATAGAGGCCATATGGCCCACCTAGATTGCCCATTTACACTACAAAATGTTTGGTGCTGCCAGGCTTAAGACTTTAATTACATACTTTAGAGGTTTCCCTTGTGGCCTTAGAAGAAAACGAAAATTCTTTCACTGTATTTACTCTCCTCACTCTGCTGTAGAGCACAATTCCCTTAATGGAACATTTTTGTTGGGTTTGCGGCATGCAAATCTAAAATGGGCTGAATCAGACCTTGGTCATTAAGAGGCCACCCTGTTATCTGTGGTGTATTCACATGCACTGCTGGAAAGGCAGCCGAAACTTACACACTTTTATAAATGGATAGGACCTGATGCTGACTTTGTAAGGCACTTAAATGTGTTTTTAGGACATTTTTGTATCCTTAGCCAATCTGTTTTTTTTCTTTTTTATAAATATACCCTGTAGTTTTTATAAGCTTGACACAGATGTACTATATATATATATATATATATATATATATATATATATATTCACCAAAATCTATAAGACCATAAAAAATGTATAGCGACTCTCCCATGGCCATATACAGAGGCAATGTATTAAAACATTAAAATACATTAAAACATATTAATACTGTATTGTGTATTATAAATATAAGGTGAACTAGTTAGTACTGCATAAACAGTGCACACTACAAAACCACTCATTGATATTTTCCTCCGTAAGTAAAATGTCATCTAAGGTCCGCTGGTCTTTGTAATGAGAATACTGAAAATTCCAATATGGAACTGATCATTAAATGCCACAATGCAGGCCGAGGTATTCTGTTAGGTGAACAATATATCCTTGTTCATATAGGGGCATTTTTAACAACTGGTGATGGGAATCTATCGTGCACTTCCCGGTAAAAAACGTCCCTCTGTGTGTTCCGCATATTTAAGAAGGGTGCATCGCAGCAGATATTGTGGATATCTGCTGCTTTGCATTCCTTTTCGTTTTTGGGAGCAGTCACCATTCTACAGTATGGTGACTGCTCCCAACCGCAATCTAACAAGTTACAAAAAAAAGTTTTTTACGGTAACTTGTCATGTAAATGACAAGTTACTGAAGCTGGTGTACATTATCATAATTGAAAGATTTCACAGCTGGACAGCGCATGTGTGGAGGGATCACATGAGCCCTCCCTGTCACTCACCGCTCGCTCTCTGCAACTTTAGTTGCAGGGACAGAGCGGAGATGTGTGTGTGCATGCCTGAGGGTTTCACTCGGCGCATGCACACTGGAGTCAGAAGAGGAGCCCCGTTCATCGCATGCTGCTTCGGGAATGAAGAGGCAGTGGTAAGTATGTTTTCCACTTCACAGGAACAGCAGTTTTTCGGAACTGCTGTTCCTGTGTTGCTTTTTTAATAAATATTAGAAATAGTTTAATCTTTATCAATGCGATAAGGATTGAAAATTATTTTTCATATTTTGCGAGTGTTGATAAATGTGCCCCATAAGGAGGAAACATAAAAAATATTTTTGATGCACTGTCATCTGTCCTTGGATGTCAGCAAAGCTTAGGCTACCTGGACAAGTGGCTTATTAGTTATTCATTCCACTGTGCCACATTTCTACTAAAGTCTGCTCCGCAGTCTAGTTCACGTACCTGGTTAAGTATATACACTGTTTTGTTAGCAAAAAATGTATGCTACAACCGTCCTTTGCCTAATTTACTTGCTTACATCATGCTTTCTTGAAAATAAAAACATGACAGATCTGTTTTGCTGTCCATATAGGGAACATTAGTAATCATGATAGAAAGAGAAAGAGAAATTAGTATTTAGTGGGCACACTTTTGTACAAATAATTGTAGTATTGTATGGTAATAAAATCAAAAACTTTATTAGTAATTTCGTTTAAAAATGTCAAAGCGAAATATTAAAAAATTATTGATGTGATTGAAGAACCTGTGATAATTCAGTTAAAAGGTAGAACACTACCATGCTGGCTTGCTGTTCTTATTATATGTACATATGTGCTGATAGACTAAGTAATGTACACACAGATAATACTGATCTGCGTCTGGGAGGTCCTGTAATTAACCCTACTCACTGCTCTATATCAGGGGGAACAAGAAAAGATCAGCTGAATCAATTGGAGCTGAGCTCTGAACTAAGGTAAGTATAGGGTCGGATAGGTCTGTTACTTAGATACACTGTTTAGTGCGGAATATACCGTTAATCATTGTATATTGTATCCATAGACCAATATCTATCCGTGATCCCCTTATCGGTAATTATAATTTGGTGGATATATGGATTATTCAATACAAGGTGTACCGCTAATCATCGTTTTTACTATTCACAAGCAAATGTTAGCTATAGTGACTGATCTCGGTACTGCTACTGAAAGAGGCTTCCTCTGTGTCTGAATACTGTGAAACCAAATTACACTCCTACACTTGCGTACTTTAAGTATCAGCCTAATAATTGTAAATATTGAGAATAGAACAGCAAGCTCAGCGTAACGCCAACGCGAGTTTCGCTTCTGAGCCTTTACAAGGCAACCCCTTGTAAAAGCATTATCCAATTTGTGGGAGGTCATCATGGCAGCTTGCAGTCAGCAAATACCGACTGGAGTTTAAATATCTGTGACAAATTTAAAGTAAAATTT
Source organism: Mixophyes fleayi (assembly GCF_038048845.1). NCBI lineage: Eukaryota > Metazoa > Chordata > Amphibia > Anura > Limnodynastidae > Mixophyes > Mixophyes fleayi. Next base: position 30,934,475 of record NC_134404.1, on the reverse strand, counting down.
ATATCTTGCATGTTCATTTACATTTTGTGAAGGACATATGTTCTGAAGAGTTAACCCCACCATCCTCAAAGCCTGTACTTGCACTTTGAAGTGCATTTCTCATTATTTAACTGATGAAAAGTGAATTCACAAAATAAATTACGCTCAGTGACGTAGTTCACACCATTCCACTGATGCAAGTGTTGGACACGCCTCCTGTGGACTTGGCTACACCCTGTGTGGTGTGACCACGCCCCTCCATGTGCACACTCTGCCACTTTGCATTCGCGTGAGGTGTGGTTTGCTTATAACTATTTGTAACTATTTTTCGAAACTGTACCCCAAAAAAATGACAGAATCTGATAATTTGCAATGGGTAGGAACTTCTTCTGCACCAATTAAGGGGTGGGACACTATATTGCTGGGCCCCAAACCAAAGGGCCCCATAGCCGCTACAACATATGCAACGTTGGAGGTTCCGACATTCAGTGGGTCATTTAAAAGATAGCTGAATACTGCTCATGTACATTGGCCTCAAAGGGATAAACAAGCATTAGGCTGCTTATGTATGTGTGTGTCCATGGTATAGGGAATAATTGATTGTAAGCTCCACTGGGGCAGGAGAGAATATTCTGTGATTATTCTACGTAATATGTGGGCACTCTATAACTAACGGTTTATAAATAAATGGTAATGATTGCATATATTCCGACTCTCCGGGAGCTATGGGAATCTCCTGAATTTCTGGAAGTCCTCCCAATTCTGGTTTTGATAATGCAAAACGTGTAATCTTGCAGCAGTAGAGCCCTGTGATTACATCACTGCTTATCAATGAGCAAGGAGTGATGGCGCTAAAATGCATCAACACCTGGAGGGCAGGTGTACAAAGTCAGCAAGTATGACTAATTGTCCTTTATGGAGATGGACACACTGAGCACTGTAACTAGCACTGACAACAACAAAATAAATAAAAGTGCATTATAAATAAATAAAAGTGCAGATTTAGTCGCGCTATATAAATAGATGATGATGATGAAAATTACCTCACAGAGAACAAGGTTACGTAAATCGGGAAAAAATAATTTTAATTCAAACCCACAGTGGAAGGCAAGCACATAAAATGCATTAATGTACATGTGTTTTAAGTGTATAACCAAGAATGTGCATTCTAAAAATGAAAAGGCTAAAAAATTTGCAGCATTTTCACAGACAAAATGCTCTTCCCTGAATTTCCCACCACAGTAGCAGTTACATTGTATAATTAAATGAGCAGGATATTCTATAATATATCTGTTAATTAATTCAGGGCATGCAATGTCAATGGTAAATGAGGGACAGAAGAGGGACAGGCTGGAAGCTAAGTTTTCATGTACTGAAACTGAATAACAGAAACTGAATAAGGAAAAAAAAGCGTTGCGATACGAACGAATTTTGATCCTCACCACACACCGTACTCCGCAAGGAGGAAGTTAATAGGGCAGCCTTGAAAATAGTTCAAGTTCTCATAGGCTGCCGGCGGCCATGCTTACTCAGGGAGCAGAGTCCGCCGGCCATGCTTGGTGAGGGCAGCCTACAGAATTATTAAAGGTAACACTCGGGCATTTCGACCTGAGAGCAGCACATTGATCTGCTGCTGGACTGGCTCACTGTCTCAGGGAGCTTTTTAGAGGCGGTAAGTAAATGCAGAATGGGGTTTTGTGTGTCTGCATTTTCATTCTCCTGTGTAATCACAATGGTAACTTGTAGATCTTCAAGACACTTTCCAATGCAAAAGTCATGGTTAATAAACTCCAGTAGGAACTATGACCATCATCCTGTCACACAAGCATTTTTGTTATTCAAACAACATAAGAAAATATATAATAATCTGGGTAGTAATTGCACAGTATGAATCATATGCATAAAGTATATAGAAATATACTAAATCTAATACATATTGCCAATTGATTGTGCAAAATATGCTCTTGTTATCTGCAATTACAACTGTGATTTAACTGTCCTATATGAAGCTGTGTGTTTTTGCTATAGCAGTCTGCAATAGTCGTGAGACTGATTACTTCCAGCATCATTCATGTTACTAAAAGTCAGTTTAGTTTCATAGCATGGACTAACCATGTAATGACACTGGAATTAATATCTATATAATTTAAGCAGTGACACTATCTTGGCTCTTGAACTAGTAGATAATACAAGGTGATACTTACTCAGTGTGTATCTTTTAATGCACGCTTTGGTATACAGTGCAAGCCCTGTTGAATTGCCCCAAATTTAAATTTTATTTCAATCCATTCATTTTCAACTTGCTAAACAGTTCTTGATGATCGCTTATGCAATTTTGCAATTCTTGAATAAAACCACAACATAGAATTATACATAATATAAGGTTGCTGAAAATCTGCATAACAAGCCTATGTTTTGAAGCTGAGATGGGCACTGGCGCCTTTAAAGTGGATCAAATAACAGTTGAGATGCACTGGAAAAATTTATATTTTTCTACTTTTTATTTATGTACCTTTTTATATACATTAAAAAAACAAACAAAAAAGCCTCCACACATATAAAACTGCACATAACAAATGATTTGCATTTATTAGGTTGTGCACGTTCAAAATATGCTCAATATGCAAACCAGAAAAGAAAAAATGTGCATGGGGAGAAATATCCCATGTGCCCTTGCACTAAGGGTACATTATTATGGGCAATCGTGCAACCAGCCTTAGTACAATGCCCTGCGCTGTTCAATGGAAGGTGATAATAGCTCATTAATTGATCTGCAGATCACTGTGAGGACTTCACTAACCGGTCCCCAGACAGAGCCTGGACAAATGTATAAAAGTAACTTTGCCTACAAAGAGAAACGGATGTCCTTCTGCAGTCTGGAAGTGTGGGGGAGGGATGCAGCACTATTCATCCAACTGATGCCTGGTTAATGGTGGAAAATGTCTCGGGCGTCATTCCATAATATCCCATAATGTGAAGGGCAAGAGCTGTGGACAACATCAATACTACACTCCTCAAAACATGGGTCAACCACACGTGTTCTGTGGATGGGGGCATTGTCAGCCTGGGAGCTAACCCATTATCATGAATGTTATTCTATAACACGAGAGGTGGATGATCACTCTGGATCATTAAGTGGCAATTAGCATTGACATTGCCTTCACAAATGGGCATTATCAAGCCAAATATGACATCCTGCTCTGTGGAGTTCTTGTCAGACACTTTTTATAGAACTGGCAGGTTGTTCCTCGGGTTGAAGTTTGCAGTGTGTTATTTGCGTGTTTTGCTATACACTTTGAGTAACACTTTTGCTCACTGTTGCCTTTCGCCGGTGATGTTGTTCCCCCAGAATCTCATGCTGACATCACCTTAGAACACCGTTGCTCGGGAAACGTTAGTAAATTGAGCTATCTTAGTCACTGAAGCTCCTGACAAATCTTCCAACAATTACCCCTGTGTCAAAATCACTGAAGTCTCTTGGCAAGCCAGATTTGTCAGTCTGACCAACGAAATCTAATTAGATTAAATTTGAATTCTTGCCACGTTGCAACTATTTTCTTAGAAAAGAAAAATGGGCTGATCAGCATTGGACTTGTGTGGCAACGGCAGCCATTGACTGTCTGTAAACTCGCTGGTATGAGAAGACTAAATACAATTAAGCTGTAAATTAAATATGACTTTATATATATATATATATATATATATATATATATATATATATATATATATATATATATATATATATATTATATAACAATTGACTGAAAAGCCACTTGGCGCAGATGGTGTAATCCATGTCTCTTCTTTCATCAGATGAGCCTCGGCGCTGCATTGACCAACCCTATGTCTGCCTCTGTTACCGCGTCGTCTGGGAGAGGAGCCGCAAAGTCCACCAGCTTCGTCCCTGAGCTCCAGAGCATGATGTAAGTGTCTTACATACACCGTATGCACATGTACAGGCTATTACAGATACTACCAGTATGTTGGGACAGCCTGAAGTAATCTGTTTATGCATTACACACATGAAAATTGCGTAATGAAAGCTGCCATATTTCTCTTAAAGTCCATCCTGCATGCCAAAAAGATGACTGAAGAAATTGCCCTGGTATTAGTCCTACATTTTTTGTTTCATTAATGCAGCAATCCCATATAGAATGTTTTTTTTTTTTTTGTTTAACTAAAAATGAGAAATAATATGAAGAAACAAGGGGGAAGAGAAGCGAAAGCAGGAAGAATGGGGGAGGGGTTAGTGGTGAAAGGTGGTGGGTAGAAAAGGTGTAAAGAAGAGAGAGGGGAAAGTCTTGCTTAGAGTGAGGAGCGATCAGTAGGTAGAATAGGAATAGATAGCAAAGGCCCGTCTAGTAATGGAGCAGTGGTTGATTGTGGTAGGAGGCACAGGGGGCCCAGACTCTGAGAAAGGAAACAGAGGACCCCTCAGGGTGCTGGTAATATGTTCCATTTGGTAAATGTGCTGCACCCTGCTGTGGACCTAATGTATTGTTGGTGGAGAGGGGTTCTTCCAAGAGGCTGCGATTTGGTAGGTTGCCACGCTCACAATATACCCAAATAGTCTGTGGGTGTGGCAATGGAGGTCAGAGATGGGCAAGGGAAGAAGTACATGCTTGTGGTCAAGGGGAATGGAGACACCTAGAACAGCTGGAGCGAAGGAGACAACAGCAGACAAGAAGGGGCGAAACCTTGGAAGAGCTCCACCATATATGCAGGGCAGTTCCGGTGTGGTCGCAGTTCCTCCAGCCGGCATCGCTCACCTGTGGATAGAGGCTATGCAGCCTGGAGGGGAGATTGTGCCACCTGTGAAGCAGTTTACACCTGTTTTCTTACATGCAGACGTTGATAGAGCAGCATGTCGTCCATTCAGAGATATCGGACTGGAAGCTGTCATTAGTTTCAGTCCAGAGCAGGAGTAGCACATTATAGTCTGTAGAAATAAGAACTTTCGAGGACAGACCGGAGAGGCATAGATTCCCAAATACAGTGGTTGGTCTAGTTTGGACTTGGGATTTGACTGCGTGAAAAAAAGCCTGTCCTGCAGAAGTTTGTGGAGCTGTCCCATCGAAAGACCAGGTAGTATATTTACTTATTTGCGGGTTTGAAAAAGTGGAGATGTTGCCTATAGCAACCAATCAGATTCTAGTTATTTAGTACATTCTATAAAATGACAGCTAGAATCTGATTGGTTGCTATGGGCAACATCTCCACTTTTTCAAACCCGCAGTTTAGTAAATATACCCACAGGTGTTTTAGAAGGATCAGAGAACTGAGGGAAAAAAGCTGTTCTGGAGATGTTCTTGAGGAGAAGGGACTCCTGTCCCGGCTCAAACAGAGCGGCCCGATTCGACAGCTTAGTTGGACCAGAGGGGAATCCTGATCTGGGGGGTGGGGAGGAAGAAGGGGGTTATACAGAACAGACAGAGTTCTTCCAAAGTCTCTTTGCTCACTACATCTTGTGTCAGGTGACTGTGGTTGCCATGGTAGTCCATGATACCATACAGAATTATAAATCATTAATAGCAGTCTGAAGAAACAAACCAAGGGAAAATGGTAAATACCAAGATTCTAATTATGGCCTGCCACAGTGACTTTTGTTAAAAGACAAAACACATTTGCTTATGGGATTGCTGCTTTAAATAATCATTTAGTGCAGAGAACTGTATATAATATACCTGGCATATATAGCACTGCACTGGCCACTGAGACATCATCATGTCACCTTCAAATCAGATTGGAGAACTGAAGTAAATTAGAATTGCATATATATCAGTTGTCACTTTCACTTGAATGGATGATGTGTTAGCATATTTAGTACTTCTATTCCCAGCTTTTGCATTTAGACTCTTGTGTTCACATGAGTTATCATTAAGCAAGATGTTGGACAGAGCCACCAGCCTCTGAACTCTGTTTCATTGTGGCTCTTCCAAATAGGAACATGGGGATCTGCAAGTAAGAAATGAGGCATTGCTGTTTCTTTTACATTATAGACAAAGGCCGGGTTATCTATATAATCAGGCCCGTTGTCTGTTCTTACAGGGAGAGATGTGAAAATGCTGCTGTAATAAAGCCTTTATATCCAGAGATTTGTGTCAGAGTTGTCTGCTGACGTGTTACCTTACAATCATGGTGACTGGCTCTGTAGATACCGTTTATTTTTATTCTGCCGTGTTCTCCCCAGCACCTATTTCTTGGATTTCTTCCGGCTGTTTTTAATTGCCACCCGGCTCTTGAAGCCCAATTGAGTATTATAATACAATAAACCACTGTTTCTCCTATTATAACTATGTGAGCACTACAGCCAGCAGTGTGCGTTAGACCACTGACCACCAGTCTGACCAGTCCTAGCAGCTGTGGGCAATAACCTCCAACACTTTTCAATATTATTGCAAAGTATTACACTGCCCCCACCCGGCTGCTTCTTAATGCCACCCGGCTGGCAATATTTTCTTGGGAGAACACTGGTCTGGGAAATGCTTTTTATAAGCTGAAAATCAAACATAAAGAATCTAAATGGGAGCAACTATGCCACTTCTTTTATAGCAGAAATAAAGAACCTGTGGCTCTTCAGCTGTGGAACTGCAAGTCTCAGCATGCCTTGCTTGGCACCTTCCGAGGCCTGAACATATTGCCATGTACAGGCTCTCCTGTTGGATGTTTCCCTGATGCATAGTTTATTTTCTGGCTTCCTTTTCCATCATATCTAGATGATCAGATGTAATTGTTTCTTGTCAGTGCCATTTGCTATGGCACTGAGCTGTTCTCTACATACAGCAGAGCTGGGGCAACAAACAACTGTGTCTGATGATGTAAATACATGTCTGAAAAGCACAGAGGTCAGTCAGAAAGATAAAGGAGTGCATTATGTAAACGTCGCAGGAGAATCCAGTAAAAAAATGTTCTCTGGAGTTCAAAGCTCTGTTTAACCAATGTGGATCAATTTTTTTTCTTGTGTCCAAATGAATAATTCCTGTACATTGGAGGCACCCGTGGTACTATCTGATCTATTTCATGCTGATTGTTTTCTATAAAAGAAACAAAACAAAGAAACAAATGATTTCTGCGCAGAAAATCATTATGCTTGTTTGGCTATCATGGCAATTCCAACACACACTGTCTTCAATCAATTTAATTGTAATTTCTCCTGGGTGAAAATTTTCCACCTAATCTGAACGGATTATGAATCCATCCACATCTGATTGCGTTGGGTATATCGTTACCCACACACTTACACTACACTCATTCAATCCAATTGTCCTGACCAGTTTAAGAATGTGATAATGTTATGGAGGGGGATAGCGGGTCTGTGCTGAGTTGAGTACAGTTTGTGGTCAAGGTTCTATATATATTTTATTTTTTTTTTTAACATGAAAATCCTGGAAGTTTCCAAAAGCCATTTATTCCTTGGTATTTCCTGGCTGGATACAAACCACAGATCTTCCATAGATGCGTGTCCCAGGAGTTCTCATCCTGTATTTGCTGACGCATATCAGATGGTCGGAGGGTCATCCGGGCAGGGAATGCTTCTTGTAGCTGGATCGGATGCTTTCGCTGGTAGACGGAACTACTAGAAGGTTTATAAACCTTATCTAGAGATGTGCTTCCATTATCTGAGCATCTGAAAACCTGCAACGTGCCTGTCACTCTTTTAGCAACTCATTGCATTTAGTTTGAAATAATTATGAAACAAGGAACTAAAATAACTCGTTAGTGTACACTTGGCCATCTGTCACCGAGGCCTGTTCTTGTTTAAAACATTTGGGATATTTGAAAAAAATAGCTGTCCTAAGGAACATTCTGAATAATTTGTTAGCTAGTGTAATCTTTACCTGATAGTGTTGTTGTTTATTTATTTATTATTATTATCATTATTTTTTTTAATATTATTATTTTTTAAACTTGTTTGAGGATGTGAGAAAATTCCTTTGAGTTTCTAAAATATTGCTTTACAAAATGTTCTTATGAACCGATTTGATATTCAAGCAAAATATAATAAATATTCTATTAGACATTTGTGTGGAAGTGGCTACATAGTGCTGTGATCACGGTCTACCAGTGGCTTTTGGGAAACATTAAAATGTACCGGTCAACTAAACACTGGTGGAAGCCAAATTGTGGGTTGATACAATATTTATAATTATGACGTCTACCAATTAATTTGGAACTAAGTGACATCGCTGAGGTTCAAGGCACTTGATTCACCAAATGGCCCAGGGCCGAAGGCAGCACAAGGAACAGTGGTGGTACTCTGCTTAACTTTCACAGTTTTTCTTATGTTGTGTATTGCTAATCAGTTAAACATTGGACTTCGTTTTGGCTAAATTACATACTGTGTTTTCCTACAAATATGAGTTTGGTTTAAAACCATGAAGGTCATGAGGAGGTACAAAAAGGGGGCGTAACTAACATAGCAGACCATGTAACTACCGTGGGGATCAGCAGCATGACCAGGCTTTAAACATGTTCTTTTAAGGATATCTTTAGCCTGGCTCTACATTAAATGTGCAGGAAGCAAATGGATTTCTGACACCTACAGATGAAAGTAATGTATGTACAGTTAAGGCAACTGTGTCATATTGGTAGTCATGTAACTAATACTTTGCAGGGTATTGTGTTTAGATGCGCCGGATCTCTGTGGGTGCGTGGTCTTTAGCTATGATGTGGAAGTGACTGGTTTTTAAGGGTGACAATTTTGTTATGGGGTCCAGTAAGTTATAGGCTATCGTTGATGGGTACGCTTTTGTTTTTTTTTTTAAAATCTCTTTATTTATGAATTTTGAAGTTTTTTACATTGAACAGCTAAGCATGGCATTACAAAAGACACATAGGTATGATGCAAAAGACACGTACGAGACAGGATGGCTCAGCTTAGCAGACACATCACAGGAGGTGCTGTGCCGAGTTGATGCAAAGGTCTGAAAAAGGAAAGAGCCAGGGTGAGGTAGGTGCCATGCATCTAACACGTTGCATCCCTTCTATGGGGCAGGGGTACGTACTGACGGGCACACTTTAATGTGGTTCTGTATCACAGGAAATTTTGTGTTTTAAGGGGAGACTAAAATTTACATTTTAAGTGAATGTTTTAGTATCACTTTCACCCCCCCCCTCCCCCCTCAATTCATCTTTATTTAGATTTTCTTGTTATATTATGAAAAAAAAGTAGAAGAAGCGTTTACAACATGTCTGGGAACAACGGCAATATGCGTGTATACCCAACATCAATATAATGCATTCTCCACGCACTTCTTCATTGGCACAGCTATGCATGAAACACAAGGTCATCACTTTAATTTAGGGAAAAGGCTGCATCAAGTACTGCTACCTTACTAGCATGGATACAGCAAGAATTGCAGAATTATAAAACTTCCTATGACGGTGACCGTTCTGCACAGTTCGGGCAGTAAACATGTGTAGCTTATTATCCGATACCATAGAATCACAATTAGGTAAGTGGGATTCTACATACGCTAGTTCAGAAGACTTGTCGACTTTCTAGCTTAACTGCTTGTTACTTTTTTACAACTGGGAAATGTTTAATTATACAATTATTTAAATAATTTCTGTGATACGTTATTAGCAGTAATATATCTTCTCAGCACACGATTGTACAAGATAACATTTCACAATCTTTGCAGATTGCTAAGAGTTAGAGCAATTGGCAGCACGGTGGCTAAGTGGTTAGCACTTCTGCCTTACAGCAATGGGGTCATGAGTTTGATTCCCGACCATGGCCTTATCTGTGTGAAGTTTGTATGTTCTCCCCGTGTTTGCGTGGGTTTCCTACGGGGGCTCCGGTTTCCTCACGCACTCCAAAAACATACTAGTAGGTTAGTTGGCTGCTAACAAATTGACTCTAGTCTGTCTGTCTGTCTGTCTGTCTGTCTGTCTGTCTGTCTGTCTGTCTGTCTGTCTGTCTGTCTGTCTGTCTGTGTGTGTTAGGGAGTTTAGACTGTAAGCTCCAATGGGGCAGGGACTGATGTGAGTGAGTTCTCTGTACAGCGCTGCGGAATTAGTGGTGCTATATAAATAAATGATGATGATGATGGGCCTGAAGTTAGTGTAAAGGACGACAATGAATTGAATCTCTATTATAAGGCTAAAGTGAATAAAGTGTCCTAATCCTGTATGTGTATGGGATACATAACCCATATCTATACTTTGTACACCACCATATAATGGCACAATAAATACCAATATTTGATTTTGCAACTTGCTAAAATAATGATATTGCTTCTGTTTGTTCTATAACTCCCAATGTTTAATGCATCTGAACGCTACACTAGATATAACCTGGTTGATTGAATACCTTAAATATCACAAAATATTCCCACAAATGAATGGTAGACATCTATACATTACATGGCACCAGAACTGACAAGGGAGTGTGTCCGTTACGGTGGAGAGGGGAGAGATAGCGGTTTTATTGGACACCAGAGTGAAGGAGAGAGGAGTCGGACCACGAGAACGAGAAAACTAATCTGTGAGAAGATACATTATATATATGTATATGTATATGTATATATATATATATGTATATGTATATGTATATATATATATATATATATATATATATATATATATATATATATATATACATTATATCATATAAATGTCTAGTGGCGTGTGTTAGTCTGTCTGTGTGTGTGTGGAAAAAATAAAACCAAGCTGCAGCGCCACCTGCTGGGCGGAGTTATACACTGACCTACTAAATTCTTAGTGTGTGTGTAAAAAAAATTCAGAAAGGGCTGAAATTTGGTATACTAAGATGTTTTTAATTTGTTAATTTAATTTGTTAATTGTTAAAAGTGTTTATAAAGATTTAAAAAAAATATATATATATTTCTTGAAGGAGAAGTGACAGTTGGGAGTGGTTGGTGGTTGCCGGGGGTGGCAGTGGGGAGTGGTTGGTGGTTGCCGGGGGTGACAGTGGGGAGTGGTTGGTGGTTGAGGCCTGGGCTATGGCCCAAATGCATGACAAGAACCTTTTTAACACCTTGAGTAGCTTGATTTGACTAGAATGCATGAGTATCATGCACAGGTTAACTTGTGTGTATGTATGTATGTATGTGTGTGTGTGTATATATATATATATCTATTAAGAGGGAGGCAAAAAATAAAATTAGAAATAAGGATCGGATGGAAGCATTACAATACACAGAGAAGGTTGATAGGAGAGATTTGGTACCTTTCATTACGGAATTTAATAGCTGTGAGAACTTGATTAAAAAAACACTGACCAAACATTGGAGCATTTTACTAAGAGATCCGGTTTTGTCCAAAATTCTTCCAGACAAACCGTTTGTATTATTCCCAAAAAATCGGAATTTAAAAGATTGTATTGCTCCTAGCTTATTAAGGAAAAATATTCCACTAAAAAAATCTCCATGTTTGTTGTCAAATAACAGAAGTACAGTGCAATGTACTCATTGTAACGTATGTAAATATATGAATACGGCAAAAACTTCCTTTCACAATTTTGACAATAGCAGACAATTTAATGTGAAACAACGAATGGACTGTTTGACAACTTCGGTTGTTTATATGTTGGAGTGTTCGTGTAATTTAAAATATGTGGGAAAAACGAAACGCCCATTGAAACTGCGGATCCAGGAACATGTACGTAATATCAAAAACGGAGTACAGAGTCACTCCGTATCAAGACATTGTTCTCTTAAACATAACTGTGATCCTAAACATTTTAAATTCATGGCTCTGGAAAAAGTATCACTAAATGTGAGGGGAGGTGATTTACAACGGAAACTTTCCCAAAGGTAAATGTTTTGGATTTTCCAGTTGGGTACTTTAATACCCTCTGGTTTAAATGAAATGTACGAGATGGCCCCCTTTTTATAATATATATACTTTCTATAATATTTTTATATTTGATTTTATAATTTACTAGATATATGTTACATTATATGGCAATAATTGTCTGTGAAACTTGCTTTTTCAGGTTTATAAGTAGGTTCAGTGTGATGTATTTCAGATAGAGGCTATAGCGTGTAATCAGATTATCAAGCAATTCAATCAGACCACATATCGATATGTTGGTTATTTCTATCATCATGACAATATTTGTCTTTGTATATTTAAATATATATGTGAGGATGCCTGTTCCTTTATCTGTGTGCATAGTTGTACTTGTCATTATGCGTGTGTTGTATTCATTCTGTTGTCTCTAACGGAGGAATTGTCCTTCAATCTTAAATTTGTACATATCGATAAAGTTTTCTTTCGCGCATGCGCAGTATATGGCGGTTCTGCGCATGCGCCAAAATGGCGCGACTGTTCGGTTATAAGGCCGGCTTTTTTGAATGTTCAACATGTGTTTTCTTGCTCCTGAGGAAGTCCCACTGTGTTGGGACGAAACGCGTTGAGCTGTGGTCTCTATTGGCATCGTTATTACTACTATATGTCAGTTACTACTACTTGTTTTAATAAATTGTCATTTTCATACTTTTACACTGCATCCTTTGTCTATCTTCATCCATTTTCCGCCCTGGATGACCTTTGACTGAGGCATTGCCATCTCAGAGTTCACCCTGCATCATCTGGTACGCAGTATAAGCTGTTTGTGTTTTTGGAGGTGTACTCTTAAGATTAACCCATTTGGTGCCGGGCTAAACAATTGATCCTGGTGGAGGTTCTATCACATGTGGTGATAAACTGCATAAACTCTATTACACTATATGTGTTTTTCTATTTTTTTGACCCACATTATCGCTACTGTTGGAGAGGGGGAGATATTACCTCAGAAGAGGAACTCCGTTTCTACCACACGATCATTGACTTCATCTATATGGTACGCATTTTATTACATCTTCCCATATTACTATCAATACTACACATTGGAGCGCCATACTTGTTTATCTATTCGCATATATATATATATCTCTCTCTATATCATATAAATGTCTAGTGGCGTGTGTTAGTCTGTCTGTGTGTGTGTGTGTGTGGAAAAAATAAAACCAAGCTGCAGCGCCACCTGCTGGGCGGAGTTATACACTGACCTACTAAATTCTTAGTGTGTGTGTAAAAAAAAAATTCAGAAAGGGCTGAAATTTGGTATACTAAGATGTTTTTAATTTGTTAATTTAATTTGTTAATTGTTAAAAGTGTTTATAAAGATTTTAAAAAAAATATATATATTTCTTGAAGGAGAAGTGACAGTTGGGAGTGGTTGGTGGTTGCCGGGGGTGACAGTGGGGAGTGGTTGGTGGTTGAGGCCTGGGCTATGGCCCAAATGCATGACAAGAACCTTTTTAACACCTTAAGTAGCTTGATTTGACTAGAATGTATCATGCACGGGTTAACTTGTGTGTGTGTGTGTGTGTGTGTGTGTGTGTATATATATCTATTAAGAGATGTAAATGGCTGTATTTGTGGAGATCAGCATTTATGAGAAAAAACATCTGATGATAGAAATGTATTTAAAGAGAATCATCTGTGAAGCCAAAGCATCTGAGAGGAGAAACATTATTTTGATAAAAACAAACAGACAACCCTTTTGGAAAAGAAACTGTGAGAAAAACGGTATTGGTAAAATCAAACCCTGGTTCTTGTGAGTAAACCTGACAAACATTCATATCCTTATATTGCTTTAACCTGAAGTGAAAGGGATATATAGATTTAAAACATGCATCATCATCATCATCACCATTTATTTATAAAGCGCCACTGTTTCCACAGCACAGTACAGAGAACTCATTCACATCCGTCCCTGCCCCATTGGAGCTTACAGTCTAAATTCCCTAACATACACACACAGACAGAGAGAGACTAGGGTCAATTTTGATAGCAGCCAATTAACCTACTAGTTTGTTATTGGAGTCTGGGAGGAAACCGGAGCACCTGGAGGAAACCCACGCAAACACGGGCAGAACATATAAACTCCACACAGATAAGGCCATGGTCAGGAATTGAACTCATGACCCCAGTGCTGTTAGGCAGAAGTGCTAACCACTTTAGCCACCGTGCATCAGTAAAAATATTTATTTCATAGACTGTGATATAGCTCTATTCAATATTTTGTCCAAGTTATTAGAAATACTTATTTCAGTGACTGAATTATATATCCGTTTATTATATCATCTGCATTGTTAGTGATATGGAATTCAAATACATATCTGGATAAAGTAAAATGTACATATAATGAAGTGAAATGTAGCTACCAATGGTATTATAAGTGCACCAACGACAGCCTGACCAGGAAGTGAGGGATATTGCAAGAATTAATACTGTGAAGTTTTAAGTGTGTTATAACATTAATTAGTTAAAATTATTCTAAGTAATGAGTAGAATAGCCTGAAAGTAATATTAAATTATAAAATACTTTAGTTTGATGTATATAATGTGTTAGACATGGTGATATTTTATAGTGAGTTAGGATTAGTTTATGAAGGTAATTTTGTAGTCTATTAGAAATAGTATAATATCAAAATTACTTAGATACAATAACATCCACAGTTATTAATATATCTATAGTGAGTCTAATACTCAACCTCATACAAGTGTTTGATTTTAATTATTTATTCACTAATTGTACATCTATTTAAAATATATATTTTCAAAGTAAATATTTTTTTATATAAAAGAATAATCTTATTGTGTGTGTGGTCCCTAAGTCGCCCCTGATGGTCAATACATCCACGTCCATACATAACCAGGCTAGGAAGACTTGGTGGAGGCACTGCGCATGAAAACATAAGTCATACACCCACAATCATCATCATCAGTTATTTATATAGCGCCACTAATTCCGCAGCGCTGTACAGAGAGCTCGATCACATCAGTCCCTGCCCCATTGGAGCTTACAGTCTAAATTCCCTAATATACACACACACACACACACACACACACACAGACACACAGACAGATAAACAGACTAGGGTCAATTTGTTAGCAGCCAATTAACCTACCAGTATGTTTTTTTTGGAGTGTGGGAGGAAACCGGAGCACCTGGAGGAAACCCACAAAATGATCTTGCATGTACACCCTTTAGCAGGAGTAAGGGGGTGTTATTACTGTTTTTATAGCATGATTCTGGTTTATCCATATGCAACATTCCTATTGCACACACCCGGCTGTATAGACTTTTTTTTACCACGATCCATGGCCATCTGAACCTTAAATATTGTTTGATTAAAAATAAATTGCCTCAAGTATACCAACATGCACCTGTTACTAATAGTTGCCATTTTGAAATTCAATGGTATGTAAAATCAATAAGTATATGTCGCTTTTTATAATCTACATTTAAAACAATTCTGCTTTAATCCCTTTATAAAACTATACCCTGGTGCATAATCCCTTACGTGCTTATTTGTCCCACCTAGGTCCTAAACTGAGTCATTCAGTTTCTTACACAACATCTGAGCGGTGTTTGCTGACAATCATTATCCTGTAGACAGGTATGAAATATGTATTTGTACTAATGACCTTGTGTACTGAGAGGAGTAAGCTCATCGTGCTTCTGGGAAACTCTTCATGACATGCACAAGAGTTCTTGGAGTACAACTGCTAGTTTGCCTCATGGGTTTCTGAATGACCACGTGAAATCAGACTGACTTTCCTATTATACATTTGCAAGTTTCAAAGGTTCTGTAACCCACAGGACAGACCTCACTAAACGCTAACTACACATCTCCCTTAAGATAAACTTGCTGGAAGCGTAAGATAGACGGAGGGGCTTCATTTTACAGCTGATTTTCCGGCTGAACGTGATTCTGCATGGTGAATGATGTTAAACGTGAGATAATTAATTGTAGGTTTTTTTTTGCACATTTACAATTTTATCTTTGAGCGCTTTGGTCCAATTTACTTCACAGAACATTATTTCCAGCTTGACCGGTGACCTTTCCATTTGTGGGGAGTGAATGTTGGATAATTTTTATATATAGTGTAGATTTTAATTAGAATGCTCTACATTGACATGAAATGAGTAACTTAAAGTAAAAACCGATTAAACAACTGATGTTAATGTCCAACTGATGGCTGCAAAGATCCGCTTTGTTTCACTCATAAGGAATTTTAGTTTTGAGTATCTTGCCTTTGTGGCCTGCTACACCTGAGGAGGTGGATCAGAGGCACACAAGTGTAGAGTAGGCACGTACACACAAGTGTGGCCTACCACCTTGAGGTGTGGCCTACCACCTTGAGGTGTGGCCTACCACCTTGAGGTGTGGCCTACCACCTTGAGGTGTGGCCTACCACCTTGAGGTGTGGCCTACCACCTTGAGGCGTGACCTGGTTGGATCTGCCCTCTCTCTAGATACGCCTCTTTGGAGGCATATCTTTCCCTGGTTCTGAAAGGCTGCTGTAAAGATATTGATATTGATGACTGGGTCAGTGCATATTAAGTGTAGTGTATTAAATAAAGAATAATCTAAATGGTGTGGACTCCCCCTTATAATAAGTGACCATCATCAGTGTTATAGCCTCTTAGGCAGAGGGACGCATTCAAAAGCGGTAATCGGCACCAGGCTACACCAGTTTGGGCTGGTCACTCTCTAAGAGGGAGACGTGGAATGTGGGGTCCCCCTGTCATAAAAATGAAATTGGTCTCAGTCTGGTCTGCCTGGGGCAGAATTCCTTTGAGAAATATGGCCCGCAGAAAGCGTGCACCCCCAGGATGCATCAGCCCAGCCAGGGTAGTAGTGTAGAGTGAAAAATAGATTAAGTACTATTGTAAGTCTTGTCAGCCATTGGCTACCTGGGCATGCAGACATAGAACTACATTCCAGCAGGCCCTGGCTATCAGACCATGCTGAAGATTGTGGAACATATATAGTAGTAATCCTCATCACTCAGAGTATCATGACTGCTGCATCGCTGTACGCTCAGATGGCCTCAGTTAGGGTTAGGAGCAAATCCAGCATAAATGTGCAAATATGCCTCAACCATCCAGGTTGAGATGTACGGTGTGCATACTGATTTGTATTTTTGTCTGTTCCTGCTTGCAGGGGAAGTGCTGCCTTCTTTTGCATGCAGGACTCCATTTGGATGTAGATTGTATTCCCCTCACAGCAGGATTATGTCAAGTTGCAATAAGTGCTCCAAACTTGATGCCCTGTTGTTGTGTTTACAGAGCAATCTGAACTGGTTTGATGTAGTAAATGCAAACAACGCTGATTGAAATGATTTAAATACTACTAAGGTCTCATGCGTTTACCATGTGAAAAAGACTCATGACATCAGTGGGTAAGGACCCTCAAACGCTGGTCATGACTTGGGTGAAAATTGCATTACATCCAACAACACAGCTGCATACTGCAGCACTCATAAGAAAGTAAGATTAAATCCGCTTAGTAGATAAGAGTCTGAGAACGTCCTGAAATGCTTCTGTAATTACACACCAAGACTGAGACAGCAAAGTGTTGCAATGCATGTGTCCCGACAGGCAGAATCCTGCGTAATTATCACTCTGGCCGTGACTGCTCGGTGGCCGATGTTTAGGAATGAATGTGTGTGCTCACTGGTGTTATCTGAGGATACTGTCCTGTTATACTTTGTGCAGTACCTTGTACTTGACAATGTTGTAAGTTCCTATTGACGACAATTAATCTTGGTATGTGTCTGCTTGTCATTTTTTGTCAATTTGTTGTTTTCATCCGACACTTTTATTATAGTTCTATTTTCTTTGTCCAATGACAAGAATCTTTTAGTGTTCTTGGTAAATATTACATAGAGGTGCAGAATGCGTACCGGCAGACGTTTCCTGTAATTCAGTTTGGTGTTGGGCTGGATTCTAAAATAAACTGTTGTCCTACAATCTGTTCTCGGTGGTTGTTGGCTGAGAAGCTGATACCAAGGAATTTCTCCCATGCAGGGTTTCCAGTTATATTTTATTCAAATGGGACAAATAAACAATTATTAAAATATAAGCATTGTTTAAATTGTACTACCTATTTTTCCCTGTATATTTGCATTAAGCACCATTTGCCATATTGTTTTTGTATTGTATGTTTTGTCTGAGATAAATGAAATACTGAAATGCACTCCCCTTGACCTGCTTCAGTCTGGCTTTTGGGTCCCTTCGTGTCACGAAACTGATCTCACCAAGGTCACTAACAATCTCCTTACTGGCAAATCAAAGGGTCATTTTTTCCCTACTTATTCTTCTTCACCTCTCTGCAGCATATGACACTGTTAACCAACCTCTCCTCTTGCAAACCCTCTGCTCCCTCTGCCTTCCTGAAGTTGCCCCCTGATGGTTTGCCTCCTTCTCTGCCTCCGCCTACCTAATTTTACCTATCCTTCCCAAACCTCTCCCCTTCCATCTTTCGTGTCATACATGGGATTATTTACATACATACTGTGAGTTTGTCCTGCAATATTCTTAGCGCAATATGTAAGTCACCTATATGTTTGGCATGCCGATAGCGGGATTGTAAAATCTCATACAAGATACTTCTTAAGCTGGGTACACACTACAGGTTTTTCGTTCAATAATTGGACAAATCAGCCGACATCCGACTGTTTGATCAGATATCGTGTAGTGTGTATACTTACACAATAATCTAAAGTCGATCATCGTGTCGTTTTGTTGGTCGTACTGTTTAATTTTTGCCGAGCAATCACCTTCCAATCCTGCAGTGTGTATGAATTCACCCGACTATCGGCCAATAATGTATCTCAGAGTGACAGGTCTCAGTCTGCCTGCTGCTGATCTTGTCATGATCCACGGTCTCTGTCAACTGTCTGCAGCTGTTTTTCCTTAGAGAAGAGACTGATATGGATGGTAGGGGCTGCTCCCCCCTCTCTCACCCCCTGCACATGTAGTCTTAACCCTCTGTGTGCTGGCTGGAACGGATAAGATTAGTGCAGCATGAGAAGAATAGAGCAGCGTCCTTCCGTTCCTGGGGTTAAACTTCAGCTGCCGGAGATAAAGCTGTCGCACAGAATTTACGGCCTGTTTACAGTTCGGCACTTAACACAGTGCTGTGTCAAGACAGGCTGCCCAATACAGTTGCCAGGCTCCGCTGAACATCTCTCAATGAATTAAGACCTGAGCTGTCACTTGCCTTTTATGGACTACCTTGCAGCCGATAATTTTGACAGCTGAAGAGCAGAGATGTGATGATAATCGTGTATAGTGTGTACACGTCAATCGGTATGCTGATCGGGGTTTTTTTTTATTTATTCTGTCGTTGGTATATCGTTAATCGTTTACTTCTCTGTAGTGTGTACCCAGCTTTAGTTGACCACATTCTGCTTTGCAACAGTGAGATTGTGACTTTTTTTCTTTTTTTTTTTCCTTCCCCTTTTTTTCTTTTGTTGGTAATCATCCTTATGTTCTATTTGTTCTCAAGTGGTCATAGTCCAGTTTTTACGTTTGGAGAACTGCGTATTTGTGGTTGTGAGTAAGGTCTCTTTCAAGTTCCAGCCAGTCTTCCAGTAGTGTCCTATAACAATGACCAATCAGAAGACAGACCCCCAAAGACCCCTCACAGAGTATGTAGTGTCTGTGGATGTGTAAATGATCTATTTATGAAGCTTGTCACATGCCAAGAACACATGGGCCATTGTTGAAACCTTTCATGACTCAGTCACTTGGTTATATTAAACCCTTTTTATTTTTCAGCTCGAAGTCCATTTACTTGTACACCTTTTTTTTTTTAAACAAAAGCTTGTTTCTCGGCATAAAGTCATGGCAACAATAACAGTGGATCAGCGTTTGAGGCTTATTAAAACAGGGGTGGACAAAGTCTCGGTACAATCCGGGGGCCAGTCAGCCAAATCTAAGAGCCAACAGGATCACTTAAAGGGCCAGGCGGAATATGTAATGTTTTAAGCACAATTATTATCTGGCTTCTGGGGGTTGTTTAGCCCTGAGTTAAACATTATAATATACATAACACAACACACAACATAATGTGTGTGTCTCAATTTTATAAAAAGAGAAACGATGAGCACAAAGTGTAAACGAAAACCATGAGGTCAATGTGTAAAGTGACAAATAAGAAACAGAAGCGATTAAGAAACGCTGGTAACAAGTGTAGTCTAAACTAGAAGGGCAGTAGTCAACATTAACAAAATCGCCAATAATATCTAGACCCCCCCCCCCCCCCTTGTCCTTTGTCTTCCTTAAATGGTCTACAACCATGCTGCCCAAACCTGTCTGTGAAATAACATCATCCAGCTCCTCTCCTTTCAATGGTAAAGAGCAAATCAATTATTACATGAATTCAACAATTTGTACTAAAATGTATTTTATTTTACATCCTCTATAATAAAAAATAAAAAATACAAAAATAAATATAAAGTAAAACTTGGCGTATCCCTTTAAACATGGGGTCATTTATGTTTCTCTGTCCATCAGCAGTGAAGAAGTTAACCTGTAAGCAGTTCTTCCTCAGTCTGAGCAAATAAATGTTGTTTAACTGCTATCCTGTGCTTAAGGGATAACGCTCTTGAATCTCCTCTTGTTAATGCGAAGAGGAAATTCTATAATACAGAGAACTATTAAGGCATGATTCATACAAACACTGATAGGCCCACTGGGGTGAAATCATTTACAATCCGTTCCACCTGTTTCCAGCCGAGCGCAGGCGAATGTACACAGGTGGTTTTCTTTTCAAGATGTTTATGGCCAGGCCACAGGGATATGGTTTTTGGATTGAAGATGGGTCATAATTCACTCTTAACACATCGTCAAACCCTACGACTGAGATTTTTACCTTTGTGAAGTTATTAAAGCTCCTTGTGTTTGCCAGTAGCTCTGGATTTTGGCTGACAGGTTGATGTATACTATCTAATGGCTGGGAGGACTTTGCAGAGGATTATTGCACTGTTAACACTGTGTGTGTGTACATGCCATGCACAGTTCCCTTGCTGTTTCCAGTGATAAACCTTGACAGCGCATTGCAGTTGATTGTAGTGTGATGTGCTATGCCCGTGTAGCAGTAATCCAGCAGAGCATTAATACTAGGGTTATTTATCACTATAACAATATATATGGCAAGATAAATATCCTATTTGTATTCATACAGAGCGCTTTGTGGGATGCAGAGCGCTTTCTGGTGCGCTTTGTGGAATGCAGAGCGCTTTCTGGTGCGCTTTGTGGAATGCAGAGCGCTTTCTGGTGCGCTTTGTGGAATGCAGAGCGCTTTCTGGTGCGCTTTGTGGAATGCAGAGCGCTTTCTGGTGCGCTTTGTGGAATGCAGAGCGCTTTCTGGTGCGCTTTGTGGAATGCAGAGCGCTTTCTGGTGCGCTCTCTGTAATACAGAGGAGAATAGTTTTTTTTTTTTTTTTTTTTATACCAATGAAAAGCACTGATATTTTTACACCTTATTATATTAGTTATATTAGTTAATATTGAACTGATATGTGCCAACTGTGCTGACCAGTTCAAATAGGTTTGATAAAGAATGGCTGACTACAGAAACAAATCCGGAGGACATATAGAGTGTTCCACCTTACTCATTTGCCAAATATTAAATCCACGTATTTTACCACATATTTTGCCCCCATTCTTTTGCCACATATACTGAGCTCAGCACACCATAAAACACAGCAGGTAGTAACGTGTAAACAGATTATTCCATAAAATGCAAATGTGGTCATGTAATACAGAATGGCTTCTGTGCAGATGTGTAGTGATAATATCCTGAGTATCGTAGCCCACAGATATGGCAGAACTACAAACCAGTAGTCCTTTATCTCGCTGACAGATTGGGAGATCACATGATATCGTCTATTGATTTACACAGTACCAAATGTCTGAAGCCCTAAAGCAGGGTTGTCCAACCCGCGGGCCGCATGCGGCCCAGCGCGACTGTAAATGTGGCCCAGCGGTTGTGGCAGGGGGGCAGCGCTGTTAATGGAAAAAATATCCTGCAAAAAAAAAAAAAAAGAAAATACTTACCTTGCGGTCACGTCAGCTGGCGCTCCGGCTCCCTCCCTGGTCTCCTCTTCCGTGTGGTGCTCGCAATGAATGTCGCGGGTGACGTCATCACACCCGACATCCATTGCGTATCGCAGCAAAGAGGAGTCACCCGCGCAAACTATCAGCAGCAGTGAAAGATTATCCAGTATCTTATTGTTGTTACTCTGAATTTTGACTTTCTGCACCATGCAATTATGAACTAGCTGTGTTCTCTGTATGTATCTAATATAAATATTAAGAGATAATTGTATTTTTAATATTTTAAACCATTTTAAATGTGCAGTGCTGAGTAGGGTGAAATTATCACCCACTGTTACCCTCATCGGAGGCTGCTCCATGAGCCATTTTTCCCGCCACCGTATCTTTAAATCTCTGTAGATTTCTATTAGTCCTCCTGATGCTACCTATATCCGTGACCATTTCAAAATTATCAATAAAAAAAATGATTCATGGGTGCAGAAAGAGAGGAAAAAAAGTTTTTGGCATTTAATTCCCCGAACCCCACTAAGGGACAGATGCAGGTAAGCTAAATTGCAGCTGGTAATGAGACTACTGCTTTAATCATGATTCTGCAACAGGTTTCCTAACTCTTACTAACTTCATTTCCAAGTAAGTTTAATATGTTAACTATGTTTTCTATGTTTTTTTGGGATGATCAGCTATCGTTAGGGTTAGTGTATTTTATGTGCGGCCCAAACCAACTCGTCTTCTTCCAATGTGGCCCAGGGAAGCTAAAAGGTTGGACACCCCTGCCCTAAAGCCATGTGAGCAGAAGCACATTAAAGTGTATATGGATTTAATTTGCAACCTAACAGAAGTCTGCTACTACATAGTAACTCCATCATCTGCTCACCCACGTGGAGGCATGGAGATTGTGCTCGATCTTGCTATATTATCACTCTCTATTACCGCACTATTACCACGAGCATATGACAGAAGATTCATGTAACGTTAACGGACATGGAATCTTAGTGTCTTAGTTAAGAACATGGTACAATGCGCATAAATGTGCTGTTGCATATATCCGTCATTATTTGAGTGCAGTATAGAAAATAAAATCGGCTAACTACACATTTGTACATCTATTATCATTTATTTATATAGTGCTACTAAGTTGGCAGCGCTGTACAGAGAAGTCACTCACATCAGTCCATGCACCAATAGAGCTTACAGTCTAAATTCCCTAACATACACACACACAGACAGACAGGCAGACTAGGGTCAATTTGTTAGCAGCCAATTCACCTACTAGTATGTTTTTGGAGTGTGGGAGGTAACCGGAGCACCCGGAGGAAACACACAATTTCCTCACAGATAAGGCCATGGTCGGGAATCAAACTCATGACCCCAGTGCTGTGAGGCAGAAGTGCTAACCACTGATCCAGTGTGCCGCCCATCTAGCACGGTTTTCCGCTTCAGAGGCACCAGCACCATAATGACGTGACTGCGAGGTGTCCATAGAACACCAAGAATCGGAATGTTGGGAGGTGTGCAGAGCGTTCCATATTCTTACACAAGGATGTTGTTCTTATTACATTTCTGTGATTCCTCATAAAACTTTTACACTGGCAGAAATCTACCTACACAAGTGTGCTCATAGAAGAGGATATTAAAGCAAAAAAAAAGTTTCAAAGGGTTAAAAGACCATTGTTCTTCATCATCCACAAGTTTCACATTTGTTGCCCCGCCACGATCCATATCAGGCCGGCAAACAGAAAACTCGGCATGTTAACAATTTCCAAAAATTAAGACCATGTAAAAACACATTAGGTAAGTGATTACTATATGGATAAATAGTGTGGCTTGTTCATTTTTCAAGGAATGCAAACATATGGTCCTATAACACAACCTTGAATTAGTTTGGTATGTATTTCTCAAAGGAAGCCTGAACATGCAAGAGCCTTGGCTGGCCCAACGGTATAAGGAATATATAAAGAAAGCTAGCAAGCTTTCATCAAACATTTGTTAACGAGTTACAAAGCAGCATTGGCTCTGCCTCTCTAATATTCCTGTATTAGACATGAACTAGATTCTTGTATGGAAATATTCACAGTTTTTTAAAGTACATGAATGAAATATCTATGTGTATATGGAGATAGCTGACAGGGCGTGCTGGGACTTGTAGTTTCAGACCATCTGGAGAGCCACAGTGCAGGCTCGATATAGACCATAATTGTGGATGTCCAAGACAATGTTTCTCTTTTACTCATTTAATAAGTGAATTGTAATTGACCTGAATAAAAGTGACGCATTCAATAACCTTTTAGCCCAGGAAACACATTTTATTGCCCATGTGCAGGTAAGTCTGGACACACAATAGCCATAATGGACCCAATTTTTAAGTAAAGCAAAAGAAAAGAGTTCATGGACAAGTCATGTTGCAATGCAAGTGGTGCAAATTAATGTATTTTATGTATACAGGGAATACTGGCTGCTTTTGCCTGTAGAGTACAAATCACTTTATTTTTACATGGCAATTAAGTTAGGACACACCCCATCCTGAATCCGAACCTGTCCACACATTTACCCCCCCCCCACCCGCAGCAGTGGAACCTCTTTAAATGAGGTCCAATATGTGTCCTCACGATGGCTCAGTGGTTAGCACTTCTGCCTCGCGGAAATGGGGTCATGAGTTCAATTCCTGACCATGGTCTCATCTGTGTGGAGTTTGTATGTTCTCCCGTGTTTGCGTGGGTTTCCTCCGGGTGCTCCGGTTTCCTCCCACACTCCAAAAACATACAAGTAGGTTAATTGGCTGCTATCAAATTGACCCTAGTCTGTGTGTGTGTATGTTTGGGGATTTAAACTGTAAGCTCCAATGGGCAGGGGCTGATGTGAATGAGTTTTTTGTACAGTGCTGCGGAATTAGTGGTGCTATATAAATAAATAGATGAAGATGATGTTGATGATACTACGTAAAAAAATACAAACCCATAAACTGTTCCACAATATACTGAACAACTTGCTGTGTTATCCATGCATAAACCAAACTTACTCTGCTCTAAGATGATACTCTGTACATTTGTTCTCATACATTAAAACGCAGGCTAACGCCTCACAAGTCAGTTAACACAATATGACCTATATCTTAGCGACCGAATAAGGGTTTACAGGAACGACCACTCTGATTGGCAGCTGGACATCTAGTAACCATAGCGCTTGTGTTATCTGGCTGCGCTGTGAGAATGTCTATAATACTAGGACAGTGGTGAATCTGCTGCTATCGGGTTAAGACGTCCCAATGTGTTCTCTGCATGGTATCCCCCCTCCCCCCCCCCCCCCCCCACCACTTGGTCATCTGAAGAGTTTTAAGAACTCCCTTCATTAGTTAAATCTTTTAAATATACTTGATAGTTGCAGTGACTTTAAGTATAGGTGATATTATACTATCATATGGCCTTAAAACTATAAAGTCTGCATTTGGATAGTCCTGTTCTATAATTGTCAGGCCTGATTCATTAAGACACTCAAAATGAATGTATTGTGTGCTTTTTTTTTTTTAAAATGCATGTACATCGGGCATACACATGTCTGTATTCAGCAAGGAGCAGTGTAGAGATACGTCTGTTATTGAATACGGGTCTAGATCCGCTCGAACATACAATACTCTGCAGGATACGTCCAATACATGTGTGAAATATAAAGTCGCATAAGAATGCATAGAATAAAAATTATATTAATGTCACCTGTTAATGATATAGAGCCTGATACATTAAGGAACGTTAAGCAGAAAATTGAGTACGTTTTCTTACTCAAGTTGTCTGGATAAAACCATGTTACAATACAAGGGGTGCAAATTAGTTTATTATTTTGCACATAAGGAAAATACTGGCTGTTTTTTCATGTACCACACATACTTGATAGCTTATTTGTACACTGACATTTAAAGTTAATCTAGGACATGCCCTATCCCAACTATAAATCTATCATCATATTTTAAATTTACCTCCCCCTCCAATGCAACATGGTTTTGCCTTACTTGCATTTTCTTAACTTTCCATAATGAATCGGGCCCATCTTATTCACCAAGCAGAAGTTGCACAGTCTGCAAGTTTCCAGCTAGGAGAGAAGTCCCTGGACCTGCACATATTAATGTGCACTGATTATCCGTTATGACGTTCTGGCTTGCCTAGACGTCTTCTATCTGATCCACACAGTTGGAGGGATTGTGAGGGTGCGATGATGTTGGGTTGTTGTGCGGATACAGGTTTGATGCATGCGGATTGGTTGTGACATTGTAAACTATGTGATACATTTAATACCCCCTCGGTGCCTTGCTGCTTACTATGGGGGAAGCACTGTGTGTCCTCCGCACTGCATCACATTCATGGTTTATGTGACCTGGGCCTTCTTGGGCGAACATGTTCTATGAATTGTTCTTGATGAACAGTATTTTAAGTTGTAGGTCATGTTTCCTATGGTAAACCTTTATACAGAATTTATGGCACATCTTTATCATGTATAGGATTACAGAGACTCATTGCTCCGTTGTAAACTTATTTTTTTTTTTCTTTGCTGCTGACGGATGATCCTGTCAATTGTTACTTGTTCATTTATCCCGTAACGCAGACGCACAGCGATATGTCGAATTGATGGTACATTACCGTTAGAAATCGAGCGCAGGAGCTGATTTCATATTTAATAAGGTTGATCTTCCCTTTTAATGTAACCTTCATCCCCACCTTACACCTATTCCTGAAGACAGTCTAATTGCTCCTTAAAATTGGCTTCTTTTTTGTGTACTACAGCTCCTATAGAAGCCACTGTAAGCTTGGGAGCAGCATGCTATTGCCTTTTTATCTGTTTGATAATACCCTGTCCCCTGTCTTGTTTTATTACTGTGTTTGATCCCAGTTGTAAAGCCTGCCAATGTCTGCTGGTGCTATAAAAATAAATAGCACTATTAAAGGTGATAAAAAGGATTGAGTAAGCTAGTACTGACAGTAGCACAATCCAGCATCTTGGCTTCAGATAATTGGGTACTTTGGGGGGCATTCCCATAGGCAACACTGAGGGAGGGGGGAGTTTTTGATAAGACTGCACACCCCCTTGAAATTCTAGCTAGAGCAAGAGAAACTTTACCAGGAAACTTATTATAGTTTTTATACTATATATTCATAGAAATGCAATGTCTAAAAAGGTTCTGTACTGGAAAGAGACTAACATGCTAATCAGTCTGACTAATATGCTAATCCTTTATAATATTTCCCTGAACCATCAGCTTGCAGAGTCCAAGCCCTTCACACTGAGTGATTCGCATTCTTCTTCCTGTTTTCTCACTAGGACAAACTGAATATCTAATAAATAACAAACTAGTCTAGTAAGAGGCCTTATTTAATGTGTATAATAACCATTCATGGGCATCTATTCCAGTTTTAAGTGGGATATAGCAGAATGTGATCTCGTTGGTCTATGTGCTGTGTAAATTTGCTACTTTTAATTACACACAATTCTAGAACACTAAGGGCTATATTTACTAAACTGCGGGTTTGAAAAAGTAGAGATGTTGTCCATAGCAACCAATCAGATTCTAGCTATCATTTGTTTAGTGCATTCTACAAAATGACAGCTAGAATCTGATTGGTTGCTTTAGGCAACATCTACACTTTTTCAAACCCGCAGTTTAGTAAATATACCCCTAAGCCTCTGGACACAACTTGCTACTCTGCGGTAACATACATGTGGCAGGTTTACCACACAATTTCTGTGGAGCAGATAAAAACTAAGGTACTGATTTTCCATCCTACATAAAAATGCGCTGTATTGGTGCCGAAGGTTTAATTTTTATATCTAATTATTGTAAACCACTTCTTAGAGACCTGCAGTGCTAGATGGAACAGTGCATTAGCTATTTTCCATGGAGGGTTTCAGTTTAAAAACCTCCCATTGTTTTATCATTATGTCCAGAAGGTTAAGTATAACCTCTTGGGGGTGTTATGCTGTGGAGAAGTTGACGTTCCATGTTGTGTTCTGTGATAGACCTCTTTCCATCATCCCACAGCCTTCTGGGTCTTAGTGTCAGAGAATATCGCCAACACATCTGCCAGGCGAAAGGGCACATTGAGTGCAGTAGTTCTGTGTTTGGCAATCTTTGCACCCCAGCTGTTGTGGAACTATAAGTCTCAGCACGGTAGGTCTTAATTCTAGAACATCTCAGCGGTCACAGATTTCCTAAGTCTTCTGTAGTGGGGTATAGGCTTGCCAACTGGTTGTTACAAAAAGATGAGGACAATAGATTACCACCGGGCCAGGTGATCGCTATTTCAATTCGTTAATTATCTTTACTGGGATTGATTACATCCTCAATAGTATTTCTATTGCATGGTGCACCCACACATGAAAATGCAAATGTAGAAGAAAAATGTACTAATAGGGGCAGATGACCCTGTTAAGTTGGAATAATAATCTGCTTTTTTTCCCGTCCCATTCAGGGGCAAACATATAAAATACCATAGACGTGAAAGCTCCTTTATATTGTGGTAAGGAGCAGGGTGACTGATAAGAAAACTGAACTAATAAAACCTTGGTACTGAATGCATGTATTGACTGATATAAAAGTGAAATGTTACATGTTATGCAGTAAGGAATCACCCTCCCCACGGTCTCCCATCTCTCTGCATCCTATCCCGGTCATCTATTTGTCCCCCCCTCTCCAAACCAGTGCTGGGGCATTCTCTGAGTAAATCATTTGTGCAGCACTTGGCTGGGGTATATCACGTTTTTAAATCCGTGGAAGAGCTTCTCATTGAGGATGTGTGGCATTCCTGCAAAGGTTAAATCAATAAAAAAAAAAACCCCGACTTGGCCTCCTTCCTAAGCATGGCCAGAACAGGTAGACCGTTGTTTAATTTACGCCTGGATTTCTCCATCAAATCATTACAGCGCAGTAAAAAGAATTTGTTAAAAGTTTCCTTAGCAACTGCGAGAGCTGTACACATATCTTTTTTTATTCTGCAAGATGCTATCTGCTCTGCTGCGATTGGTACGTCTTTTAGGACGAAGACTGGTTTGCACAATACATTCGCTGTGCACACGGGTCTGGCCAAGCTGTATCGTGCCATTTATTTTATTTTTTATATATATAAAAAAAATAACTTTTTAGAATCCTGAAGAGACAACGTTCTAAGACAACTCAGGTATGTAAATCTGAAGCAATCTCCATTATTAACAACTGCAGGGACTTAAACATGTGTTAATTGCTACCTCAGCCAGGCATGTAAAGGATTAAATGTAGAAATCGCGGAGTGAAGCAGCAGCTCCGAGTTTTATCCAGCAGCAGTTTTAGAAACGTAGCCTAACCCTGCTGTTTTCATCTGCATTAATCCAATATGTGCATTGAAGCTAAGGTTTCATTGCTCTGTTACACCTCGCTGTGTAAGATTTACACCCATAAAGTCCCCCCCCATCACCCCCCCAAGTGTATTAATGGGATTTTTTAAAAAAAATGAATTTCTCTCGCACAGTAGAGGTATATATTCCAAGAAGAAAAAAAAAAAATGAAATTATTTCCAAGTGACACCTCACATCGAGCATGTTGATTTAATATTTTCAATATCTTGCATTTCTATTTCAGCTGACTGAATTACTACCCTCTATGTTGTTTCTGGCACTTAAAAGAAGCGGTTGATTATTTTTTTTTTTTTAAATGTAACCTAAAATAAACTTTTTCTTTTTTTTCCTTTCCTTTTTTTTTTTTTTTAAGTTATAAAGTTGTGAAGAATCAGAAAGGTGCCTGTCTCTG
This sequence comes from Mixophyes fleayi, assembly GCF_038048845.1. NCBI lineage: Eukaryota > Metazoa > Chordata > Amphibia > Anura > Limnodynastidae > Mixophyes > Mixophyes fleayi. The sequence continues at coordinate 30,904,860 of NC_134404.1, read as the reverse complement.
TTTACGGTTAACCCCCACGGTCCCACAAGAAGGCGTATAGAAAGGTAGAAGAAGGGATGGATGTTTGCTACTGAGACAGTGTATCAATTTGTGTATGTGTGTGTGTGTGTGTGTGTGTGTATATGTGTGTGTGTGTATGTATATATATATATATATATATATATATATATATATATATATATATATATATATATATATATATATATATATATATATATGTATATATGTGTGTGTGTGTGTGTGTATGTATATCTGTATCACCATTGTCCCCTGAAACCTCTTCTATAATCAGGGAAATGTGGCGCTTATATACCCCAACTCTTCTTTCTGAACGTCTTCTCTCCTCTGCTATTGTAGGTGTGTTTCTTCTCTTGTCTTGTCATTCCAATGCTTGTGTTTTTCCTTAACAGAAAGAGCTCAGACCTGACGCTCATTCCGTTGAGTATATTATGGTAATATTACTTGTAGTCTACACGGAATGAAGGGATGTCTTTTTGCAGATGATATAAAGATTTGTAACCGGGTTGATAAACCTCAAGCAGTAAAGCCAATGCCTAGTGAATCAGGGCAAATGGTAGGATGGACTGACGTGTGTCATTTTACATTTAACACATCACAATGTAAAGCAGTGCACGTGGGGAACACAAAATGCTGTAAGAGGGGAGGGGGGGCTGGGAGTGCTGGTGTAGATGACGTTAAGGTGGGGGAGCAGTGGTGTATAAGTGGTTGTGTAGGAAGAGGTACTTAGTAGTCGGAAGAGGGAGGTTATTTAGGTCAATGATACACTGTGATACCATAGAAACATGCAAATATATTAAGAGTATAAATAAAGTTCATGATGGCAGTATTACTATAAATAAGGGGGGGGGGGTGAGGGATAATAGTAGGAAGAAGTGTCTTACAGAGCGGGCGATAGATCCGCGGAACAGTCCCCAGCAGTTGTGGGGGGCTTGTACAGTAAGATAATTCAAGAATGCATATGGCACTCCTATATCTATTGTAAAGACATAGAGATAAAATATTAAAGATGAGACTACTGTCCACCTCCTCAAATGCCACCAAAAATAAACACTTTAAGAAAAGGGCAAAGTAGATGGACTTATGGGTTCTGCTCTGCGGTCAGTCTACGTTTCTAGGCACCAGATGTTTGGCTTTTAATATTTTTGTTTAATATAATTAAAAAAAAAAAAATGCAATTACTGTAAGATGAATAATGAAAGTAAATGTCTACAAATTGGAATTGTATACGTTGTAATTGTTGTCATAATATTGCTGTTTTTATATATTGTGCCGTATGTAGGTCTTGGGAAGACTTTATAAACGTGAGTTTTACCCAGATAACCTTAGATCACTCAGATCTATAAGTAGACTATAAATTGTAACAAATTCTGAAACGTTCTCAGGTAGAGCGATGAATGTTGGGACGTTGGAAAATGACGCTAGTTAAATGCATTGAGAAAACCTTCTTCTTTATCCTTTTTAGAAGCGCTCTCATTAACGGGTTACAAAGTGTATATGCAGTAGTGTATTATGTACTTACTATGTAGCAACAAAAAAAATAAATTGTACAATTCAGTAACACCTATATAGACCTAAATGTAACTTTTTTTTTTTTTACAAAAGAAAAAACTTTTTTACAGTAGTTAAAAACATAACCGCCGTCTTGGTATTGACCTCTAAAATCTTTGCTTCAAAATCAAGTATTTGCCATAGTGATACTTTTTTAAAGAAAAAAATATATATATTCGCTGCTTGTTTTAACAGTAATTTAAGTATTTTTCTGGCTGAAACAGCTCTGCGTTTTGTGTAGGCACAATCTGATGCCTCTGCTGTATTCCTAACACACAGCTTGGCTCTGCAGTAACTGATTACTAATGTGTGGTGTTATTCAGTTGATTTTCTTAGGGGGGGGGGGAGAAGGCGTGCTGGTTTAAGTTGGTGCAAAGTTTCTGTCCAGCTAATGAGCATTGATTGAAACAACACCGTGTTTGATCAAACACATTTCAAGGCTTGGAGACCACAGAGACTTGCGTTCTGTAATGCTTTGTGCCTGGCTGAAATGTAGAAATGAAAAAGATATACATTGGTTTTTCCTTCACACGAGCGGCTTTTGTCAGTGGGACTGTAGTAATCTGGTGGCCACCGTGAAACATTGCCACGGGGCTGCACAGCGTTATTAAATAGTATTATATAGATGCACAGCGTTATTTAAATAGTATTATTATATAGATGCACAGCGTTATTAAATAGTATTATATAGATGCACAGCGTTATTAAATAGTATTATATAGATGCACGGCGTTATTTAAATAGTATTATTATATAGATGCACGGCGTTATTTAAATAGTATTATTATATAGATGAATAGCGTTATTAAATAGTATTATATAGATGCACGGCGTTATTTAAATAGTATTATTATATAGATACACAGAGCAATATTTCTGTACATGGAAGGAACGTATTGTTTCACTTATCTCTCTAGTGAACTTTATATTGGATAGTTGGGATGGAAAGTTTCCCCTTACATCTTAAGGATCGCTTGCTTCAGATCAGATGTATCACATGATAGTGTAATATTTTTTCCTAAAATATACTTTGAGGTGACTATTAATAATATATATTTACTAGGAAAAACCTAAGACAATGTAGCTTCATTCAGTTACTATTTTTTTTTTTTTATTTGACATTTTTTATTATCCTTTTTCAAGAGCAGACATTTCTCAAGTAATGTTTTACTTATTAAATTGTTATTTATTCACTGCTCAATCCACATTTTATTTGTAAAATGTATTAACCTTTTATTTTGCAAATTTTTCTTGATTAGTGGGCAATTGAAAACATAAGTATAAAAATAATGGAAGCAAAAATATTCTGAAATCGTAGCTGTTACTCGGAGATCGATTTACAGTTTATAGTTAACACTTTTGGGTAGTAGATACTCGTTCCTTAGACCTTAGTCTGGCTATCACATGTGGCAGACACTTGGAGATTAGGAATGTCAGTCAAGGTGCCGACACTGAATCGGTATGTGTTATGACCGGCGTACACAGGCAAACTATAGTATGTCATAGCTAAATTACTATTTAACTGTATTAAAACCACATTGCATAAACACAGTGGTTATTATAATTGGGCTGTAAAGAAAAAAAAAAAGTGTAAAATAGAAAATCCACAAGAAATAAATTGCAGCATTTTGCTGATTACTAAATGAATATAGTTTTTATAAATGATTAATTAAGTTATGAATTTTTTTAAATTTTTTTTTTTTTTTGGGTTCACATTTGCCCAATTTTGAAGTTTATAGATCAGAGAAAATCTCTGGGGAACATGCATGCTGTGTTTTTTTAAAAAAAAATAAATAAATAAAAAAAAATTTGATATGTGTAATTTATTTTTTAAAATTTCATTTGCATGGACATAAACTTGAATGACACCGTAGGAATTAATTTTTGTTTTGACATTTTTTTTGTCTGTGAATTTATCAGCCAATTTTGAGGCTTTCAAAAAACTGAATGGAACCCCTTGCTGTAGATGTAGCTCGATGCTGGAATTGTATTTAATGTATCAAAAGTTATGTAGAGATTATGGACACTGTTTACTCAGAGCTAAAGAAATATACACTACAACGAGGCGCTGACGGGCCTGTTTTTAAGAGGTTCTATACATCATAGAATATACACGCCCTCAGTTTGGTTTTTTTCTCCAAAAGTCGTTCTGTATATCTACTTCCTGTCTGAATGTCGTCTTCCTTGTGTGATTCTCCATTTAGGTGGGAAAGGAGAACACCATCTTTTTAAATATCTCTGACAAATACGCTGATAGTGAGTATATCTCTCAACCTCAATATCTGCATCTAAACTCCCCATCCTGCAAAGGGACTTATTGAAGTGAAATTGAGATTTGTTAGACTGTGCCTCCCTAAGCATCACATTAATACAGATAACAAAAAATGCAGTATAGAATGTGTCTTTAAAATGATAAATCGAGATTTAAACTAAAGTAAGCACAGCCAGACTCTGCCTGTGATTGACAAGTGTGATATTAGTAAACAGCTGTCCAGAGTTATTGATTTTATTCCAAAGGCATTTCTAAAATGTTTGATAACATTCTAATTATCCCAATTAGACTCTTGTTTATTTAAAACCGGATTATTGTCCTCACCGTTATAGAGCAAGTGTCTTATTCAGGATGGGACTTTGACAAGTAGAAAAAAGGATTTGCATGTTATATTTGGAAGTGCATGGGACTACATAAAACTGTAGATGTGTATTAGGATAACTAAATTGAATGCTATTAGAAGGAGAACATGCAGCCTTCAGCTGGTTTCCTCCAGTCATTCCCATAGTGTATCTTTGTTAATTGTGGTTCAAGCTTAGGGAAATATGTCACAATTATGTTACACGTATTTGATGTTTTCACTGCATGTTATTATATAATGTATAATCCATTTATTTCTATTTACTTTGCTTCTAATCTCACATGTAGCGCTGTCAACATAACCAATATCCTTTTTTCTTCTTTTGTGTTTAAGAAAACAATACAAAATACATAAACATTGAAGCCAACATTCTTTCCTCTGGTAGATTTGAGCTGTACGTTTGTAAATAAATTTGGTTGATGCCTTTTGCCCTGTAACAATGCAGAGGAAGCAGAGAGGTTAACACAACTGTGGGCGATTTGAGGAAGTCAGAACTACAGTGTGTTCCTATCAATAAAAAGGAATCTTTGTGTAATAAAGCATATAGTTGCATTGTGGTCCACGGGGAAGACCTCCTGCCGTGGCCACCCACATTGAAGTACCCATAACCAGGGTCCTATAAAGCCGGGCACGCTCTCTGAAAATATTTGCAGTCTCACGCCACTTGAATAGAAAGAAAATAATGATGCGGGCAGAAAATTAGCACACGGGGGCTGTGTGTAAACCCGAGTAAGGATGCCTAGGAGGTAACGCCGAGAGAGAGGCCTTACCTCCCAGCTCTCTTTTAAAAGGACAAGCTATTATATTTAATGTGTGGCAGGGTGTTCTGAGTCTCCGAGGTTACATAGTATTGGATTAACCCCCTTTAGACCAAGAATAGCTTCCATCTGATTGCACAGAATGTCCCTCGATACAAAGATGGTTCAGTTTACACTTTTGATTATACTAATATTTCTTTGCAAGAACACATCGCTTTTTTTTTTTTTATTATTTAAACATATTTAAGTAAACGTTGACCATTCTCAATATATGTCAGCAGGCACAAGTTAAAATATTATTAAACCTATTTTTTTAAAGAAAATTGAGTTTGTGTTACAGTAGCAAATATTCATATTATTATTATATAGCATCAGTCATATCGCACAGAGTTGTATAGAGAATATATAATTATTTACATTCGTCCCTGCCCCATCGGAGCTTACATTCTAAATCCCTACTATGTGCACACAGACTCTAGGCCCATTTTTTCAGCAGCCAGTTAACCTACCAGTATGTTTTTGGCCTGTGTTGAGGAAGCACACAAACACTGGTAGAACATACAGATTCTACATAGATAGGGTCCTCTCATAGGAAATCTGACTGATGGCCCCAGCACTGTTAGGCAGCAATGTTGACCACAGTTCCACCGTGCTGCCACAGATGTAAACGTTTCCCAGAAACGCAAGTATTGCTCTTGCTGTGATTGCCTCCACAGAAAGCAGTGGCAGTCGTTTTTCGTTCTTGATGTTGAGTTGTAATAGTATGGTTATATGACTCTATTTAAAGCCATGTGTGTTTACCTGACTTGCCTACAGGTGTAATCCCCTGAGTCTTTAATGATGCATAAGTGATCCAGGTATCGTTATTGTATATATGAGAACTGATACTGTGCGTTTGTTCAGTATTAAAACAATGGTCAGGGTCAATCATGTGAGATACCACAATACTTGCGCTCCTTTTTGAGACTCCTCAGAATGTTACTAAACTAGTAGGGAAGGGAGCCATTCTTGTAACAGCGCATTTCAATCCTAGTAAACTATGACCTCACTGAGCCACTTCTCTTATCATCTTTACATCCTAGTACACTGATTGGCAGCATTGTCATGCAGTTTGGTTCATGAAACAAAACAGCTGCCTCTGCTTTGTCTAGAATAAGGAGATATTTATTGTACATGCCCACATATATATTGCAGATATATATTGCACAGGCTATCTGAAATTCAGCAAAAATTCTACACGTATATGGATATTAATAGAAGAGGACAGTGACTACTTGTTGCAGCTGGTCCAGAAATGGCAAAAGATTAGTGACTATATGAAGATACTGGTCTTATGGTATTGCCAGACTCCTCTGGGATCGGTTGGTACCACTTGCTGGCATAGTGGCTCAGTGGTTAGCACTTCTGCCTCACAGCACTGGGGTCATGAGTTCAATTCCCTACAATGGCCTTATCTGTGTGGAGTTTGTATGGTCTCCCTGTGTTTGCGTGGGTTTCCTCCGGGTGCTCCGATCTCTGCCCACACTCCAAAAACATACTGGTAGGTTAATTGGCTGCTGACAAAATTAACCCTAGTCTGTGTGTGGGGAATTTAGACTGTAAGCTCCAATGGGGCAGCGATTGATGTGAATGACAAATATGCTTTGTACAGTGCTGCGGAATTGGTTGTGCTATATAAATTATAAATTGATGATGTGTGTTTTATTTCAGCTTGGAAATTAAGCATCGTCTTGTAGAGTGGACTTATTTACTCGCATAGTATATGTATATTTTACATGACCTTCATATAGAAATGAGCGATATTGACAGGAAAGGAGGCCATTGGGAATGATTTCTGCCCTGCTAGCCTAGAGCTGCAATTTCCTTGCACAGAATCCTCCCTTCGCTGCTTGAACACTTCTTCCCCCCTCCTTCACCTTTCCACACTTTCATGCTGTTACTCTCAGCTATACAGCTTCCTTTGTCTTGGCACCTTACCCCATTAAATCCTATTACAGTTACCCTCGTTTTAACACCTCTTTATAACAGTTGAAATACTTGGCTTAAAGGATGTTTGTACAACATACACAGGGTGGAGTGTAGTAAAAAATTCATGGTTTAATGGTAGTTCATAATATTAGTTAAACTCAGGTAGGTAGGAATATTAAAAAAAAAGAAATGTAATCTGTAGAGAAACACAACATTTTTCACTCGTGGCATGCAGAGCGTATTGCGATCCCGCTATTAAGCGTAAATCTAGCATCTATCCCCTTGTCTTAATGGCTTTTAAATCACTCTCCATGTATGAGTAATGTCAGCCATTATCGGGAAGACGTGATAATGAGCGGCTGCTTTCTTGGTGTCCCCGAATGTTTTGCATCGCAGACTAGGCTTTCACTCCCGTTCCTTATGGATCCGAGAGGGTTTTACTGGGTATTGAATGTATAACAGCTAGTTCTGCAAAGCTGCGAGAGAACAGTGTTTGTAGGAGAGACTGAAATCTTATCCCCGGCCATAAAAATAACGACTTTTTTTTTTTTTTTTTTTTTTTTTTACCTTTTTGGGTGTCTAAAATCTGTGGATGTTAATGAATGCAATTTGCTGAGATTTTCAGACATGTTTGCTATTTTTGGAACAGGCCGGTTGTTTTAGAAAACTGATCATTTATTATGATGTATGAAAAGTGTATGTTATTCCTTGTCTAGTTTCTGGGTTAATAATTGGTGGTGGATTGTTGTCACGGTTACAATTGTGTATGTGTGGCCGTCATTAGCGCTGAGCTTGCCTTTAATCCTGCCCATGTTGGAACAGTAACGGACTGATTAAACCCTGGGCTGTTAGGCAACCCTACAGAATGTGTAGGATCACTATAGTGATTGGTAATTTGAAAGCAGGACTATATTGTAACGTAGCACACTGCTGTCTGAAGTTTTCGTGTAGGGGACGAAATAGTTGCCGTAAATATGTGTTCATGGTTATATCCCATACAGTCCAAATTCTACCACAGCTATAGAGGTAGCGTGGCTTCACTGCGCCATCCTTCAGCTGCCGTCTCTTGCCCCTTTTTGTTTCCGCTAGATTGCAAGCTCTTCTCCCACAGGATCCTCCCATGTGACATTACGCAGCATTATATTTTATGCTGGCACTTTATCATAATAAATAATAGTTGTTTGCTCAAGAGAATGTTACGGACTGGTATTGGAAAGGTTCTGTCTGTACTCTGTATGACAAGCTGCTGTGATATCACATTCGATTGGAGCCAATAGAATCCCTGCATTATTTAGCTTCTGCTCTAGAAATAATAACGCCAAACATTCTGTTACAGACAAATACATTTCTTTTTTTTGTTTAGTATGATGACTGGTTGAACAAAGAAAACTTTAGCTAGTGCACCAGTGTTGGGCAACATGAATGCAAATGTACAGCAAATTAACTCGTTCTTTAGAATTAAGCTTGTCAGAGGGGGGTATAGTTAGAAGGGAAGATGGAATGTAATTTAACTGCTGGGGCATTTAATTTGAGGTGTTGATAGTGAGTTATGGTACAAAGTGTTGCAGATCCCTCCTTACTGCAGTATCTGTACATAGAATTACTATCCATGAATAAATATGGGATTAGATCTGATTGTTATTTAATTAAACTGTCTGGTGTGCAAGTATTCGATACAAGAGCGTGAAAGCGGAATACAGATGCTGTCCCGAGTGAAGTGACTGCAGTCGGTGTCCGTATAGTATATTATCAGTGCTGATCAATACAAATGTAATTTTAGAATTTCATTTCTAATTCTAATCTCTTTCCTTTCCCTCTTCATATAAGGACAGTAAAATGAGACTAATGCCTACAATGGCAACGAGAAATGTTCTAGGGAATGAAATGGCTGAAAAACAGGAATTTCTTATAAAATGAGTTACTTCGCTCTTTTTTGCAGTAATTGAAGAAAAAGGAGCGCCAGTGTTTGATATAAAATGTCAGTTTAATTCAAAATAATATCTGGTACTGAATAAATGTTTATATTAGTGAATTGATTTTATCACCTACTCCACATTCATATGTTGCTGACGTGGGGGTGGGGATATTTTTTTTGTATATATTTGACACACTAGCTGTTGTCTTTTTGGTTTTGGAATGGTGCGGAGATGACCTTGTGATTGGGTATATAATCGGCTTTTATTCTATACTGAGAATTGTAGCACAATTTTTTTTTAAAGTTTCCTTCAGGAAGGGACAATGAGAGGCTGTTTCATTGACAGCCGTTACGTCTTTCTTGTTTTTCAAACCACAAATGTGGATTCAGATATTAGATATCTGACCGATACGGGTAAGTAAACAATGGCGTGGCACACTTATGGTTTAAGCGTACAAAGAAGAGGGGGAAAAAGAGTGTGTTTCAGGAACGTGACAGCTAAAAAAGACATTCATATATTGCCAGCATAACTCAGATATTCTCTTTTACTTGTTATTGCTCAATTAAAGAAAAAATGGAAACGCTTGTATTTAAACTGTGTGTAGGAAGCGCATATTCATGTGAGTATTATTAGCTATTTTTAAACTTTCATTAGCACTTACTGACGGTGTCTTGCCGGGATAATGATATCTCTTAATCTACACAGTGTTGTGCTAGCTTTATTATTTTCACAAATTGTACATTATTAGAGAGTTTTATTTGCCTGTAGTCCAGCATTCCACCCGATTCGACTGGTTTCCCCCCCCCCCCCCCACCTATGTCCACAATACATTCTGTACTGGAGCATATTGTCTGTCAGTGTCTATATGAATAAAACTGAGTATGACAGGACCAAGAAGAGCCCTGCACCAGACTGCAGCAGACATGATTGGGACCCGTGGATCGAGAGGAAGTGCTCTCGCCAGATTATCGGGTATTGGATAATTTACCTTCAGTTTTGGCTGCAATTTTCCTTTACTAAGATTGAAGGAATGTCCTTCACACAAACGGGTCTTCAGCAGCCTATAGTGAAATGTTTCTCAGTTGACTGGAGAGAGGACTACCCATACGTTCAGATTCTGTCTGCTGGTTCGGTTGTTTGGGATTTATAGGCCAAAAACTGGTTAATTTCTGATCAAATCGGTTCCAGATGCTCTAAAATGGCTAAAATTCAGTCTTTTGATGAGTGTCGCCCTATTGTTAAAAACCGTGGCCCATATAACAACTGGGCTGTAATGTGTGGCCAGCTTCAGAGATGTATAACAATCCTTATGTCCACAAATGTCAGCCCGTGTGACGAGCTGTGTACAGTCATCTGATACAGAAGTCTGTTGTGAGAAGGGATCTTAAAACAGCAGATTATTTCCTGAATTAACCATCTGTTTACCCATTAAAGGGACAATTCATGGAATGATAAGGAGAACACCAAAAGTCAATAAACTAAGACGCATATTCAAAGACTTTAAACGACCTTCGATCTCTACGCACCAGAAAACTGTACTGCGTCAAGTGAGGTGGTGGGAAAACCCCATTCAGCATTTCACAATCTGTATAATAAGTACACCAAACACCCAAAACATGTGGTGTTATTAATACAAAACTCTACATTTGCATAAATAAATGTATTGGGGGGGGGGGGGATAAAGTCACTCTCAATCACAGGATTTTCATTAATGCAGCATAGACTTCTATGGTGGATATAGGTAAAGGACTTTCTGGGTCAAACGCAGACCTATATACTGCTGAACAAGCCACAAGTTCAGTCACAAAAGTATGTGAGTACAACATAGATATGTGCTTAGAAACTATGAGCTTGCCAACGAACCAGTGCACATCCTGGAATTTTAGCTCTGTGAAAAGTGGTTTTAATCCCCCCCCCCCCCCCCCCAACTAATCATTTTTTAATCATTTCATTGACAATCTGTTGCCTGGTTTTGAATATCTTTTCTATGAAGAAAAAAATATGTTGTTCAAACTGCAGGCTGGTGGTAATTCTGCCATCATAACTACAATATTATACACTACATTGTTCTGAGGTTAATTTTGACCGTTCATCTTCCAGCATGACACAGGTATGATTAACCTACAGCATTGGTCACCCCCCCAAAAAAAAATGGACACAACACTTTTTCTCTGTATTCCTCTTCGCACAAACTGATTGAGTGCTGTCGACTATTATATAAATTATTAGTCATGTTCCCAAAACTCTCTTCATAGTTTTGATTTATCTTTTAACCGTAATAGTACTTAATTTGTAGACAACATTAATGCCATTAAATTGTTGTACAATTTTAATTACAAACAGGACTCTGGGTGACAAAGCTGATTGACAGACATATTTTGAGTGCCAATTGAAAGAGGTTAACAAACGTTGCACTAGATAGATAACTTGAGCACCGATGGTTAATATGGCAGATAAATTAGTGATTGTACTTTCGTACTGAGAAGTTGAGTGCGTTTAGCTGCTCCGAATTGTGGTTCGTAGCAGATGTACAGTTTTATACATTGTATAAGGGCTTGTACACATGGGTGTTGAGAGCATAGGCAAAACCTTGTCCTCCCTTTTAACAGAGTGGTCAAAGCAATTGCACTAATTGGGCTATGTAGTTAATGAACGCTTCCTGAGAGCGTTATACTGTACAGAGCATTAATGCTCACGGATACTGCAGGAAATGTGCAAATGCTTGTCAGAAAGTGTTACGGGTTTGTTTGCCAACAATATTTCTTGGGCTATCGGCGTTAAATCGTATTTACCAGTCTTTTAAGAATGCAAGTTTGAGTGCATAATATTCTCGCCCATGAGTCTGAGCCGTAACTTATTTATATATTCATAGAACCAACCTCTATTATGGTTACGAAAGTGACAGCTGTTTCGCTAATTCTTCCTCCCACCCATGGTTTACATTCTCCCGGGGTGAACCATTTAGCTTCTCGAGTAGCAAGACTTGGTATTTATTTGTAGAAGAAACCATGTTTTCTGAAGGAAGCCCATTCTTTATTTCTGCCGCTCTGACTAAAGAAAAAAAAAAGGGGATATGAGCACGGAGACTGAAGTCTCAAAGGCTTATGGGATAGAATGTGCTCCGTTTAACTTGTATACTTAGACGTTTGAATTGTGTCATTGTTGAAGCCGGCTTTTAGAACTCCAGTGAACAAATAATATTTCCTGTTGTAAACTAAAGGGAAACTCCAAGTTAAAGGCATGTGTGTTATTTAGAGCGTCATCCCTAAAATATTGCCGAGTTGTTAGAGTGATATATTGGGATACGGTTATCTCAGCCTTCTGCTGGGACAGGCCACACGTTAAGAACCAGATATGTAGGGAGCAAAACCGCTGTACAGAAGAACAATATCTGGTGGGTTAAACCTTAGGAGACTTGTAAAGGTGTCACTTGTAAGGTCTGTGTGGTTTGTAAGAAGCATGTCTGGCCTACTTTTGAGGTTCTTTTGACAGCGGACGATAAAAAGAAAAAAACCCTGTGGAGAATGTTTCAGAGAGACAACTACATTACATAGAACACTGGGGTTAACCTCGTGGAAGCCAGACAGACGTCCTTCTCTAGTTCCATGAGCAAAGGAGCATATCGACTAGCAAGAGAGCAAACTTCCTAAGACTGAGAGAGCTAATTCCACTAAAATAAATCTGATCAAAATGCATCCCTCTGGCTTGTGTATTCACATGTATCCTTTGTATTCACACATATACATAAAATATATATATATATATATATATATATATATATATATATATATATATATATATATATATATATATATATATATATATATATATATATATATTGCATATAGCGGACAGGGTGGTGGGACATAACGCTACTTCTCCTACTTCCTTCATTGTAACACTATCGATTTCCATTCAGTTGCATTCCCATTGCATATATAAAATGTACCGTACTTTAAGTCATAAGGATATGTCATAAAAATCACCAGGTAGCTCAGTGACAATATATAGAGACCACACAAGACCAAATGCTGAGTTACGTCTATACCGACCAGAGATCACCTTGTTGACGTAGAGGACCGCATTACATTAGGAAACGTTCCTTTAGAATGTACACGTTTTGCTAACGAGCACTGAAGCAATTACGTCAGAACTGGCCGTATGTACATATACTATTTACGGGAATTTCTACATGTATTAGCATCACTTGTCCTATATATAAATATATAAAATTAGACCTTTTGCAGCAACACAGAGATTAGTACAAGGCGCAAGAACAGTACACAGAGGTATAACCAAGACATTGAGTACACATAGTAAGAAAGTATTTTGGAAACTTAAGTGTATCCTCTTGTTTAAAAACAAAATAAAATTTCTCGTGCTCTGTAGGATGGCTAAATTCATACATTTTTCTACCACACGATGTAACCAGATCTTTACACAACAATCCCGAATCGTGTGAGGAACAGAGTTTACTCTCAAAATAACATCTCTCTCACTTTGACAGGTAACAAAATCCGTTCTCTTTCTCCTCTACATAGCAGAGTCTCTAATATTATGGACCAGAGTTTTCAGTTGTTACATTGATCCCCAGTGTCCCATTATTCTGTAATAGTGTAAGTACGACTTCTCTTTCACCTCTTATTGTTTATGAAGCCGGTTTTGTTTATATCCTAAAAGGATTATCTGTGCTGCGTTAGATTTAATTCTAGCAATGGAAACTCCACATTGACAATTCCTACATGTGCTGCCTTATTAATCTAGATGTTCTTCCCACACAGTGCGACAGAGAGAATATTTCATTTTATTCTGAATAAAAAATAGCAGACTGAAGCCAGCAGAGCTCCCCAGAACAAAGTATATTAAATCATTAAATAACCTCAAAGGAGGAAGGGCATATATAGGCTTTCAGTAAAGTAAAAACAAACGCTAGGCATACACATTCTGTCTGTCTTGTGGCTCAGTGTTTGCAAAACTTCATCCTAACCACTTCTCTGGTGCTGACAAACCAGTAAAGAGATATATTTGTAATAAATGATTCCTAATATGCAGATATTTTAGAGCTGATAAACATAACGAGCCTAAATTTTGTTTAGGGAACTGAAGCAATGTCAAGTACAAAAATCGAAATACAATGTGGAATCTGTATCCGAGAGGGAAACATCTTCAATAAACACACATTTTAAGATGAAACCACAAGATTAATTGTGCTTCAAGCCTTCTGAGCGGCATTGTAACAGCATCAATGGTGGGATTATTTTTGCAGCCAGATTATATTTATTTAATTTATTTATTATTTTTTACTTTTGGTTAGATGCTGATATTTGTATATGTTTAATTATGGAATGTATGCTCTCTGTATATCATTAATGCCTTATTTAATATATCAGTGAGCATAGGAAGGGCAAAAATGAATAAGAAAATTATTTAGCAATTTTATTAGGGACCATTTAATGCAGCTGTTAATGGCAATTGGTGTCCGTGGCTTCGTGTGTGTTTTTTTTTCTTTGCGTCTGAGTGTTGTGTATAGTGATAAAAAGTCCTAAAATACTAAAATTATTGGCAAATATAGTTTGTAAAAAATAACTTAAAATAAATCCTAAAAACTCTAAATATTACAAATGGTTAAATGTTTACCGTAATAAAAAAAAGGTTTACTAAAACGTCATTGCAAAAATGCTAAATTAAATCTAGTGTTGTTCGCAAACAGGATATAAATGCTGAGGATATTTAGTAAGCTTATGTGTTTATATATGTGTTAAATTCACATTTATAGAGTAGTCCTATTTGAGGGATTCCAAAGTTTTGTTTACACGGGTAGCAGCCTTTTAGATTAATACAAATTTGCAGTTACAGGCAGTGTTTTGTTTTTCCAGCTTCAATAAATTATTTGGAGACCACCGATGTTATAAAATTAAAAGCACGTGGGTTCTGAGGCAGAAAATGCTTTTAATTGTTCAGCGCGGCTCAGAGGGGGGTTTTGAAGTTATGAGAGCGCTGTGTGTGACTGAATCTATTCAATAAAAGATTTATTTGGGTCTCTGAGTAACGTGGATGTCACAATATTACTTCCTCCACCTCCTTCTGTTACTAATGTGCTCTCTCTATTGTCACTGATGTCTAGTGTTTATTACTTGTCCCAAAATAATGGAATGGCGCAATAGCGTCTTCTTTCCCCCTGCTTGTGTGGACGTAAACAATGTATTGGTACAAAGAAAACTTAATGTGTAGGAGAATGAGGGTTATATGTGTTTAGGGAAATATTTGCTTTCGACGAAGAAGACAATTTGTTGGCTTGAAATAGGAGACTTGTGGTAGGTAATCACAGCCTTTCTTTATTTAAGACTATTTTGGTAAGATTAGAGTGCCTACCGTTTCCTCTGTAGCAACGTGTCGTAAATGTATTTATAGAGCCCTGACATTAATTTGCTTAAACTTGGATACCCCCCCCCCCCCCTCCTTTGTCTCTTATTCATTATTTGCTCTACTTTCGCTCTGATATTGGGCTACAATCTTGTAAGCTCGCTGTATATTTAGAGGAAGATGTATAAAATTTACGTGAATTCGTCCACAACCGCGTTCTGGCTGTTTACTTATTTGCTGGTTTTATAGGTTTACTTGGAAAACAATTGTGCCGGACGGGCTCCTAATTGTTTCATTTACTGCGACCTATACTGCGAGGATATATATCTTGTTTGGTTACTCTGGCAGTCGCAAAAAATGTGAAAGCTGGTGATTTAATATTTTGATTTCCTGTTTAAATGTACTTAAATTCCACAGAAATCTAACCATTCCAGCCTCGGCTTTTCTTCCCTGAATGTTATCTTATATGCAACCTGTTAAGTGTGGTTCCCAACTTATTTGTTACTCTATTTTGTTGTTCTTCCTGTGTGTAATGTCCTATTAAATGTGTATGTATCAGGGGTGCTGTTGGAGTGAATATCTATTGATATTGCAGCTTGCAACATTTTCTGCTTTATATACACTTTGTCTGCAATGTCCCAGTCCCTTATTTTGTAAAACTACAATATATTGTCATCTTTACGTCTAATACCCTGCAGTGCCGATCTCATGCCCGGAATGGATTGATTTATTGTTCTAATATTCTAATTTATACGATCAATATTTTTATCTTTCAATAAATCAGTTTATTTATTATTAATGTCATGTTGTATATACATGAAGCCTATTTGTGTCTATTGCACAACAAATACTGTAAAAGATCACAGACTGTTGCCACCTGCTAAATAGGCGTAACATTATTTCTGTTATGACGTTAAATAAAGGTCCTAGATGGCTACTGTCTGGGCCTAACTAAAGTGAGCAGCTCCCATGTAAATCTGTGGCTGCTTAGTGGAGAGGACCGATCCATCAGATAGCAATCTGCCTTACAGCAGTAGGCCCAACAATTAGTCCAATTGCTATAAGGAAAATAAACCAAAGGCTCCCATTTAAAAGGCTGACAGGCAGGAAAAATATACACAGGTCAGACAGGGAAAGTCCCACTTTCATCTCACAAGTGGCCTCGTATCCATCCACTAATCTTTGGGTTCATGCGAGATGGAACAATGTGTAAGCATTCATGACATGAGTGTAAGACGGTGCGTGTTTACATACGTATATGTGTGTAATATATATATATATATATATATATATATATATATATATATATATATATATATATATATATATATATATATATATTTATCTGTGTGTATGTGTGTGTTACTATTTATTTAATATCTTGCCTGCTTCTTGGAATGGGTTAAACACGCTCCCATCGCCTCTTTCCCCATGGAAATCCTCTTTTTTCCAGTATATATCAACAGTGCTGCTCAGTGACCCCATAGGAGGTGAATGAATCCTGCATGTTGTGTGATCATTTTAGCCAGCTGAATTTCCCTTAATCTCTTCTGGAAGTTGAAGAAGAAATCTCCCAATACATGTAAACTGTATTTCCTCTTGTAAACAGAGGGATAATGTGGTCTGGCTACTCTCTATGCTTTGATCCATTAATATACATTTTTTTTCTTCCCCTTCCTTTTTGATTTGAATTAAAAACTGGAATTCTACATATATTAAAACATTGATTATTAGTCCCAACTTCTGGTTAGTCACCATGGAACTGCGGTGGTCTAAAGGTCTATCTGATATTGTTACAAACATATACTGTCATGTTACTCTCATAGGGTTCCAAGTGAAACCTAATGAGGACTAAGTCATCCTTAAGAAAACGACAAATAAGTGTTTTGAGTGACAGCAGGGATTAGTCCTAGTTACCCATGCCTCGCTGTGTACTAGTGTTCGGCAAACCCTACACTCAGTATTCAAATGTGCTGCAAGATAACCAATTGAAAAGCAGCAGTAGGAGGGCTGAGAAGTGTCCCTACCACCAGGTATTCATCTCACCAGGAACTAGTGGCATCACGTTTTTATTTAGTAAAAAGCTTCTTTCTTTTAAGAAGGAAAAGGAGAAATATTGACTGCAGGACCAATACAACAAGCCTCTCTCTCGTCATGGACCGGATTCAGAAACTGTTGTAAGTCCTTGTTGGATATAATAAGCTACAGCCCTGTCAAAGGATGATTCAGCTACAATGAGCACAAATCTGTCTCTGTTTCTCATCATGACTTGTAATTCCAGTGGTGTAATAGGGAACAATTCATTATTTTATCATTGTCTTGGTGCTGTGCGTTTTGTGCATTGTGTCTGTGTGTTCTTCACTGTGTCACTTTTGTTATTTAAAGGGACACACACATCTTCATCCTGGCAGCCCCTGTCTATGGGGATTCTATATTTGGATTTTAGGTGCATGCTTCTTCTAAATAAAATGCCTGTTTATCTGTACAGCAGAATAGATTTGATAGGACTACGCAGAGATACGGATGTCGTGCATATTTGTTGGATTTAGTGCTTCTATTTTATTTACACGGCTTTTCTTGCAAACATCTGTGTTTACTACTGTAGAAATGAAGGTCATTTTGGCACAGAGTAGCTGCTACACAGCAGCTACTGGAAGAGGAGTGCTGGGTCTACCACTGAGCATTGCAGGCTGCTGATACAGTCCTGCTATAGTCTGCCCACAGGTACGCTAAGATGTGTATATATAGTAACTGGTTATACCTATAGATGTGTGCAGCGCTGAGCCCATAAGTGGTCTGGCCAAATAGCAGCCCTGCTCACAGCACATCAAATATAGTGATGTGTTTTAGGGCCGCTGCGGTTGAGGTCCTAGTTTTCCTAATTTCCTTTAAACAGTGGGGTGCCTGGAAGTAGGATGGGAATTAAAGTGAGCTGCTTGCTGAAATGATTAGGTGGCTTAATAGACTCTACTCTGTACATAACTTTGCCCTCAGTGAATTTAAATACCTCTCCAGGTGCTTCATTCAGATGACTGCTGTCCCCCCCTCTCAGCATCTATAACAGCATTCGTACTGCAGGTACGTGAACGTATTTCAGATCTTAGTACAGAAGGATTTAAGAGCAGTTCCAATGCAGTGTGTCTTTTTGTTGGTTAGTTTTACATGTCTTGTTTGTGAATTGCCACTTGGGTGCAGGGAGAAGGGTTTTATTTTGGCCCACCATTCTGCAGCCATGCTTAAAGGGTACTGTGCTGTGTGTGACAATGTGTGCCAGTCAGTCATATGCAACCTGTTTTGTTGGGGGGTCATTTTACAAGAAGTGCCATTCATGAAAGATCAGATATAACTACTCACCCCAAAAGAAGTTTTGCTGACATGGTGTCACAGAGCTGAATAGACTGTTAGACGCCATCGATGTCCTCTGCGTTCTCGCTCTCGGGTAAATTTTTGTTTTGTTTTTTTTGTACGTCCCAGTAGCAAAATATCCCTTGAAGCCTCAAACTGCAAACAGAGATTGTGGTTATAACAGGATAGTGGAAGCTTATTGCTGATCTCTATCTTTTGGATTGTTACCTATTACTATCCTGTACCTACTGTAGGCTATAACAAGACTTCCTAATACAGGCACAAGACGTTAACCCTAACCCCCCATGCTTCACCCAAAAAAAAAGAAAGAATGACAGACTCTCATTACTGCATAGAATGTGGTTTAAGAGCACTTACTGACAATGATGGTCTTGAAGACTGGTAGTGACCTGCGGAGATTAACCATTTAAAAACCAGAGGCTCCGTTCTGTCCTCCTGGAGAAAGTTTGGACCGCACTTGTGGTTCTGTGGTTGTTTGTGAGGCGAATGAAGCATTCACACAATCCAAAAAAGCAAAAGCTTTTAAAACTCCTTTTTTCTGCAAGCAACGTTACTGGAGAGGCAGTATCATGTGGTTGATGACATCAGAGCTCTGAAAAGTGGGACAGTCTTAGACTGTGGCTTTCTCCCTCTTTCTTTTTTTTTAATTTTTTTTTTATTTTGACAAAAGGATCGTGGTAAGGCCTTTCCTGGCATCCAGAAGGATATAGCTTTTTAATTTTTCTGACTCATGAGGATTTGGAGAGAGTACAAATTCAGCATGAGCTCAAACTCCTGTACAGCTAAAAAGCATATGGAGCACAGAAGTGATGTGGTACAACATTCTGTTCAGTGATCGACCCTTGCACCATTTTTATTTCCCCCAATTTCATTCTGAGTTTATTATTGTCTCTGGGAAAGCGTTTATAGCTGGCACTAGCGCTGCATAATGTTCTTGAACAAAAACAATGATTTAAATTCATCCACATCTTTTTGGGTATTGCAGCGAACCAAAGTCTGCTTTGGATTTGCCGGAGTTGGGTTTTTTTTGTGTTTTTTTTTTTTTTTTTTTCCTTTTTAGCTTCTTGTCTTCCTTTAACTTTAGAATCTGTAATTCATTGTAAGATTTCTTTTATTTTTTCTTTTTCTTTTTTATACCTTTCATCTTCGTCTGGTTGCTAACTGCTTAGTTTGGTGTGTGTAATTGGCTGTCACAGAAGTGCTAGCCTGGAGATTCCTTTACAGAGTTTAAATCATGTCTGTCTACGTGAGCTAACCCACTTCCAGGCAGACCAAGCACAGTATAAGAGATGTGTTTCTGTTCCCCTGGAAAGGCCATTTACGTTGCTCGTAATCATCACTTCTACTTTATGCTGTTCCTGCATTGTGTATTGTAGTCCAGTCTTCGCAATGACCTTCAAATTAATCATTTGGGATCCAAGCGGAAAATAATTTTTTATTTTTTTTCAATTCAGTTGCTGGCATGTTGCTTGGACCAAGCAAAATACCTATTTAACAATGTTTTTTTTGAATCACGTCTTCTGTATATTAATTTTTAAGTTAAACAAAAAATTTCAATTGAAGTGTGAACTTTAGCTATTGGACACCATGTTTCCAGAGCTCTGATTGGACGGCATCTACATCCTCCATCAATTGCCCATCACACCAGAGAGCTCTAATGTGTCGGTCAATCACAATTCACCTGTCCTTTCTGGCAGGTGATATTGTCCTTTTTATAGAGGTGTCGGTGGGAAGTGTATTAGATGAAAAACAGCAAGGGTCCTGGCCATCATACCTCCTTTTTTATATTTGGGATGGGAGGGGTATGGTGCTATAACTTCTGGTCAGGGCGGAGTCGATTGTGTCCAACGAGGAAACAAAATGAGCATGTGTGCCTGTGTACCTATAGGTTACATACAGTCCAGCTTTTTTTTTATTTCCCAAATGTCTTGCTAAAGGGTAGCCTACAAATGCACAGAGAAAATTGACATCAAGGGTAAATCAAAAGATTGTGGAAGGGTGCGATGGATTTTTTATTATGGTTGTATCACAAAATGGTGTAATGTTGGATGACACAGCTTTGATTTTTGTGGTTTCAAAGATCTCAAAACCATTAAAATATATAATCAACTGCCCCGTATTCTTGTAGCATGCATTGTAGTAGTTGCCAGTTCAAGCTGTGCTGAATGTTTATATAGGCGTTTGATTTATTTACCCCCTTGTGTGGGATGGGTAAACGCTCTACAAAACAAACGGCGAGTTTCCAGCCGGTTTGAAAAGTGAAGATGTTGCCTATAGCAGCCAATCAGATTCTAGCTGTCGTTTTGTAGAATGTACTAAATAAATGACGGCTAAAATCTGATTGGTTGCTATAGGCAACATCTCCACTTTTTCAAACCTGCCGGAAACTCGCTGTTTGACACATTTACCACAAGGTGTATATTCTTACGAGTGTTCCATAGATCCAATCTTTTCAGCCTAATGGGTAAATCGCAGCAGACTGTCATGGCAGTTCCAAATATGTTAAAAACATGAAAATTGGACAGCAAACTCTGTAATTGACAAATCATCGTGTCCACATCGGTTAAAAGGTGGTGTGGTAACAGGTTTGAGCTCTCCGAAAATCCATTGCTATAAGTCTTGTAGGGTTTCTTTCTTTACTTCATATGTAGCTTCCATTAAACTTAAACCACGGGCGTACTCTCATCCCTCCTCTGGTGATTAGCACCATAGCAAGCAATGTGATATTCAGCTCTTTCCATAACACGTGTCTAATTTTATTCAAGCCTAAAATAAAACGACATGTCTGTGTAGTTCTTCTAAACCTGTCCCACCCAAAACCGTTCATTAAGACGTCAATGCCTATCATTCTGTAGAGGTATCTGTTATGTCCAGTGTTGGTCAATTTGATCTACAGCAAATGTCATTGCAGTAGAATGAGCTTTAAAATGAAATGCA
This sequence comes from Mixophyes fleayi, assembly GCF_038048845.1. Taxonomy (NCBI): domain Eukaryota; kingdom Metazoa; phylum Chordata; class Amphibia; order Anura; family Limnodynastidae; genus Mixophyes; species Mixophyes fleayi. Next base: position 30,883,350 of record NC_134404.1, on the reverse strand, counting down.
TAGTGCAAAGATTGAGTGCTTTAGTTTTATACAGGTAATCAGATACTTTTTGGCATGTTGTATATCATTGAGAATTATCTAGAACATAACACGTGATATATATGTGTATATATATTATAAATGAGCATTGTGAATATGCATTGTTACTTTGGGAAAGGGGATGAAGGAAGGTTGAGTATTTCAGGGAAAATTAAAAAATTAAAATCATTTTGCAAATTTTTTTTTATATTTTTTTTTTTGGTTGTGTTTTACAACCTGTTGTGCTGCTGAAGGGTGTACCAACAATTGGAAGGATATTGCTCTCCTTACATACTGTTGAAACGGCATCAATAATGTAGGTAACTGGAATCATAACTCTGTCCTTTACCGAAAACATTCAGGATGTATCCTCGAGGGACAGGTGTTGCCGATAGGTTTTATTCTTCTAGTAATGTCCATATTATTCATTATTTGTACTTGATTATTATTTGTACTTGATTGCAGTTCCTTTTAATTTATAAAATAGGGATCTTTTGCTGTTGTTTGTGCTAAGCATGCCAGCAAGTTACTAGAACTCTTGTGCCTGTTCTAGGTGATTAGACCCCGCTCAGGAACGTTTCTTCCAATGGGTCCCAGTCACTAAATGCCTTAACACACTTACATGCTTGTGACTTCGTGAGTCAATGATCAGTGCTCCCTTTACAGGGGCGTCCGCAGGTGATTTAAAGTGTAATGTGTCATATTAAATAAGCAAGCTGCATATGCTTGTATGTATTTATATATGGTAGTTTACAGCTAGAGCACATATTATATGTGCAAAATAATTTATAGTCTTGCAATGAGCGCCCTGGGATCTGTGGTGACTTCTCTATCGCTATTTAATGTTGTTCTCATCCACGGAATCAGAATGTTTGCTACTTTATTCGTTGACTTTCAAAGCAAATGCATACTGTCAAATTCCAAGCCTTCCAAAATAGCACTTTGTGTTAATTGCATGGTTTCCCTGTGCCCTTAAATTGCATGTTTTATAGTCTACAAGTCTTCAGACCGAGCTCTGAACAAGTCATTTGCAAAACAAAAAATGACTTAAATCAAAATAGTTTTTATTTTTCAGTCACTTGTATTTCTTTAGATGGTTTGTCAAAATGTGCTACTACTTAAACACTAAAGGAATTGTCTGTTCTGTCAAGGTGAGTATATTTCCGTTTATTTGCTGCAGTGTAATGTTGTTCTTATGTCCTGTCTGAATTATTAGGAATAATTGTGTTTTCTCTCTAAACTAATAGTCCTGTGCTATAGCGCTTGCTGTAATCTCCTGGGGGAAAAGGATTTAGGAATGTTCATTTAATTTACATATATAAATGCTGGAGATTTATTTGATAACAAATAGCTTCCTTGTACAATTGTTTTGATAATTTTACAATGAAATACCCTAAATTTTAACATCACATTAAAGTATATTTCAAGTTTGTTTTTGTCAAAATGTCGCGATTTAACAAAAAAAAAATAATGTTTCTGTGCAAGACGGAGTCCTAGAATTGTATATGTAATATCGGATGTGTCTATACTGATGTATAACTCCAGCTACTGGCTGTAGCAGACTGTATTGTGTATATTTTACCTATTCAGTGTTATTCTAGCCTGGTTTTTTTTGTGTGTGTGTATTACCAAGATTAGTACTTTTTTGTTTTCATCCCCCCCCCCCAGAAGGGGTTAATTTAGAATAGCAATTTTATTTGAAAAGCATCATACGATAAACTTGGCTTCTGATAATAAGAACCTACTAATCTTCCGCTGGGAACAAGCCATTATATTCCGTCATCAGGGACTTTAAGCTTTCATGTTGTGTTCGGGCTTGATACATTAGTCAAACGGATTCTGAAACATTTTCCGATCCTAATTCATAATTTTCTTGCAAAAAAGTTGGCCAGGCCTTGGTACCTTAGTCAAATAGATGCCCATGGTGCCCAAAAATAATGCCCTCCTCACCATTATATCTCAAGCAAAATTACTGTATATTCCTTATTGGGGGTTCCAGCCGGTTGGCGATTAAACACGGCATCCGGGCATGGTTCAATCATTCTATTTCTAATATCACGTTGATTTTTATCTACGAAAGTTCATCTGAGTGAAGGAATTGAGGTTCTGAAGGGGAATAAAACCATGACCATTTAGCACTGCAAATGCACTGAAATTCTCTCACCTCCTCTTAGCTGTCTGGATATTAAGATAATAGCTATTCAAATATGATTGTGATATTTTCAAGGTCTATGAATTGGTTTCTGGCTCTTTAGATAAATGGAAACACATGCATGTCTGTTGTGTGTTCTTAACTCCTTTATATCTAACTTTCAGAGCCTATGAAAAGGAAAAGTCTTTGCCTCACTAGAATATGAATAGATTTACTTAGATATTGTTGTATTGCTAATTTTGATCTAATATACTCGACTTATAAAATGCTGATCAACTTTATTTTTTTTTTATTTTTGACCTAGGCGTATTTTTTCCATTATGTGTAAGAGCGTACAGTATATGTGCGAAAAGGTGCATAATGGAGACCTTTATTTCTGAGCTACTGATATGATTTATATTGTCCCCTAGTGAGTTTAGCAGGGAAATTGGTAATTGCTCAAAATACTATTTCTGCAAATTATTATTATTTTTTTTTTTTGTACCAGTGGGGAGAAAAGAGGTTTAGTTCTGTATTTCAGTCTACAGTTCGGTATAGATCTTATGTGTAATATAACAAAGTGTGCTGAATTTGGTTGGGCTGTTCGACGTATAATAAACACACACATGAACTGGGAATCTCTAGGTCAATGATCACCTTACGTACATTACGTCTGCTTTTATATTTCATACTTGTGTCGTTCAGGGGCCTGAGCTATAAATTGTAATGTAATTAGAAAATATTCTATTACTATAGACTATTTATTGTACATCAATATTTTACTTCTTATTGTCTAAAATTACAGCAGTAAATGTGTCTGTTCTCTTTGATATTCTAGATAAATGTGGGTATATATTGGTAAAAGAAGCATTATTTTGTTAATGCCGGCTCCATGAAACCTACGATCAGTGTAAATTAATCGTAATGAATGTGCCCTTTATTGTAGAACTTATAGATCATTGTGGATAGGATCGTATCATTTTAGCTGGATGCATCATTTTATTTTCTTAATACTGGTAAATACCTTCTTGTTGTTGTTCCATATTTTTAAATAAATTATTTATATATATATATATATATATATATATATATATATATATATATATATATATATATATATATATATATATATATATATATATATGTGTATGTGTGTGTGTGTAAATGAGTATGATATGTAATATTAATTAAGTAATTAAGAATAACACCTTTGAAAATTTGTTGAAATAAATGATTTTCTTTCCTTTTTTCATATTTTCACAGCGTGATGATTTATTTAGACTACCCACCAGGACTGAATTCTTTCTTTTTGTCTTTTTCCCATGTTTCTGTTTTTCATTTTCCCTTCTATGACAATACAGGTTTCTGGTTCAGAACATTTAATAATAAAATCATTTTTTATGCTGCGTTTTATTTTTCTGCCTCTGAAATACTTATATGATAACAAAGGAAAGCTTTTTTGCAAACTGCAGCAGTAATTCATTTTAACAGGGATTTGAGAGTTGTTTGCAATAACATACATTACAATATACTTTTTTCTTTTCTTGTTTCCCGTACGGGTTAGCAATGTGTAATCTGGTATCTAATAGCTATGTGACCTATAAATAGAGAGAGCCTCTTATAGATTAAATTTAGTCCGTTCCAGAAATTAACTTCTAAATTACCGCTTAACATTATGGCCAGGGTCTGTGATGTCATATTGGCTTCTCTGACCAATAAGAACTCTGAGGATACTGTGTGCTTGTAAGACAATTCTCGGCTAGTCTTAGAAATAACACTAAAAACATCCTGCCACATTATTAAGACCCCCTATAATAAACTTTCCAACATCGGTATGACACAGACCTGAAATACTAACCATAGCACCTTTTTTTATTTTTTTTATTTAATGACCTTATATTCTTCGGAACTGCTAAGAAAGAGATTGTGATATTAGAAAATGTATATCCACTGGACATGGTAGTGGGGTGTCAAAAACAATTCCATATTAAAAATGAAACCACTGACCTGTGTTTTTATTGTGACTGCAAAGTCTGATTGACCACGAGACGCTACTTTCATTCATTTTGATGCCTAATGCGATTTAAAGGAGAAATCTTAAATCAAAATACTTCTAAGAATCTTATAAAGTGAAATAATCTCCTTAGATTAATTGATATATGTATAATGTATTACCAAAAATATATATATATATATATATATATATATATATATATATATATATATATATATATATATATATATATATTTTTTTTTTTTTAATAAATTAAGTGGAAAAGACACAACTCAATTTATGGATGATTCTGTAAATATATAACTTGCGAGTAAGTCCGCCAACTGGTAGGCGTCAGGCCCGCCGGGAATTGTATTTACACTGCCATTATATTGTGCCATATATTATTCTTTGCAGTAATTATACAGTTTATTGAAGATACATATTCGTTTCTTAAGATAAACCTCCTGCAGTGAAGATGTATATGTTTGATATTGATTGTTAGCAGCAGGGAGATGTCCGGGTATAGTCTTCCTTTTGCTGACCCTAAGCAGTTTCTTCTCTTGTTAGCAGAAGCTTATCAGGACTAACTGCGGTGAAACCATGGACCCGGTCCATGTTCTCTTGGTGGTCTTTTGAGCAATGTTCCTCGGCTTTGACAGGTGAGACAGAGACTCTCCAGTGCCACTGCTTCTTGGATGAATATAGCTGTGGTCGGAGAATAAGCAACTTGCCAAAAACATATGGGCAAGGCCACACACAGTCTTTAAAATAGTCATTGTAGGCTTATTTTTAGTTGGTGTGTGTCTTAATATTTTATGGTTCCTGATACAACAAGGGAGTTATGTCAAGGGGTCAGAGAAAATTATTAGGCGACTAATCAAAGAGGAAGTGTTATATTTAATGGCTATGCTGTGAATTGGTTTAGAGAAGTTTGGAGACACGCTGGTGGAATCAGTCCTTTTCATTGAGACATCAGCCCCGTTCTGTGGGTGGGGGGGAGAGTGTGGATGATGGTGAGAGGTTAATGTGGAATTAAAGTAGTAATTTATGACCTTTACCTTCAAACATTTGTAATCAATTACACATGGTGTGATAACTGCCCTGGCAGGTATTTTTTTCCCCCCCCTCCGTTTAGGCATTTTCATAGCCGCCTTACACGTATTTTTAGATTAGCAACTGCATATTCAAAAGGTTTTTTTTTTTTTTTTTTTTCTAGTACCTTAAGTGAACTTTTTCTGCATAGTGAGTTTAACCTCTTCCATGTTTTATATAATAACATTCTCACATTAAATGATGGATTCATCTTGACAAGCAATGCCTTTAAACAGTGAAGAGTGCGACAAGCCGATTACTGAAATATATACAAGATATAATATTTATTGGGTCATTTTGGATTTTTTAAGTTGTCCGACCATTGCTAGTTTTATGTCAGAGGCCTTGGCTTATATTACTATAGAGTCTTTAGTTGTAGATTAGAACCACGAGGAAAAAGACGGTTAAACCGGTTGCATTGTCCTTGAAGCTAAAGTCTTCATGCTAAATTCTCTTGCACATGTGAGAAATAAGACATCCATTTTTGCAGTACTTTTCTTTTAAATGAATTGATACACCGAAATACGAAAACATTATATTTTAAGTGGAAATATTATTTTTATTCAATTTATAACAAACGTGTTCTTGATTTCACAGTATTAATGGGTTAACTCCGATTTTTAAAAAAAGCAAACATTTTTAGTTCGTAACATGCGTTTACCAGAATTGTTTTAGCTCTTTGAGGTTATTTTTTTAATTACATTTTTTATTAGAAAATCAACATAACATTTCAGAAGTAATGTAAATGTAATAATTAAGGGAATAACTTGCAAATTGGAAGATGTTTTACACAATAAAAAGTATTCAGTGCTGACTGCACGTATTTTGTGTGTGTGTGTATGTATGTATGTATGTATGTATGTATGTATGTATGTATATGTGTATATATATATATATGTGTATATATATATGTGTATATATATATATATATATATATATATATATATATATATATATATATATATATATATATATATATATATATATATAATTACACCAATTTTTATGTAGTCTTTTAACTTTATTTTTTTTTTACATTTATTTAATTTAAATGGTGCTCTCGCTGGTCGATAGGTTGGCCGTTTTGAAAAAACTTGCAGTGATTGTTTTCACTATTTATTTTAAGTTCTGGGGCGTCTCCCTATTGTGGTTTGAAATGAGAGAAGCATTTTGATTTTGGAGGACCAGTCGTACCCTTTGCAGAGGGTATGGCGCTAAGATTAAAGGTGGCAGTACTAATTTCTGAACGCTTGTTTTTAGCACAATTCTATTATGTCTAACACATAAGAACATATTGGCACAGTCACAAATACAGTGGAGTATTGTTGTGATATATTTTTTTCCCCTGTTCCTCCAGACAGCAGCCATGTGATTGGCCCTGTTGGAATATATAATATAATAGAGTGTGTGTATGTATGCGTGTGTGTGTATGTGTATATATATATATATATATATTCTATCCCTTACCTCTGACAACATCCAAATCTACCTTTCTTCTCTCCTTCTGTCCTATCTCTTGTAACCAAGCTCATTGTATCAGAAGCAGATCTTCCCTCCTCCCCAAATCGCCGCTGGCCCTCAAATCTCCCTCACTGTCACTAACACCAAAATCTCCTCAGTCTCCCAAGCACGCTGTCTTTGTGTCACACTTGACTCAGCTCTCTGTTTTATTCCTCAAATGCAGTCTCTCCCAGTCCTCTCACCACTGCCCTTTTCTTACCCGTGTTGCTACCATTCTCACCCTTTCCCACTTTGACTACTGCAACCTCCTCCTATCTGGCATTCCCCTCACTCCTCTAACCCCACTTTTAACCGTCTTAAATGCTGCAGCAATTCTGATCTTCCCCCTTTTCCCACTCCATGTCCATGCATACATCTAAAATCTCATGTCAAAATACTCACCTTCTCGCACACTTAGGCTGGGTACACACTATACAAAACTTCTCCCGATGTGATATCCTTAACGTTGTTACCAACGTTTGTACAAACTAAATACGTTTTACACTATTTACCGTTGGATCTGTGCTCTTCATCTGTCATAACCATCGGCTTAAAAGATGGTGACTCTGCACACTCCATAGAGATCTATGGACACTGCAGGATTGGAACAACATCGTTCCATCGTTGATTGAGCTTTTTAGTTTTGTTTAAAAATCAAATGAAACCATATCATGTGCTTTGGAGCGATAATCATTCATCGTTGCAGAGTACACACTAATGCGATATTGGGCTGAACGGTCGTTTACCGTTGGATTGGCCTGATAATCGGCTGAAAACACTGTAGTGTGTACCCAGCCTTAGATTTACCTCTGACCTGCGCCTTGTCCCGTCTCTGGTAACCACCTCTCACTCTCGCCTACAAGACGTCACCCATGCAGCTCCCCACTTAAGGAATTCCCGAACACAGCCAATCAGTCTCTCCCACAGTCTTCATATTTTAAAAAGCTCTCTGAAAACTCATCTCTTTAATAAAAATTATCCAACTCCCACCTCTACCATCCACATTAATGCACCCTCACATCAGTCCCAATCTCCACTCTCAGCCACACTCGCTCCTCTTGTTTTAACTGTGCTCCTCTTCCAATTTAAATGTAAGCTCTCTAATGAGCAGGGCCCTCCCTACTAATATAGAGACGATTCTGAATTGCTGTTGTGTAAGTAGTTTATTTATGGCTTTTCTATACAGCAGTATTTGGTTGTGATCCCAGTATGTAATGGCACAGTGGGTTACTCTGATGAGTTAAGTGTATATTTATCAAGGGTGTCTCCACTGGTCTGCCTGCCTGCAGTTCATTTCTACTTTTATTCACTGTCATAACTGTTTCTTCCTGTCGGCATTGAACTGTGACAGTAAGTTTCAGTTCCAAAAGTATATGTATGTTCTATCATTCATGAAATAGTCTTTTTCTTCAGGCTTATGATCACATAATGTATTCGTGGAGGTGTGTGGTTCTTTTTTGTCTTATATCTTTTTACATTAGTTGACCACTCTCTCCTCATACAAAAGCTACAATCCCTAGGTCTTGAAGGCACTGTCCTATCCTGGTTCTCATCCTACCTAGCTAATCGCTCTCAGTGTTAATTTCTCTGGATCCACCTCTGCTCCGCTTCTTTTAACAGTTGGAATACCACAAGGCTCAGTCCTAGGTCCTCTGCTATTCTCTATCTACACCACTTCTCTTGGAAAACTAATAAGCTCCTTTGGATTTCAGTATCATCTCTATGCGGATGATACACAAATCTATCTATCCTCTCCTGATCTTTCACCATCTGTGTTGTCTCGCGTTACTGACTGTCTTTCTGCCATTTCATCTTGGATGTCTTCTCGCCAACTCAAAAACTGAATTAATAATATTCCCACCCAAAAACAGAAGCTTCCTGCCTGATATTTCTATTTCTGTTGATAACATGACCATAAATCCCACCCTGCAAGCTTGTTGCCTAGGTGTAATCCTTGATTCACAACTGTCATTTATTCCCCACATCAACTCTATATCTAAATCATGTTACATACATCTAAAGTACATTTCCAGAATACGCACATATCTGACACAAGACACCGCAAAAACATTAATTCATGCACTCATCATCTCCTGCATCGACTATTGCAATTCCCTCCTTACTGGTCTTCCCAAAGTCAGACTTGAACCCCTACAATCTATTTTGCACGCAGCGGCTAGATTGATTTTCCTTGCAAACCATTATTCCTCTGCTGAGCCACTCTGTCAGTCTCTACATTGGCTGTCTGTATTTCAATGAATCCAATATAAAATTCTTCTAACTTATAAGGCCATCAACAAAATTGCACCGACATACATTTCCTCACTTGTCTCAAACTATCTCCCAACTCGACACCTCCATTCTGCACATGATCTACGTCTCTCTTCCATTCTCATTACTTCCTCCCATTCTTGGTTACAGTTTGTGGAATTCCCTCCCACGCACAGTAAGACTTTCCTCTAGTCTTCAAATCTTTAAGCGTTCACTGAAAACCCACTTCTTCATACAAGCTTATGATATTCCTCAACCACCATATTAATTTTCCTAGATTACACTATTACCACCCTCTACACTACTGACGCAAGACAACAACCCTTTGACCAACATTGCAACACACACAGCCCACTCAATACTTTTACCTTTTGCATTCTAGCTGGTCCATTGTGCAATATGATGTAGCACGTGCCCTTGTGTGTCAAACTCCCATTGTCCTATAGATTGTAAGCTTGCGAGCAGGGTTCTCTTACCTCTCTCTCTGTATGTATTACCCAGTATTGTCTTATTAATGTTTGTTTCCAATTGTAAAGCGCTACGGAATTTGCTTGCGCTATATAAATAAATGTTGATGATTATAGGGGGTACTGAGCATGGTTCTGACACGTTAAATTGAATTGCTCTGTGTTGCTATGTCTGTTGTAGGTCTGGTGGTTTCCTCCTGTGCTGCCATCCCAAACATTATTATTTGTTATTTTGATAACGTTTGGGATTTTGTCTGCTGTGGCCTATCAGTTGGTTGTGGTACTTAGCGTACCCATGACCATGTTTGTCCAATACAATATGCGAGGCTGCTGGCTCCTTGTTTCTTAAGATATACAGGTAGTGCAGTGTTGTGAAGTAGTATTGCTCCTGTTGCACATTGGATATTTTGCTTATTTTGGATATCTGCTCTCGGTTCATCTGTCATGTGTGATATCCTTTCTTGATTCCAGGTAGGACAATATTGTTTTAGAGCTGGAGGGTTGTGATTTTGCTTTCTTTGCCGGCATGAATGTTTTTTGTACCTGTGCACATGATCTATTTGGGGGTTCTGAAGATTAGTTTAGTCTTTCTGATAAAAGGCATCTGGTGTTGAGGTATTTTCCATTAAGTCCATGATTAAGAGTATATCTCTGCACTATGGCTTGCTGGAAGTGTTTAGTTGCTCCTCAATGTCAATGTGTATTGTTTATTTTTAGTTTTTGCCAATTATGTTTTGGAGATTTGTACTGGATGGTTCATTTTACAGCGTTGTCTTTGTTCCTGTTGAGGGAATACTTTGCACTCTGTATTGTATCCTCCACACCTTGGTTACTTTTCCCCGATGGCCACTGCGAGATGCAGTCTCCCAGTCGGTTTCTGTCTTCCTAGAACTTCTAGTTATGATGATGGTACTGGCTGGATTTGTTCTCCTGCTGAATGTGATGTCATAGAAAGTGCTTTGTATCTCATGTGTTCAGTTTTGTTACCTATTACGCTGAATATTTGCCTTTTGTTGACCGTGACTTCTTTGAAGCTCGTCCTTAAATTGGGTAACATATTTCTCTAATTGGGACAAGCAGTCAGTGAGAGCCTCACTTAAGGGATGTCTCATAGTTTTGTTTTGATAATTTGATGTTCGTGTTGGTAATCAATTGGTGGAGGTTGGTCTTCTTTGTATCTATTCTGTCTTTAATAGAAGGGGAAAACCATTGAAACACTGCCTTGTATCATTATAGTAATCATTGTGATATGATGCACTGTGTATCGCGGCCATCTGTGATTGTCTTGGACGATAGTGCCCTTTGTTGGTGCATTTGCGTTGTTAGTATAGGTGCTCAGCTGTAGGGTGCTCAGTGTAAAGTAATAAGTTTACATTATGTCCCACATAACAAGTATGGTCTGCAGAAATTGTTGTATAGTCTACAAATATTTTATTTCTATTACAGTGTGAATAGTAATATGAAGGGTCTGTGTGTTACACTGCAGGAGAGTAGCCCTCTTCCTGGATTATCCTTTTGGGTTTTCTGTTGTCGAGTTTTCCGAAATTGCCTTTTCATGTGTTTGACCGTTGAACAACCATATTAGCTTGATGAATTTAATCATCTTTCACCTCTTTAACATTCCAAAAGAATTCTATTCATTCACCTCCGTTTCCCATTGTCTGTCTTCTCCATGTACAATTGGCTCATTTACAAGGTATAACGTTCTGTGGTGCAGGAGCTCCTGTTGAGTGCTGCCACTCTCGGCACCTTCTCCAGGAAATAAATGAAGGTTTCCTTTCTTATACCTAATTTGTGCAACAGAGCCGCACGTTCTTCTGCACCAGGGGCTCTCTGTCCTTTATGGAGACTTCATTGATGAAGCTAGAAAATAAGTCTTCTCTTAGGGATTAATAAAAGAAATTCAGTATGCCAAAAAACAAAACAAAACCCCTTCTATAAATTACACTTATCATTGCACATATTGGTGTGCATCATTTCTAATAAAATACTTATTAAAATAAGTAATAGAATAAAAGTAAATATTTTTTGTGATACAGTGCTTATTTGTTAATTTATTAACCATATTTTAGAAAACAAATATATTTTTGTAATGAATATGATGGATGAGACTTCTGTAAAGCATTGTATTAAACACAAAACATTTATGTTCTAATTAAACGGTAACTGTTGATGTATATAGTACTTGTATGTAACAGTAATGTATAAAACTATTACGTTTTCTGCATGGGTATCCGTTAAATACACAAAAGGATACTTTCACATCATAATGCATTTGTATAAAGAAATAGGAATTCTCTGTTTCCGTAAAGAAATCTCTCAATGGATTTGGGAACTGTAACTTTTCTTTTCTTTTTTTTTTTTTGTTCCTACAATGTTAAAAAATAAATAAATGAGATTTTACTAGAGATTTTTGTTTATTTTGATCACAGATTTTCTTTTTTGGCTTGCATATTGAAATTGCATCTCCCTGGCTTGATGCAATCAGCATAACCTCAGTGAATCATGTTCTTTAATTTTTAGATACCAATTAACTATGGTTCTTTTAAACGGGTGCCTGTTAAAAAAAAAAAAAGAAAAAAGAAATAAAACAAAAAACAAAGAGCTCGTTAGATTTTGCTATTTGGAAAATGTCTGCGGTTTGTCAATATGAGGAACTAAAATAATGTCTTTTTTACCTAGTAGCATTTTCTGATTTTAGAAATGGGGATAGCCTATTGATTAAATATATGAAAGTGTATTTTGGAAAGTCGAACATAGTGTCCCGACTTGGAAATATAAGATTTATTTAATTAATAGCAAACAAATGAATAGCCTAAGCGCTTATAAACATATATGAGCACCAGTGCAAAATAATTATATAATCGTAAGCGAAAAATGAAATAGAAAATAATATAAAAAAAATATCTAAAAATACAACCAGTGCAGATTCGCACTTATATAGATGGGGTCTCATGAAATCAAATCAATATAAAAACACACAGGGGGAGGAATTATATATTTTTTTTAAATGAGTCTGGTGCTTTACATGGCAGAACACAAGTCTTACAACAATTAAGTGCGATATATTTATAGGAGAACCAATTAATCAATTGTAAGACACCAGTCCACTGATTTTTGTTTATTTTGGTGACGTCAGGCACTCATTCACCTCTTTATAGGTTTCAATCTTTTATTTTATTTTTTGGTAATAGATGCTTTTGGACTGGCACTTTTTTTGTGATATTCATTTGCTACTTTACCTGTATTGTCATCAATCATTCCCTTTCATAATGCTTTATTTTTCTGCAATCCTTTCCTGATACAACAGATTATGGTGCTAAGGTTCATACCTTACTGTGTTGACTGTCTCATAGCATGATCCTATTTTGACCTTGATTTAGGAAGAACCCTAACCTTGGCGGGATCTTTATTCTAACAGAGTGGGGACAGGGAAGGGGAGGGGAAGAGTTCTATGCTTTTTGTAATATAACATTGAGTTAAATTTACACACTCTTTAATCAAAAGTGGGATTTAATACATAAAGTGGCATGCAGCATGTGCCAATGTTTCGGCCAGCTAGTGACCACCTTCACTCCAAGCTCTGATGAAGGTCTCTACCTGGCTGAAACTTTGGCACACACTGCTTAACAATTTTTCGTATAGACTAAACCTCGCTTTTGATTGAAGACCTGAAGCTGTTATACGGATTGCCCTATTTGGACACAATACAACAATGTAATGATGTGTTATATACACAAAAAAGTGTTAATAAAACTAAAATGTTCCATGTAAAATGTAATTACATACAAGCACATAAAAATAACAAATATTAAATAGAAATAAAAATTACATATTAACCTCCTTTTCAATTTCCCATTGAAAAATCAAAGGGGAATCTTCCTCCTGTCAGTAGTCAAAATGGAAATTTCAAGTATAAAGTGCAATTAGATGGATGAAATATAACTAGATTGTGCTGCTAGAAAACATCATCATAGCATATTACATCTCTCCAGCACCAACACAGTAGTCTCCTTATGAGGTGTGTGTGTGTATGTGTGTATATGTATGTCTGTTTGTATGTATGTATATATATATATATATATATATATAATCTCCCACACTGGTAAGCCACAACATTATCTCCTTACAATGACATGTCAGGGGCAAAGGCCAAATTGTGATGGCTAGATGACTGGGTCAGAGCATCTCCAAATCCACTGTAGCACAAATGGCTGAAAAAGTTAAAGCTGGCTATGATGGAAAGGTGTCAGAACACACCGTGCATCGCAGCTTTCTGCGTAGTTGCAGACCGGTGAGAGTGCCCATGCTGACTCTCTTCCACCGCCGAAAGCACTTACAATGGGTATGTGAGCACCAGACCTGGACCATGAAGCAATGAAAGAAGGGGGGCCTGATCTGATGAATCTCCTTTTTCTTTTACATCATATAGACGACCGAGTGGGTGTGTGCGTAATTTACCTGGGGAAGAGATGGCACCAGGATGCACTATGGGAAGAAGGCAGGGCCATCTTAACAACATTATGGGCCCCCGGGCAAAGCAGTGCACCGGGGCCCCTACATATATAGATATATATAGATATATATAGATATAGATAGATATAGATAGATAGATAGATGTACTTGCTCAGTGACCCTTGAAGGTTTTCTTTGCAGGTTTCTTCTTTTGCAGGATTATTTATTCTAAGTAAGAGCCCTGCCTATGGGGCCCCCTTGCCCGTGTGGCCCCCGGGCACCTGCCCATCGTGACCAATGGAAAAGATGGCCCTGGAAGAAGGCAAGCTTGCGGAGGCAGTGTGCTGCTCAGGGCAATGTTCTGCTGGGCAACCTTGATTTCTGGCATTCATGTGGATGTTACTTTGACATATACCACCTAACTAAACATAAACATTGTGGCAGACCAAGTATACCCCTTCATGGCAACTGTATTCCCTGATTGCAGTGGCCTCTTTAAGTAGGATATTGCGCCCTTCCACACTGCAAAAATTGTTCAGGAATGGATTGAGGAACATGACAAAGAGTTCAAGGTGTTTATTTGGCCTCCAAATTCCCCAGATCTCAATCAGATCGAGCATCTGTGGGATGTGCTGGAAAACCAAGTCCGAGCCATGGAAGCCCCACCTTGCAATTTACGGGACTTAAAAGATCTGCTGCTAATGTCTTGGTGCCAGATACCACAGGACACATTCAGAGGTCTTGTGGAGTCCAGGCCTTGGTAGGACAGAGCTGTTTTGGTGGCACGAGAGTGTTCTACGCAATATTAGGCAGGTGGTTCTAATGTTCTGGCTGGTCTGTGTGTGTGTATGTGTGTATGTATATGTATGTATGTATGTATGTATGTGTGTATGTGTGTATGTATGTATGCATATATGTTACCAAGAATAACAACTGCAGGCATTTTGAGTATAGGTGAGCATAGTCTTTAAAAATGTTTTGTGAAATATTTGCCTCGTCCTGCATATTTGGTCGCAAAATTTTACACATTTCGCAGGGGTTAACTGTTCTCAATCTTACTGCAACCGCGTCACACAAGAGACTGAATTGTCTGTTTTATTTTGGTGCTTTATACCTGCGACATGGTCTGTTCCACCTCAAAACTCAATAGATGTAACACTTCACCTAAGTTTTGTTCATCTTTAATTATGTGGACAAATGATCAATGAGGTGTTGCTCACCTTCATGATATGTAGAGTGCATAATTTGACCCATACCTATAAAATATATATATATATATAATTTTAAAATGGATTTAATTTAGTTTGGTAAAGCTGTAATTGCTGCTGATTCCGCTGCTCACATCGTATGCAACGTCTGAGGTTTTCAGGCATTTCACAGTTTTATATATTACATTGTGCATGTTTCATGACTGTGGCCTTCCTCTCCATTTGTCTCAATGATTCATGCTTCTCAGTGATTTACTTTGTTATTAATAACAAGTGAGTCTCACTCTTTTTTTAATCGTCTGCAGTTTTTCTTTGTGTGGGTTTGACAGCTAGCGAGGCTGGAGTCTACTTACATTTCATTTTTGAGGAAAATGATACTAGTCTTTGTCAGCTCAGAGTTTTCAATAGCTAGTGGCATCTTTTCAAGGTAAATATTCTGATCAAACGGCTAAAAAAACAATAATGAATTGCTTACTGTCATAGCTGGTTTGTTGGGCAATAACAGTAATCTGTGAGTGAATTCGCAGTGTTAGAGCGTCTTAAAAAAAAAAAAAATGGACCACCCCAACTTTGTAATGTTGATATTTTTCGGAAACCAGTGCAATAAAGCACGTTGTGTCACTTTGCATGCACCCCGTCTATGGTATATGCTGGCGCTATATACAATTTTGATGATAATTGGCCTTATTCATTAAGGGATGGTAAGTATAAAAAATTGAGTAAGTAGTGTCCTGGACAAAACCATGTTACAATGCAAGGGGGGCAAATTAGTGTTCTATTTTGCACATAAGTTAAATACTGTCTGTTTTTCATGTAGCACACAAATATCAACTTTATATTTCAGTGTACAAATAAGCTATCAAGTATTTGTGTGCTACATGAAAAAACAGTCAGTATTTAACTTATGTGCAAAATAGAAAACTAATATGCACCCCTTGCATTGTAACATGGTTTTGTCCAGGACACTACTTACTCAATTATTTTGCTTAACTTTCCTTGATGAATCGGGCCCAATGAAAGTATATATTAATGCTGATCCGAACTTATCCACTTGTGAGTTGGAACTGTTAACTGACATGTAACAGTGCAGTCTAAAAAGATATTTGTCTGTTCTTTCACATCCACCATCATAATGTCACCACAATATTATTATTATAATTATTTTTATATAATTTAGCAGGACACTGGATACGTTTTTTCATTGTTGCAACAATGTTGTAGAGGTCTTTCTCTGTAAACCAGTGGATTCCAAACTTTTTCAGTTCAAGGCACCCTTAGGGTCTCCAAAAATGTTTTTCAAATTATTTCAAGGCACCCCTAAGCCAAAATAATTACCAAGTAGTCCCCCGCCTTGCTTACCACTTGGCCCTGGCACCCCTGTGAGATCGCCGAGGCACCCCAGGGAGCCACGGCACACAGTTTGGGAACTACTGCTAAACCAATTAACCCTTTTAAATGGTGCCACATTTTAATGGTGTTTTGAATTATAACCCTTTTTTAAGCTAAAAAAGCGCTATTGTCCATAACATCCCATTGTTCCCTTGGTAGCAGACAATGGGACGAGATAGCCTTCACCCTCTGTCACGCAGGAACAATTAAGCTTGGAAGATGTTGCATGCAATGTTTTCTGAGCTTAGTTTAAGGTTTATATCGAGACAACCCTTGTGACATTCCCTTTTAATAATGCAGAGAGTATTTTTCAGAGGTTTGTTTTCAACCAGAAAGGAGCAGAACAACTAATTAATGTTTGCAAATAATCTTCTAAATTATAGGCTATGAATTAAAAGTGTGGATATCTCCTTTAAGCAGAATATGAAGTAATTAATGCCAGATTGTTTTATTAGTTTTTAGCTACCACGACAACGCTCTTAACAAATTATTCCTCCCATGTAAGTCCACCTTGTAATTTAAAAATGGATAAATACAAGTTTCCATCCCATTCCCTTTTTTGTCTGGTCTTTCCCAGGAAAAACTGTCCTTATCGTGTGATCTATACAACAATAGGGAATGTGCTGTTGATTTTAGAACAAGGTAATGACAAGCATAATTGCTTTTTTAGCACACTGGCCCTTTCCCTGTGGGGAGTTCACTTTGAGCTGCGTTCACCGTTTAAATGCCACTTCTCCGCAAATAGGGTCAACACTTAAAGGCGGTCAATGTGACCGCTGGACGGGCATGGCGGCAGCATCTCCTGTTGTTTTATATCCATGTTCCGTCCGTCGTTCGCTTTGATCGCTCGTTTGTACTGTTGATACTTTCTTCTTAGGGTTCAATACTCATTGTTTGCTGTGCCGTGGAGCTGTGTACCCCTGGTGCAGAAAAAAGCACCTATGTGTATGAGCCATTAAACAGTCATTTTGATTTGTCCTAGAAAAGGCAAAATTGTGGTAGGATATGGTTTCATTTTTGGAGATTAAATTGCACCTATTGCCTACAAGCAGCAGAGGAAGCCATGTTATGTACGGAGATGCATGAGAATGCAGCTTATTAATTCTCTACAAACAAGTAACATCTTTGGGGCACAAATGTTGCTCTGTGATTGCCTTCAGTAGTCTTGTCTTCTGCGGCAGAGGAAACCACCAGTACGTCAGAATATTGCCCATCTACTGTACTGTATGTGGAAATGTTATTGCTATAACTATTATTTTTCTCTTATTTATAGTATAACATATATTTTGCATCGCTGGACAGAAACATGTAAAATACCACAGTAACATACACTGAAACAGAAGGCAGAAAGTCCCTTCTCTCTAGGGGTTACAGTTTAAAGGAGCTAAGAAAATAATTTTAAATATTTTAAGCTTATCCCAGAGGCATTAAACACTAACACTTTTATTCCTCCCAATTTTGACTTTTGTCCATAAACTATTTAGATGTTCCCTTCCTTGGTTGCAAGCCCTTGACCAGCAAACGGTGAGGCGGAGAGGAGAAAATATACTTTCTGGAGTAGATAAGGGGAAAGGATTCAGCTTTTTAAACTTGTCCATATTTATTAACCTTAAGATGGAGTGGAAAAATACACCAAAGTGAGGAATCTGTCTGCGGCAAACTTAAAACATTGACAAGTTGGGTGGTATGTACAGAAGTATTTACTTAATAAGGAGATATTACCACAGAAATGGCATCTTCACATGATAGACTTCTCCATCAAACTTAGCCAAACTTTAATTACTAAGCCAATGTCAACTGACCCCAAGCATTGGGACAACATGCCGTGTTGTGGGGACATTCTTTATGTGCTGCTTTTATCTGAGAAATTGGGGGAAAAAAAAAATATTTCACTCAAATCCATCATAAATAACTCAACTTTAGATAATAAACTTATAAATGTGACAGATGAGGACATTGAGGAGCGAACACCCAAAATGAAGAGAGTTAACTGTAATGTAGTACAAGATAGTATGTTTGTGATAGGCAAGGTCATCCAGTTCTACCGTCTTCCAATTTATGGTGTAGCATCCGTGAAGTGGAATGGGAGGCAAGTTTGCGGGCAGTGAATGCATAGAGGCCTACGTTGATATGCATTTGTAATGTGCACTACTTTGGATACGATCATAAAGCGCACGCTTAACTCTTACTTTTCTCAGACTTCCAGCTAAGAGGGACCTTGATGGTCATCTGGAAAAATGGTTCCTGTTTTTAATTTTGGAACAGTATTTGAATCTCATTGCATCAGATAATTGTTTTGTATTTTGCACATTTATGAATTGAATGAAATGTATCTTCTATGTAAAAGTTCCATCAATTGGCTACATATACTAACTGTAAATTGCTAATCATGTACATTAGAGGTTGTTTATTATTTCTAACAACATTCTAATATGTTGCACGTTTAGTTAACGGTCTTTGCTTACTGTTTTAAAAATGTGTTGCTTGGCAACACAAACCTGCGGTAATGTCAGGGCTCATCCTACTTTACAGCAAGTACTCATGGGAGATAATGATTGATGATCCTAATATCTTTGCATTATTAACACTTAGGTGATGAGTTATTAACCCATGCAGTGGAATAAAAAATAATTGTTCACAATTGTGCTCATGGTGGGTAGCTGCTTTCTTCTTTAAAGGCTAATTCCACTTTTATAAATAATTTAAAAAAAAAAAGGTTACCTACCTGTGATCAGTGCCTGCTTGGTAGTCAAGGATTTTGATCTATTACACATTTAAACAGCATAATTGGCTGGCAAGCTGGGATTGCCCATTAGTTTATACCACTGGGACTAAACACTGTTTAACCATTCTTGGTCTACACTGATCATGGCAGCCAGGAGCAACATTAAGCAAAGGGACAGCCATTGCTAGTGATGGATCAGCACATGTAACTAAACCAGGCAGATCGTAAGATGTAAGCGGAATTTTACTACATTAGATGATGGCATAAAACAATTTGAAATCACTTTTGTAAAATTGCCTAATATTCTAATAGTGATTGTAGTTCAATGTCAGTGTTATCCATATATTGGTAGACAGAATTAAAGTATTAAACAATAAGATTGCTGGTATACTTAAATCGCCATTTATTTTTGTTTGTTTCTTCAGGTTACAATTTCTATTTAGGCAGAGTTTCCACAACCTTGCATGACTTCCATGCCAACCATAGTCACACATGGCACATGATATAGTGAGCAGAGAGGCCTTTCTTAGCTCTGCCTGCACTAGCTCCACTTACGCCAACCCCTTCTGTCATGACAGGCTCACAGCTCTCAGCATGTGTCCGTGACTGGCAACCATACTGGTTTTCCCACCAGAGAGATTTTGAAAAGGAGAAACATATTTGTGGGAGTGCTGCTAAAAAAAATCAGATGCATCCTTAAAGGTGCTTAACTTGCTATCTAAATTAAAACAAATAAAACAAAAAACACTATGTTGAATTGCTGTTTTAACTTTGTATGCGGTCAGCTGACAAAGGTTTAATACTCTCTGTCCCATAATGTATTAGTAGCATGTTATTGTTACACTAGGCTAAACTTATGCATCCAGAACTTCATCTGCTACTGAAAGTCACAGTTGGTGTTTGTAGACCTCTTTGGATGATCCTCGAGAGTTCATGATGCCTCATTGGGTCATTAAGTTGTTTTGCTGAGAAAAGGTGAGGTCATCTACTTAATAGACTTGTTGTTATTTATTTTGAAAATAATGGGCTATTTTTTGACTTTGGTCTAATTTTAGAGTATTTAAAAGTAGAGGCTAAAAAAGTCAGATTTGTCATCACTAATTGTATATTTTGTGTTCTCCTCTTTGTTGGGAGTAATGGATCATTTCTGACTGTTCCTCACAACAGTCCCTCTTCTGGGTGACTTAACACTCTCAGTCAACAGTTATCATATTGTGAAGGTCATGCAGTAATTAATCTCTTTGTTCAGAGATCTGAGGGGAAGATGATCAGTTACAACTCCTAATAATGGACATATTCATTCTCTGATACATGTGTTTCTGCTGCTGGAGAAAAGAGAAATGTGTGTTTCTTTGCTCACATGAAACTGTAAATGACGGAACAATGTCTTTACGGTTAGTGTACAATTGTCCCTTTCTCTCGCGGAACCTCCGTCTTAGTCGTGGTCACCTGATCACTTATATCACACTTGCATAACACAGTAGTACTCCAAGGTCAGGGTGTCTGTATGTAAGTATATGCAGATCAATATGATTTATCTGAATTCTTTGATACATTTCAGTACATTTAAAGATATTATTTTGCCTCTGATGGATAATGTCTTCTGTGCATGTAGCCAAGCCATTGCAGGCTGCTAGCTCTCAGGGAGGGATTCAATTCAACGTTAAGAGGAACACAGAAAAACGAGTGGAGGTTCCTTACCGTAATAGGTGGAAATGTGCGCAGCCGCGGTGATGTCTGGCGGCACATTGAATCGAATCTCCCCATTAGAGAGTCTTGATGTGCACGGCTCTGTCTCAGTGGTATATAGAAAGCCAATAATGGTCACAGGGATGTCACTATATTTTACCACTCTCTACTTGTGTTATGAAACTTGGTCTAGAGACCAAATAATTACTGTAATCATATAAGTACTTACCAGCACAGCAATTCTGTTTTTTGGGCTAGAAGGGTGGGGTATCAAAGGGGAGTTGGTATAAAAAAAAAAATATATATATATATATATATATATATATATTTATATTATATTATATTATGTGTTTATTTTCACAGTGAATTTTTGGGTGGGTATATAAGTGCCTTATGGTTTTAATTGGTAATGATAGTTGAAATGTCTAGTAGCAGTAATGAAGCAATTCACCACTTAATGCATTATTACTTTAGGGAATCTTTTTTTTCCCCATTGGAGGATTAGAGGAATTTACCTGCACCATCGACATGATAAAATTTGTAATTCTTATACATTGATAATACATAATTGCTTTAAATTACATCTGTTCATAACTTTTTTGAGTAACCATTATCCAATGAAATACCTTTCCAGATTGAGAATAAAAAAAAAAAATCTAGTATGCTCAGATACAGATTCTCGACCAATCGATGATTTAAAGAAGCACGACTCAGCCTGTCGC
Organism: Mixophyes fleayi; assembly: GCF_038048845.1. Classification (NCBI taxonomy): domain Eukaryota; kingdom Metazoa; phylum Chordata; class Amphibia; order Anura; family Limnodynastidae; genus Mixophyes; species Mixophyes fleayi. The sequence goes on along the minus strand of NC_134404.1, from coordinate 30,861,687 downwards.
TCTGATTGGGTGGGAGCCAGAGAATGTGGCACATTTATAGTTTTCAGCCCTTACACTGTGGTGCGGCTAGTGTTAAATCCAGCGATTTGGCCGGTTAGTGCAGAGGGGGCTATAACTCTTCTAGAGCTGAAGTTTAGAAATCAGGGATGGAATTTACGTGGGTAGACGTATAAAGTTTTCTATAAGTCTAATGTAAAACCCTAATTTGCCACCTATAATGCAGGGAACTGGTTCATTTACAGAACAGTGAAGACGCAAATGCATATTTTAAAAGAAAAAAAAAATCCAACAATCTCCTTAATACAATATTTGAGAAGGATTGACAGCAGAAAAGAATCATTGGTCCACCTGGTGCCTATATTTCTTCTGCCTCTGTCACCCCTCCAATCAACTTCAAATTCAGTATTTCCATATATTTATTTTTACTAACTCCCATTTTATTTTCTGTAGGGTAAGGAAAGGTTGCTGATTTTTTAATAGACTTGGAGAAAAAGCCCTCTTTTCATCGTATACGGCGATGAATTATGACCAGTCGGGCACATGTACAGAAGCTCTCTGACACCGTTTACCCAACAGTATTACAGTAGGAATAATATTGTTTCTTTCTTGACTGCTCCCACATCAGAGACTGACCTGCTGTGCACTGGCCTTGAAAAAAGTGGCTGACCCCTCCTCTCCCAGGGTGACTTCATGTGAGCATTTTACCCAACAGTGTTTGCAAATTGCACTTGGATCAGGATGGAGTAAATTCCCCCCCCAGCATAAAGAGTCACATTTTTAATACAACATTACAGGATATGAATTATAAATGGCACGCTGTTAATATGATTAGAGGAAGGCTTGTACATGCCGGTGTTCATGCTGTGAATGCACACAGTGAGCCCATAACACGAACATTTTATTCTGTATTGTGGTTTCCAGTTGGATGTGAATTTTACCCTCTTACCATTTTTTTCCATTTTTTTTTTTTGTAATAAAAAGCAAACAGTAAAATTTATCCTCATCCAAAATAGTTTATAAAACCATATGCCTAAGATAGAACCAAAAATTGTAATATTGAAAGAAGGTTATTCACATACATCGATCCAAAGTGCAAATCTGCTCTACAGCCATCGACCAATCGGACTTCAGCTCTCATCTGTCTACTGCAACTTTGACAATGAAGGCTAATTGATTGGTTGCTGTGGTTATGGAGATTGGCACCATTGTTGGTAACTAAAAAAACAGATTTGATGGATATTGAGCTCATCAGATCACCTCTGACAGATTATAGGACTATCTTATATGTGCTTTGATACAAACTCACCAGTGGGAGTATGTATGAAGGCACCAGGTAATTTTTTTTATTTTTTTTTACGCCATAGCTTATAGGGTAATAAAAATCTTAATTTAATGGCGGCTTACTGTACATTTATGTGTGTACCAGTGTGACGGCAGCATTAAAGTATAAGACCTTGTTGACTGAACAATTTGCAAAACTACAGGTTTCCTAATAATTATTGTATATATTGTCGATTTATCAGTAATAATGTATTTAGATCGTAGATTTCGACTACCCCGCAATCCCGATAGTCGTCACGTTTGTTCTGTCTCTTGGGAAGTTGGTAGGGATGCCCCCGCTTAAAATGATCAGAGGCAATATCACCATGGCGAGCAGTTGACCACATTCCCTCTCCTGTTTTACATCCCAGGTCACTGACTGTTTACCAATCTCCAAAAACACGTGCAGACATTTTAGTAGAATATTTGCATAGAGAAAATGGACAAATTCAGTTTGGTCTATTACTGCCAATGAGGCTTTGACAGTTTTTGTTTTGCTTTGTCTTTAGACTGTTTTCATAGTGACTTGATTTAAAGGACATTGTTAGAGATTATTATGTATCAATGACTGTGTATTACAGAGCTGAATGGTATGCACGATATAGCTAGATTTGTCCCCTTATGCTGTCTGTGACTCCTCTGGTTGCCACGTTAGGAGAGATGTGCTTCTCTAACTGACAGCTTGGCAGATTGGCTTTGTAGAAATACGCTGCGAGGATTGGTTGATTCATACACAGGTGGTGGGGGAAGTGATGTCACAGCCACTTAAGTGACTGCAGAACCGTCTTTTTGATCTGAATCAGATTCCATTAGGGTACTTTATTACAGATATGGGAGGAACGTCATCTGCCTTTTTTTGGAGTGAGCAGATAATACTTTAAGAGTGCCCAAGTGGAATGTCAGGTTAAAGAAATATAGGGGCCGGATCAATTGCTAACAATGTGCCATCGGACATCACGGTGATGTCTGGCTGCGCACATTTCTGGGGTCAGAGGAAAAACCTGCGATGTAACCATCCCGGAGGAACTCCGTGGCATATCGCTGTTTAATTGAATCAGTCTTATAGATTCAATGGCTAAAAAGTACTTATGGTACCTTTTTACTAGGTGCATAGGCAAACCGAGGGGGGTTTCCTAGTGCCTGGAACCCCCCCCCCCCCCCCCCCCCCCCCCCAAGCCTGGGGCACTGTATAATTGAGGTGCCTGGACCCTGCTCCCACTTCAGATGGCTATGCTTGCCCATGTGTATTATAGGGATATTAAGAGTTGGAGAGCAGCCAAGCACTGTCTAATATTATAGCCACGCCCCCCTGCAATCTGGTCACGCCCACTGGTGGCGTGGCGTGGTGTGGTGTGGAAACCCCCCTCTATAAATCCTGTGTTTGCCCCTGAGGTGGTAGTGCAGATTTAAGGCAGTTCTTCCTGCTTGGTCCATCAGTGCAAGATATGGGAACAGTGTCTAAAATAATATGTGTCCTATACTGAACTGTTCCTTGTTTCATTACATGAAAACATGTTTGTGATGTTGGCCCAGAAATTAAATCTATTAGAACAAAATAGAAATAGCCCTTGCTGAGAGCAACTCCTGTGTGAGGAACTCTCTTATTTTCAATCCCACCCACAAAGTGCATGCCATTGCCAGGAACAACATAACACCCCCATAATAATTGCCAATAGGACCTACATTTTTGGTTCTTTCGACCACATTGTTGCTGTTTTCTGGGTGGATTAAAATAGGTAACATAAACTAATCCAAAAAAGTCAATCCAAAAAAGTCAATTGCACGTTTTTATTGCAATGTACTATGAAAAATGTGGTTCGTTCTTTTATTTTCTTTTTTTTTCACTATACAGAATGTTCTTTCTTAAACACACAAACAAAAAAGTACAAGTTGGTCTGGGGAAACGGCATTGCTTTAACACTAAAGTGAGCGCCCCATTTATAGCAGTGAGTTTGAGATGTGATATGCTTGATCTTTTAATGCCGCTGTTAATCCAGAACATTAGTTTATGATGTATGTTTTTGTTCTCTTTTGACCTCTGTGTTGTTTATACGTATGTACGTATTTTGCAAGTTTGCTTCAGTGATATTTAAAGTCTTGTGACACCGGAAACAAAATGCTTGTGCTTCCATATTTTAGACTGCTTGGAGATGAGCGGATTTATGAGTTTTGCGGTTGGAGCGTTCCAACCATAGAATCTTCCAGTTCCACTACGACTCCGCACTGTATTTGTAAATCCGCGTTTGGCGGAATTGGCAGGGATCTCGGGTCAGTCGTTAAGACACTAATCACAGTAACAAACATTTGTGTATTAGGCTCTTTATCATGGCTATAAAATATCTAGAATAAACATGAGGTCCTGGATCAAATTGTGAATGCCCTTCTACCTCGACAAGGTGCCCGCATTCAGATGGGTACATACATTGACCATTCATTTCTATAGCATGGGTACATACCACCAGGTACATCTAGGTGCCCTCATTCAGATGGGTACATACACTGACCATTCATTTCTATAACCTGGGCACATACCACCAGGTACATCTAGGTGACCTCATTCAGATGGGTACATACACTGACCATTCATTTCTATAACATGGGCACATACCACCAGGTACATCTAGGTGCCCTCATTCAGATGGGTACATACACTGACCATTCATTTCTATAACATGGGTACATACCACCATGTACATCTAGGTGACCTCATTCAGATGGGTACATACACTGACCATTCATTTCTATACCATGGGCACATACCACCAGGTACATCTCTGGTGTATCTAAATGCAGGTTATAGATATAGCTGGTAGGATCTAGCTGAAAGTTACACTAAATAAAAACCCTTATGTATGAACGAGTGATGGTGCTCAGCCAGTGAAAGCGGACACAGCCCTCAAAGTGTAGAAGTGTTTTAGTCCACACACCCAAACGTATAAAAGGTGCATCATTGCTTTTATATAATGCTGGAGCACACTTTAAACACTGATCTACTAATCACAATAAGAGCCATTTGTGTAGTAGACGTATGTTCTGTCTCGGTAGACCTGCATTCACAGTCTGATAAAAGTGTGCGCTAGAACCCCATGATTATTTCACTTATACAGCAGTGTTACAGAGTCTATTGCACACTTGCTTATTATTGTTATTCGTATCACAATGCTGATAAGTGTGTTCCTGTATTCTTATCCTGCGTCTGTCTGGTTTAATGTCAAATCATTTTTGGAAGATATAATAATCTGAAAATGTTACTTTGCAAAAATTACTCCACTGATACACAAACATTGTATAAATGCACAAAAATTGCAGAGAGACACAAGAATGTTAGAGTAATAAAGTAATGCTCCAAAGAAATAATAATTCATATTATTGTCGAACCAGTACCTGAAGCCAAAAAATATTTTGAATAACTTTTTCCCGGATCAAACGCAACAAATTAAAAAGAAAACGACAATAAAATTAGGAATTTAATATTATTCATAAGTTCCAATGATATCTTATGTGAGCTTCTAGTGTTTGTTACTGTTTTGTTTTTTATTTAAATGGATACATTATAATATTTTATGTCATACCACGTAGGTTGATTAGTGGCCCAGTACGTGGCCAATGAACTATGAGAACACTTTTTTGTAGGTTGCCGATACTTCACTTTTCTGATTGTGAACATGTTCTGACAGACCCTTGGCACTTCCAGCTCCAAGCTGAATATACAGTCTGTAAAATGCCATTGTTGTGGCTTCAGAAATGTTTTATGAACGTAAACAAGCTCAGAAGAGATGAGGCGGCTCAGGCTCTGCGGCTCGGCGGTCATCCTTCATCTAGCCCCTGCTGGTGTTGTGCCAGGACTTTCCCACTGCAGTCTGTATTTCTGGAGTTCTCGATAAAGATCGGCAAGAAATAGAGCATCGTTCAATAGGCACTTTCTGTATGGTGTGTGTGTGTGTGTATATGTATATGTATATATATATATAGATATAGATATATATATATATTCAAGTACGGTATATATATTCAAGTACGGTATATATATTCAAGTACAAAAACAGGATGCTAAAAAAATGCATTCAATTAATGCCACTAGCACCGATTGTGTTGCTTAATGAATATTACGAATATTAACACTAATTATTACATGTTAGGAGGTCCAATAGCCTATTAGCATGTTTAAGGTGCAATCAAATTTTAAAATAAACAGGGACATGAGTAACGAAGCACCTCCACCGTCCGAAACACATTAGTACGGAACCCTGCTCTTCAGCAGTATTATATTAGGTGCTTATTCGTTTAAAGGGAGGAAATATTAACATGATGAGGGTCACATAGATGGGTAACGAGGGGAGTTTTGTTGCAGTGATTTTGTCTGTTTAAGTCAGATAATGACGAGACCTCCTGCATGACACTATTTATTATAAATGAGCATTAAATAAAATTTTGGTTTCCATTGCCATTATTTATGCAAATGTGTTCACAGGTGTGGAATCGCTCTCCTGTATCTGGTTCTTAGGAAAGCCAGAAAAGATCCCCCCCAAAAAACACAATAATGCACAGATATGGTCACTGGGGGCTTTTGTAGACACTATGAGGAGCACTGCTAAACAATTTAACAATAATTTTTTTAACCTTATTTTAGTATATTTTGGGCCTAGTGAGTCAATGGAATAAGCCTGTATCGTAGATGGATGTAAATGGGTAAGACATTACAAATGTATTGTTTTTATGGTTAGCATGCCTATCGTCATTTGATCTGTGGTATCATAGTGTTTAATTTTTTGCATTTACCACAAGTAAATGCAGTGGGAAGCCTACAGTGATCTCTGAAATCTTTGTAAAATGTCATTGGGTATGAGGCCTAAGTCCCATGCATTCCTTATAACCAATTCCATACTTTTCCATTTTTCTCTATTTTTTATTAGTTTGTTTGTATTGATGTTTTTCTGCAGAAGTCTTATGCAGCCTAGTATTGCCCAACACGTTGTTCTTTGTTTTTATGTAGTTTTCACCAGAGGTCAAGAGATTTGTACAAAATCTATGAGCTGGCTCCAAAGGTTAAAGCCATATAGTTTATAAGGTGATGCATCTAGTTTGCAGTGTAGATAGGAGTGGGGATTATCCTTAAAATGGGCTGTGGTTTTACATAGGAATAATGCGTATTTGTTATTGGGTTTTCTCAATAACCCAACAACCCTCTGGTGACATCACACGAGGCTGCACATTGTGCTCCTCTTTTCATTTCTAGTTATTATAGTAGCGGAATCTCTGAGGTGTGAGGATGAGTGAGCGGGGATTCCAACCAGAACATCACCCCGCAGTCTCATCACACGAGGCTGCACATTGTGCTCCTCTTTTCACTTCCAGTTATTACGGTAGAGGAATCTCTGAGGTGTGAGGATGAGTGAGCGGAGATTCCAACCAGAACATCACCCCGCAGTCTCATCATGCGAGGCTCGCGCATTGTGCGCCTCTGTTCACTTCCAGTTATTACAGTAGAGGAATCTCCGAGGTGTGAGGATGAGTGAGCGGAGATTCCAACCAGAACATCACCCCGCAGTCTCATCATGCGAGGCTGCGCATTGTGCGCCTCTGTTCACTTCCAGTTATTACAGTAGAGGAATCTCCGAGGTGTGAGGATGAGTGAGCGGAGATTCCAACCAGAACATCACCCCGCAGTCTCATCATGCGAGGCTGCGCATTGTGCGCCTCTGTTCACTTCCAGTTATTACAGTAGAGGAATCTCCGAGGTGTGAGGATGAGTGAGCGGAGATTCCAACCAGAACATCACCCCGCAGTCTCATCACACGAGGCTCGCGCATTGTGCTCCTCTGTTCACTTCCAGTTATTATAGTAGCGGAATCTCTGAGGTGTGAGGATGAGTGAGCGGAGATTCCAACCAGAACATCACCCCGCAGTCTCATCATGCGAGGCTCGCGCATTGTGCGCCTCTGTTCACTTCCAGTTATTACAGTAGAGGAATCTCCGAGGTGTGAGGATGAGTGAGCGGAGATTCCAACCAGAACATCACCCCGCAGTCTCATCATGCGAGGCTCGCACATTGTGCTCCTCTTTTCACTTCCAGTTATTATAGTAGCGGAATCTCCGAGGTGTGAGGATGAGTGAGCGGAGATTCCAACCAGAACATCACCCCGCAGTCTCATCATGCGAGGTTCGCACATTGTGCTCCTCTTTTCACTTCCAGTTATTACGGTAGAGGAATCTCTGAGGTGTGACGATGAGTGAGCGGAGATTCCAACCAGAACATCACCCCGCAGTCTCATCACACGAGGCTCGCACATTGTGCTCCTCTGTTCACTTCCAGTTATTATAGTACCGGAATCTCTGAGGTGTGAGGATGAGTGAGCGGGGATTCCAACCAGAACATCACCCCGCAGTCTCATCATGCGAGGCTCGCGCATTGTGCTCCTCTTTTCACTTCCAGTTATTATAGTAGCGGAATCTCTGAGGTGTGAGGATGAGTGAGCGGAGATTCCAACCAGAACATCACCCCGCAGTCTCATCATGCGAGGCTCGCGCATTGTGCGCCTCTGTTCACTTCCAGTTATTACAGTAGAGGAATCTCCGAGGTGTGAGGATGAGTGAGCGGAGATTCCAACCAGAACATCACCCCGCAGTCTCATCATGCGAGGCTGCGCATTGTGCTCCTCTTTTCACTTCCAGTTATTATAGTAGCGGAATCTCCGAGGTGTGAGGATGAGTGAGCGGAGATTCCAACCAGAACATCACCCCGCAGTCTCATCATGCGAGGTTCGCACATTGTGCTCCTCTTTTCACTTCCAGTTATTACGGTAGAGGAATCTCTGAGGTGTGACGATGAGTGAGCGGAGATTCCAACCAGAACATCACCCCGCAGTCTCATCACACGAGGCTCGCACATTGTGCTCCTCTGTTCACTTCCAGTTATTATAGTACCGGAATCTCTGAGGTGTGAGGATGAGTGAGCGGGGATTCCAACCAGAACATCACCCCGCAGTCTCATCACACGAGGCTCGCGCATTGTGCTCCTCTGTTCATTTCTAGTTATTATAGTAGCGGAATCTCTGAGGTGTGAGGATGAGTGAGCGGAGATTCCAACCAGAACATCACCCCGCAGTCTCATCACACGAGGCTCGCGCATTGTGCTCCTCTGTTCATTTCTAGTTATTATAGTAGCGGAATCTCCGAGGTGTGAGGATGAGTGAGCGGGGATTCCAACCAGAACATCACCCCGCAGTCTCATCACACGAGGCTGCGCATTGTGCTCCTCTTTTCACTTCCAGTTATTATAGTAGCGGAATCTCTGAGGTGTGAGGATGAGTGAGCGGAGATTCCAACCAGAACATCACCCCGCAGTCTCATCACACGAGGCTGCGCATTGTGCTCCTCTGTTCACTTCCAGTTATTATAGTAGCGGAATCTCCGAGGTGTGAGGATGAGTGAGCGGAGATTCCAACCAGAACATCACCCCGCAGTCTCATCACACGAGGCTGCGCATTGTGCTCCTCTGTTCACTTCCAGTTATTATAGTAGCGGAATCTCTGAGGTACGCCCCTTTCATGTCTGTAAATTTATAAAGCTTGGCTATAACACAAAATAAAGAGATAAAAACCTGTATGTCCTCAAAATAAAATAATTTGCTTGGGTAGATTAAGAAAATGAAGATTATTCCCAAAATATCTATCTCAACTAAAATCAGCGATCATGGCTGTGGTTACTGAGGAGTCGGCTGCTTCTGGCCTATACAGGGATTAATGAATACATATGTAATATAAAATGAGTATACGGTAGGACGATCCTGAAGTGGACGTACATTTCTCCTTTTTGTATAGATAGGTAGATTTTTATGTTTTATCCTCTTCCCGCATTCATTTTCTGAAGTGAAGGACATTGGTGACATGGTTCAAGGTGAACTCTCCAGCTGGTGTCCTCTGTGTACAGAGCAGGAGAACAGCTTGTAAAATGATCATATTCCATGACCTAATGTAATTATTGCTACAAATGATCTAATATGTTCAAAAATGTGACTAGGCAGGTTTCATTATTTTTATTATCTTGTGTGTGTGTGTGTGTGTGTGTGTGTGTGTGTGTGTGTGTGTGTGTGTGTAACCCTCAATGGACAATTGTAAACCACGGTGGCGTGTCCTTACGCTATTTAAATAATAAGTGGCCAATTTTCTGCATTCTGTTAAAACGAACATTGTCTGGGAATTTCATTTGGTTTAAGGATAAAATTATTTACAAACAAATTTTCATAAAAGTGATTATGTGAGAGGTTTAAGGTTAAGACACATTGGTGTCAAAATTATTATTATTATCTAAGATGCCCTTTTAGCGCTAGTTAAATGCATTTAAATGGATATGGAAATAAAAATGATTGTTCTGAATAAGACTGTACTATATCCGCATAATTACTTTGATTACGTTGTAAATGTGGTGATACTTTTTATTTTTTTCGGTGTTTTTTTTTTTTTCTTTTTTACTGCTGTTCTATTTCAGTGCATGTGACTTAATCTTACATTAATCTCATTGGGAGCGCATTGTAAATACAATGAGATGCAGATAAGAAGCGTTCACATATGATTTTCACATGCGATTGTGTTGCAGATAATTTTTGACCGTTTTATCACAGAGGCATATTTAAACAATGCAGATACTTGGAGTGTATCGTTCTAATCCAACAGTCCCCAAAGCCGTCAGCTGAATTGTGGATTTTGCTGAAAGGTTACACATTTCCATTGTAGGAGAATATAATATATGTTGATTGTAATTGTGGTTTCATTGGTGTAACTAATCAGAATGCAACTGTTTTTTGGGGAAATATATTGTTTTACTGCAGGTAGTTTGTACCCCAGTTTAATGACTGCCTGTGTAGAAAAACATGTTTTTCTGGAAATAAACGCTGGTGACAAGCTTTGTTTAAATGCGATCATTCCTCTGATCTGAATTGTTTCCCACTTATCTGCTGCAAACACTTTCAAAGAAAGTCCTCATGTGTTTTGGATCTTCTAAACTCCTTCCTTCGTGTTTTACATATCGATGAATTGAAATATTCCAAATTTTTACGGTACTAAATAAAAAAAATAAATCTTCCGCATTGAAAGGTCATACGTTTAATGGACGATTGGCTATTGCTTGCTGTATTTCATATCAACATGCAAGATGCAGTGTTGGCTCCCAACTAACATCGCCTATTGAATGACCGTATTTGGGAGAGAATCTCTCCAATGTCTTTAGTCCAGCGAGTCCTAATGAGGAGAAGCTGTGCCAATTTCATATTTTGCTGACAGTACCAGAGTCTTTTAAGCAGTTGTGTTTAGTGCTCGATACAGGGCTTCCATGGTTCCTGAGGCATTTTTGGAGGAACCTCTTTAATAAATACAGCTTGTTTGAATTGGATGAGCATGTAGCAAGGCCGGTGGCACCCTTTCAGAGAAGCCCAACAGCACATGAATTGATTAGGCAGATGAGTAGTCAGATGCCGCTGCCAGGGGAAGAGTTGGGAAGTTCTATAATGATCCTGTTTGTTTAAAGGCCAGGAAATATGAACTGCTTGGATGCAAAGCAGCGGTTATGCAACAAGAAGACCAGAATTTGGATCCTTTGTCCAAGGAAGGGGAAAACCAAAAAGTTCCACCTCTTAGCAAAAGATATTTACAAGCTCAGTGAGGGCTGCAAGCCTGAGAAGACCACCCAGCCTTTTACAGGACAAGTCGGCAGGGGGAAACAGGAGTGGGACGGTCTCATTAGGCTGCAGTTCCCTTGTAACCCATGTCGAGCAGCTTCACCTAATTGTCGGTTTCTCTGGCAGATCTCTGATTTATTGAATGTACTGTTTCACAGCTATAATTTCATATTGACTTTTATATTGAGGAAACCGTATGCCCTCGCAGTGTAGCTGCTCACACACTCTCTGAGCTGGGGGAACGGTGAAACTTGACTCTACTGCAAATAGAACACATCAGAAACCACAGGAGACTCCGAGAGGCAGCAAATTCAATTGATAAGAGTTACTTTGTGAGACATTATGAAGTTATTGATTGACACACACAGTAAATATCTATCTATATCTATATTGGAGGCGGTCAAATGTCTTGAAATTTGTAAACAAAAGTGACAGATTTATGAAACATTTCAGTCAATAATTACACAGTACATTGCTGCTGTGACTGACTGTACATGATGTGGGAGCTGACGTTGGGCTCTAAAGACATGTCATTCACAGAAAGAAACATTGCTGTATTATAGCAATATTACAGAGTCTGTCTGAAAGAAAGATGAGGTTCTTGGTACACATTTTGATGAAACTGTGACTGCCTCCTTATCACAAGGTGCCCACCTTCAGATAGGTACGTACACGAACAAGTCATTTCTATAGCAGGTTACTATAATATGCATGCACATCAGGGGCAAACGCAGGATTTGTAGAGGGAGGTTTCCACGCCGCCAGTGGGCGTGACAAGCATGGATGGGGGCGTGGCTATAATATTAGACAGTGCTTGGCTGCTCTCCAACTCTTCCTATCCCCATAATATACATGGGCAATGCTGCGTGCACTACTGTTAGGTGCACACAACTCTCCCTTTTCAAGTAGAGCCATGTGAAGCAGTGGCAGGGTCCAGCCACCTCAATTGTATAGTGCTCCATGGTTGGAGGGGGGTTTCCAGTCACTAGGAATGCCTATTCACATATGTGTGTCTGTATATGTATTTATAAAGCATGCTTGTGCTTAGCGGTGATATGTTTCTGTGGAATGGTGACATCCTCCAAAATGTCCCTGGAAGCCTAGGAGGTTTGCCGGCACACCTTGCCATTACGGTAGGAATCTCTGCTCATTTTTCTGCGCACCAGAAATTTCCATCTACGGGTGCAATGAAAATTGAGCGGAGGTACCTGGCATAACATTGACGTGATGTGTCTCTGGAAGGTCCACGGAGACGTATCATGCTGATTTGAATCTCCCCCACCGTGTACCATGGGCTGAGATATGCAGCTGCAATAAAACAAATTTCATATACTGGGTATTGCTGGAGAACGTTTGTGCCACAGAAATAAGGTAAGAAGAATGAGTCTCCCCTCTGATTTAAGAGATGCCTGCTCAACCCTACATATATATTACTTGGACGTGAACTGATGAAACAGAAACATTACAATTTTACATCCATCCCCTTTGAGGAAGACAATCATGTGATTATCGTGGGCGACTGGTTCACTTAACGTTTGTTTACATTCATGTTGGTCTATAGTTGCAGAAAGTCACTTGTGTTACTAGATTTAATTTGCGACAACTTTCCCAGCTAAATCAGCATGGATCTAGAATTTCAAAAGAACGGATTACACATGTGATGGATGTGTTTATTGGTATTTGGAGGAGAAGTCTGTGTAAGCCTTCTCTTTCCATATCACATCAATGTGTGGAGGTTTAAAGAGCTGCCCCCTTTGCCAATCCTCGTTTTTCACATTTGACCTCTTAGTCTTGGCTGACTACCTCCTGTCCTGAATAATCAGAATTTGCTCATATGTTCCTTTGTATAATAAATCTTAGATACATTATAAATTGTTGTCTGTATTTAATTGACTATATTTGTTTCCTCTTCCTTTTGTCAGACATTTCAGCTTATTATACTGCATCAAGTAACACTCCCTATGCCACAGGCGGATCCTGCCTGCACAACTGCAGGTTAATGCTGTAGGAAGACATGATTATTAGGAATACCTGAGCTTATTGGCAGAGCTGGGGTAGCTGAGCCAAGGTTTCTAATATAGAGTTATTGTGTGCATTGATTCTTGCATTACAGGTTGTTAATATTTGTTGAATAATTGGTGTTGGCCCATTTCCAGCACTTTACTGTGTGTGAGCAGGATTAGTGAATAAATATGGCCGACACATAGGAACCTCCTTAATTGAGTGAGCGCTTTGTTTATTCAGAGAAATGTTATAGTTATTATGTGCTTTATTATACACGAGCGTGCTGTGTGTTCCCACCTTAGATGTTCTTTTCTTTAACGGACCCAGCACTCTGATCTCAGCCGCATCACTGGGGCTTGTTAGTGTGGTCAAAAGATTAACGGAACACGGAGGCAGAGAGCAGCCAACCGCGGTCATTTTCTGAACAATCTTAACATCATCACAGATAATGAGAAGATTGATTAAGATAACTGGATATTGGAGCACCAGGGCTTACTTTGGGTCAGACACAGATCATGCTGCACATAAATAGATGATAATGACGATCGCTTGGTCATTGATATAAAGTAACCTTTCTACTTGCTTATCAAAGCAGTTTCCTGATTTATTTTATATTCCTCTAACAAGCCCTGAGCATGTGTGCTGTAGGTTACAATGTACCCATATTGTCCGTTCTGTAGCAATGTGAGACTCTTGTCTTACACAGGCTTTTTCATCTCCTGTCCCCACCTGCCCTCAATAGGCCTTCTGAGACTTCCATACGTGGGAGCAGTTGCCGTTGTTTGTGACAAACTAAAGTAGATTTACTAAGCTGGGTATGATGAAGGAAATGCTCAAAACATTTTTTTTTTTACTGGTGAATTCAGTTAATTGCGGTGCTGAGGGACAAATGACTCCCAGGCCGGCCCCTTAGTGGGCTACCCTGGGCTGGGTCACTGGGCTATCTGCATATTTTTCCTTTAAAATGTTGCTTATAGGCTGCCGAGCAGAGTCTCGCCCCCCCCTTCCCCAACGCTATAATTTGCCAGCCAACCTCTGATTACATATCCTATAAATGTCACTAATGATTCATAGATTGTCAGCTTGCGGACAAGGCCTTCTTACCTCTGTCTCTGTATTACCCGCGTACTGTACTGTTTCAGTTCTATGTTTGTTCCCAATTGTAAAAGCATTACAGAATTTGCTGGTGCTGTATAAATAAAGGATGATGATCATTATTTATTTCTGTTCACATACATTTATGTAGACTTGTTGATTTTATGTAGTAAAGATACTATGACACAATTCCTAAAATGTTAATTGCCTGCAAAATTCTAGTGAGTTGTACTAGTTATGTAAATCAGATCATATGATGGCCACATACATTGATATTGGAAAAAAATATTGCAGGGTGTGTGTCTGAGAAACATTGCTGATGTCCGATAACCATCGGATCGTAATCGCGCTCTCTATTCAGTCACCATCCAGTCGTCGGAAATCCTGAAAAATGATCCACCTTTCCCCAAGTGAAAGGATCGTCTGTGGGCAGCTTTTAGTTTAGTAACCAGAAAGTTCATCATCCTAAAACTTCAATTCTTCTCTAGCCACTAGCACCTTAATGTCATCTAGAATTTAAATGTCAGTATGGGTTGCATGTATACTTTAATTTATGTCCACAACAATTACCTTTGCTCCCTGTCTATATAGCAGTTAATGAGTAGAATTCTAACAACAAATATACACAGTTGCTTAGTTATTTTTTTTATATTGGGTGATTTATTCTATTTCTCTGTGTAAAACGTATTTGTAAAACAACTTGTAACTCGCTTATCCGCTTAGTTCCTCGGTGAGATCTGGTTGACAGTGACATATCTTGTAAATAAAGATGAAAGAGCAGAAACGTTTCAGAAAGAAGATCATTCTGCAGAATCCTGCTAGACGAGGTTACTCTGCCTTTGGTTTCTTTCTTCACCACAACGAATGTAAAAGAAATCTTCATCTGTAACCACACAGCAAACCCTTGCCCAAAGGGCTGAAAAACTTTCACACTCCAAAACCCCAGACTCTCCCTTATCACAGGTTGGCTTTCTGAGGTTTGATAATCCTCTCCAACACTACAAAAGATTCTTGGATTGAGGTTAGCGGAGCGTGAGAGGCCTGTTGCCTACAGTGTGCTGTGTCTGGATAATACACAAAGCTTTTTGTCTCTCCTTTTGTTGATACTTGTCCAGTCTTGGAATGGAAAGGAACTGCAAAAGCACAGTGTAGCATGATGCAAACAGTGACCGGCAAATGTGTTTATTGCACTGTGACGTACACCGATCAGCCACAACATAAAAAACACTGACAAGTGAAGGGAATAACATTGATTATCTCATTATAAAGGCACATGTCAATGGGTGGGATATATTAGGCAGCAAGTGAACAGGCAGTTCTTGAAGTTCATGTGTTGGAAGCAGGAAAAACAGATAAACATAAGGATTTGAGTGACTTTGACATGGTCCAAGTTGTGATGGCTACAGTACTGGGTCAGAGCATATTTAAAACGGAAGGTCTTGTGTGGTGTTCCTGGTAGTCTGTGGTTAGTAACTACCAAAATTGGTCCAAGGAAGGTGAACCAGCGATACGGTGACGGGTGCCCAAAGCTCATTGATGCGCATGGCTTGTGATGACTAACCCGCCTGGTCCATTCCCGCAGGAGATCTACTGTTGCACAAATTGCTGAAAAAGTTAAAGTTGGCTATGATGGAAAGATGTCAGAACACACCGTGCATCGCAGCTAGCTGCGTAGATGCAGACCGGTCAGAGTGTCCATGCTGACCTCTGTCCACTGCCGAAAGCGCCTGCATTGGGCACGTGTGCGCCAGAACTGGACCATGGAGCAGTGGAAGAAGGTGGCCTGGTCCTATGAATCACATTTTCTTTTACATCACGTTTTGGGAAATTGTGCCAGAACCACAGAGATGGCAGCAAAACACACCACAGACTGCTACAAGAGCAGATTTGGAACAAACTCCCAAAGGGATGGATGCAATAAAACAAAGGACCAATGTCGAAAAAATCACCTATCCTGTGGTAATGATAAAATGCAGAGCGCTCACGGGAGCCAGGAAGAGAGTGAGCGCTCGCGAGAGCCAACAAGAGGCGAGCGCTGGGTGCATATGTGTTGTTTGCCTGAGGAAGAGATGGTACCAGGATGCACTATGGGAATAAGGCAAGTCGGCGGAGGCAGTGTGATTATCTGGGCAATATTCTGCTGGATAACCTTGGGTCCTGGCATTCATGTAGATTTTACTTTGACATGTTCCATCTACCTAAACATTGTTGCAGACCAAGTACACCCCTGGATGGCAACGGTATTCTCTGATGACAGTGGTCTCTTTCAGCAGGATAACTTCCACACTGCAAAAATAGTTTAGAAATGGTTTGAGGATCATGACAAAGAGATTAAGGTGGTGACTTGGCCTCCAAATGCCCCAGATCTGTAGGATCTGCTGGAAAAACAAGTCGGAGCCATGGATGCCCCAACTTGCAACTTACAGGACTTAAAGGGACAGCTGCTAACGTCTTGGTTACAGATACTACAGGACACCTTCAGCGCTCTTGTGGAGTCCATATCTCTTTGGACCCGAGCTGTTCTGGTGGCACAAGGGGAACTTACACAATATCAGGCAGGTGGTTTTACTGTTGTGGCTGATCAGTTTATACTAAATGGCAGCAATAACCATAGAGACGTATTCCTGATTCAGTTTTTGTGTTATTTTATAAATCTAGATAACATTTGTGGGTACCCAGCTGTAGCAAGGAACAAATAGAAAATGCAGGGAATATGCTCCAATAGAAGAAGTGAATATTCGTGCTTTCAGGTGTAAAGAAAAAAGGTGGGAATGTGTGATGTGTGCTGCTTGCATTTGTTTATAGGGGGGATAATTGTCACCCAATTGTGATCGATCAGGTGATGATTTTAATCTTTTATCATGGTTTTGGTAACTTGTCTGATGTATAAAGTTTTACACTGCGTCGGCCAGCAATGTTTTTTTGCTTGAAGATGGGTATGTTGGTGACTTAGATATTAGTTATATTTTGTGTGTGCTAAGTATGTTCAAATATAAAACAGGAATGGAAACCTCCTATAGAAATAAACATATAGCTTACTTTAACACATTTCCCTATCTAGTCTGTAGAGTAGTGTATTCTTCATATTGGGATGGCATGATACAGCTGCTGCTTGGTTATTTCAGTCTTGGTCTAGGTGGAGCTTTGTAATCTCCAGCTCACATCTCTCTTCTACTGAAATTATTTAGGGGCAGCATCCTGTGGTTTGGTGCTTGTAGATCAAATCTACAGCTAGCACCTACTGTGCACTCTAGGGGCCTGTAATGTACTCCAGGCCATAATCAGAATGCAGTGATATGTCTTTGTTTATAGTGGAGAAGCACAGTGTTATATAGACTTTCTGTAACTTAAAATAATATATCTGTCACCTATTTATCTGTCTCTATCTGTTATCTATTTAGCAATCATTCATCTAACCTGGGCTGTCATTTCTCTTTCTTTCTATCTCACAACTCCATCTCTTTATCTATCTCTCTCTCACTGTCCCTATCTCAATGTCATCTTTCTCCCATGTTTATATATTGTTCTATCTCATCTCCCTCTCTCTCCCCTCTTTTTGTATATACTCCCTCCCCTCGCATCTTGCTCTCTTAGGCTCTCTTGTACTCTCTTGCACACTCTTACACTTGCTCTGTGCGCTCTCTCTTGCTTGCTCTCGTGAACGCTCTCTCTCTTGCTAGCTCTTGCTCGTGCTCATACTTGCTCTCCATTTTATCAAGTGAGGGGGCATTACCACAGGATAGGGGACTTTTGGCGACATTGGTCTTTTGTTCTATTGCATCCATCCCTTTGGGAGTTTGTTCCAAATCTGCTCTTGTGGCAGTCTGTGGCATGTTTTGCTGCCATCTCTGTGGTTCTGACACAATTTCCCCACGTGTGTCTCTTTTCTTATCACAGTCCATGTGAAAATGTGTTGCATGTTTGTGTGTGTGTCTCTGCTGTTTCATTGGGTGGACACTGGCCACCTGTGGCTCCCATCTAGGTCTCCAGCTCTCTCCACTTTTAATTTGTAGCCACCGATCTTGTATTTGGTTGGTGATGTATTCTGCCAGCTTGTGCTCCTTTGCTGTGAGCTGTGGCTGTGCCATCTGCTTAAGGTAACATTTGATTTTTTGCATATTTTTTTGTTTGGTCTTAGTAGAGGGAATTTTCCCAGTTCTGCTCTGCTACCATTATAAGAGAGCTTCTGTGCGCTCACAGCATATATCTTTAGAATTAAAATGTCTATGTAATTGTATAGTGGTCTGTAGAGGTTTTATTCCATTCTGCATAATTTTGGGTTAGTTGCGGAACTCTCAGCTATAGAGAGAAATTAGTTTTAAGTTGCTGTCCGATAGCTTTAGCAGTAGTTTTTCTTGAGGGTTGCGGTTGATACATGGCTTTCGTGTTGAATGATAGCCTCTCTCTGGCATTTTATTCCAGGGTTTATATGCCCAGATTGGACCCATGCTGTAGTTATTGCTAAACCCAGTTAGGAATTGTCCAGGATGTGTTTTAATCTCTTGTTTTTTCAAACTAAAACAAACAAAATAAAACTTGTTTGTGCATTGGAGATGTTTTAATTTGGGAGATCATGATTTTGGTGTTATTCATGTTGACCTTTTAAGGCCCCTGACTTGTAGTTGTGCAGTATGTGTAGTTTTTCTTCAGGCCCTCTACTGCTGGAGAAAGTTTAGTCATCTGTAGCAGACCATAGATCTCCATCCCACTCTGAGACAGTCATGGGGCTGTGGATGGCTCCAGTATTGTGGGCAGATCATTGATGTAGGTGTTAAATACTGTTGTGTTTGGACTGCACCGGTACCTCTCCTGCCTGAATCTCTTCATTTGTATGTTTATCTGTGCCAAACAGAAGATGAAGGAGTTCATGGACTTTGTTATATTATAGGTTTCTGCATTCCACTCTGCAGTGATTAAGTTGAGTCCAGTATGACGGACTGAATCCAAAACACATCTTCCCTGGTGGTTGTTTGTGTATTTGTCACATACTTGTTTGTGTGTCTGTAGGGTGAAAAGGTTATCGGTGGTTCTGTGTTGTGGAAGAAACCTGATTTGACTCATGTTGAGTCACTTGCTGTACATTAACAATTGTCATACTCTCTTGCTAATGACGGTGCAGAAGAAATTGCTTATATTGCTGATTTACATCGACATCCCTATATTTTTGGGGGTCTGTGGGATCCCCATGTTTGTAGCAAATGATGAGAGCTGCAGACTTCTGGGTACAGACACCTAATTTAGTATCTTCCCAGATTCATGTGCTTTTCTAGACTTAAGTATTTAATGTCTTGTACAGTGGAAGGGGTATCTAAAGATAAGCTCTGATCACACTATAAATAAGTGGTAGCAATGATGAGTTATCAAGTCAGGCCTTGATTTAGGGGCAAGTTTCTTACACATGCTCCCGAAAGAGTTCTCTCTCTCTCTCATATTGATGTCTCTCTCTATCTCATGCATCTCCCTTTCTGTTTGTCTCATATCTAATATCTTTAACTCTTTCTCTTGCACTCTTTCTAGATTTCTCTCTCATATCTGTGTCCCTTTCTCGCTATCAATCTCGTATCTCTCTCTATCAGTCATCTGTCTTGCTCTCTCTCGTCCTCTCTTGCTCGCTCTCTCTCATCCTCGCTCGCTCTCTCTCGTCCTCTCTTGCTCGCTCGCTCTCTCTCGTCCTCTCGCTCTCTCTCGTCCTCTCTTGCTCGCTCGCTCTCTCTCGTCCTCTCGCTCTCTCTCGTCCTCTCTCGTCCTCTCTCGTCCTCTCGCTCTCTCTCGCCCTCTCTCGCCCTCTCTCGCCCTCTCTCGCCCTCTCTCGCCCTCTCTCGCCCTCTCTCGCCCTCTCTCGCCCTCTCTCGCCCTCTCTCGCCCTCTCTCGCCCGCTCTCTCTCGTCCTCTCTCGCCCGCTCTCTCTCGTCCTCTCTCGCCCGCTCTCTCTCGTCCTCTCTCGCCCGCTCTCTCTCGTCCTCTCTCGCCCGCTCTCTCTCGTCCTCTCTTGCTCGCTCTCTCTCGTCCTCTCTTGCTCGCTCTCTCTCGTCCTCTCTTGCTCGCTCTCTCTCGTCCTCTCTTGCTCGCTCTCTCTCGTCCTCTCTTGCGCGCTCGCTCTCGTCCTCTCTTGCGCGCTCGCTCTCGTCCTCTCTTGCGCGCTCGCTCTCGTCCTCTCTTGCGCGCTCGCTCTCGTCCTCTCTTGCGCGCTCGCTCTCGTCCTCTCTTGCGCGCTCGCTCTCGTCCTCTCTTGCGCGCTCGCTCTCGTCCTCTCTTCCGCGCTCGCTCTCGTCCTCTCTTGCGCGCTCGCTCTCGTCCTCTCTTGCGCGCTCGCTCTCGTCCTCTCTTGCGCGCTCGCTCTCGTCCTCTCTTGCGCGCTCGCTCTCGTCCTCTCTTGCGCGCTCGCTCTCGTCCTCTCTTGCTCGCTCGCTCTCTCGTCCTCTCTTGCTCGCTCGCTCTCTCGTCCTCTCTTGCTCGCTCGCTCTCTCGTCCTCTCTCGCTCGCTCTCTCGTCCTCTCTTGCTCGCTCGCTCTCTCGTCCTCGCTCGCTCGCTCTCTCGTCCTCTCTTGCTCGCTCGCTCGCTCTCTCGTCCTCTCTTGCTCGCTCGCTCTCTTGTCCTCTCTTGCTCGCTCGCTCTCTCGTCCTCTCTTGCTCGCTCGCTCTCTCGTCCTCTCTTGCTCGCTCGCTCTCGTCCTCTCTTGCTCGCTCGCTCTCGTCCTCTCTTGCTCGCTCGCTCTCTCGTCCTCTCTTGCTCGCTCGCTCTCTCGTCCTCTCTTGCTCGCTCGCTCTCTCGTCCTCTCTTGCTCGCTCGCTCTCTCGTCCTCTCTTGCTCGCTCGCTCTCGTCCTCTCTTGCTCGCTCGCTCTCTCGTCCTCTCTTGCTCGCTCGCGCTCTCGTCCTCTCTTGCTCGCTCGCTCTCTCGTCCTCTCTTGCTCGCTCGCTCTCTCGTCCTCTCTTGCTCGCTCGCTCTCTCGTCCTCTCTTGCTCGCTCGCTCTCTCGTCCTCTCTTGCTCGCTCGCTCTCTCGTCCTCTCTTGCTCGCTCGCTCTCTCGTCCTCTCTTGCTCGCTCGCTCTCTCGTCCTCTCTTGCTCGCTCTCGTCCTCTCTTGCTCGCTCTCGTCCTCTCTCTCTCTCTCTCGCTCGCGTCCTCGCTCGCTCTCGTCCTCGCTCGCTCGCGTCCTCTCTTGCTCGCTCGCGTCGCTCGCTCGCGTCCTTTCTTGTGTCTCTCTCTCTCTCTCTCTCTCTCTCTCTCTCGCTCTCTCATATCTTTCTATCTCATCTTATTTCTCTCACTCTCTCTTGCTACTTTTCTTTAGATCTCTCTCATCTCTTTTATCTGTCATATCTCTCTCTTGTCTCTTTCATATCTCACTCTCTCTTGCTTTCTTTCTAGATGTCTCTTGTATCTGTCACTCTTTCTCTCTGTTATATATATTTCCTCTACTCTCTTACATCTCTCTCCATATCTCTTTCTCTCATTTCTCTCTTACACTTTGTGTTTCTCTCTCTTATAACTGTCTATACCAAAATATGGTTCATCTGCACATATTCTTTCTGGAAATGCCTGGAATCCTCTGCTACCTCCTGGCATTTGCTCACTACTACAGCTAATTATTTTCATGTTAATTCTTCTGCTGTAACAAGGCAATTTGACTTAATGGAAACTACGTTAGACACCAGAAAGGTTTTTCTTAAACTGCGTCCTTGAACAAGACTTGGAAGTATACAGAATCTGCTGATTACATACTCTGTGTGACTGTATCCAAACCCGACAGCAGATGCCCAAAAATAGTTCTTATTGTAGGGAGTTTTTTTTTTTTTACATATTAAACTATGTATTCCTTTTTCCATAATTATGGAAACATTTATAATGTTAAACCTTCTACTAAATAAAAGCAAAACAGTTGTCCAGACCTAATATTTAATTTAATATCATTTAAATATTATAGTATCTAAATTGATCAATGATTTCAAATAGTTACGTTTTTCTTGTTTTCTAATAAACTTGTAAAGATAGTCTACGAAAGTTTTACATTTTGATTTAGTTTTATAAACACAGAAATAGGTTCTCTGTCTAGTTGGGGCAAACAACAAATGTTTGTTTTCTATCTTGAAAGTAAAAACATTACGAGGGGGGGGGGGGGGCATGGGTTGATGGATGCAAGTAAAAATCCTTTACCATAAAACACTTTCCTCCATGATACAGAAGCCACTCTCTGCAGACCGGGTCTGCTCTGAACATACCATAGCTGCTAAGCTTCCTATATCAGCTTTAATTTGTGTACTCTGTGAAAGCATGCATCCGTTAGGTAATTAATATTGTGACTCCACAAACTTTTCCTGCTCCCATAAATTTAATCGTTTTCCTTTTAAGAATAATAAATCAAAAGAAAGTTAAAGCGTTCTATTCACTTACACACACACACACACATCTAGGATCACTTGCACAACACAATTTTATTCTCTACATTCTATTTTTCTGTACTTTAATTTGTGTTCTTTTTGTGCTGTATTGCAATAGAAACGGTCTTCCTGGTTACTTAATAAATTGCAAGTAATCTAAATAACAAACCAAAAGAAAAATAACGGAGTACCCAATATTTCTGGTCAATCATTCTCAAGAGCATCTAAATCTGTTCTCACGAATGGGAAAGAAGTTTTGCTTTTTTTGGGGTTTTTTTTTCGGACTGTCACTTTTTCAGCTGCTGGGTTTCTTTCCCGTGATTTTATAGTTTTAAACTTTCCTGAAAGCTATCGTTCAGGAAATGGCACACGTTCAAAATGCTCTCATTCATGTTCTTGCATTTACATTGTTGTGCAATTTCCCTTAATATGCATATATACATTGCCGCAGCCTGTGTGTGGTCATGTTAGATTGTTGTAAGCAGCATTATATATCTTTACTCTAGTGTACTTGGGTGGCCGTGGAACATTCGAATACTGTAGCTTTAAGCTATGTTTTCTCATTTTTATATATAGCTTTATTGTTCAAAGTTTTTTTTTCTTAAAGGAAAATAAAAAATTGCCAATTTAACTAGCGCCATTAAACGTGAAAAGTTAGAAGACTTTTAATCACACACAATTAGGTATTCAACTTACGTTTTATTATACATATGGAAAATGATATAAAGTATATGTGTTTCCAATGGAAAACTGTGTCCTATTTCAAAATGCCGGCCTCTGTATATTTGGGCTGTGTGTTTATATTTCTTTTTTTTTTTTTTGTATGTGGGTACATGCTTTTATATTTAAAAACTAATAATATTAAGTCGTTTTTTTGTGACAAAATATATCTTAATACATTATGCTTACAGAATGTTTTAAACACTAATTTTTTACTATTTTATTTTTTTACATTTTTTTTTAAATCTATTTGCAAATCTAAACCCCAAATTGGTCATGCTGGGTGATTTCAAGTTTACATCAGTTATCAAGTGTCCGTAAAATGTTTTGTATAGGGGTGTACAGCGATATAATATCTTTAGTTCCTGTTGTTTTGTAGTGTGTAGGGGCAGAGGTATTAGAATCTAAGGGGTATATTTACTAAACTGCTGGTTTGAAAAAGTGGAGATGTTGCCTATAGCAACCAATCAGATTCTAGCTGTCATTTTGTAGAATGTACTAAATAAATGAAAGATAGAATCTGATTGGTTGCTGTAGGCAACGTCTCCACTTTTTCAAACCAGCAGTTTAGTAAATATACACCTGAGGCTTAAAAGTGAGATCTGTCAGTGTATGCGCGAGTTGGATTAGTGAGCGGCACATACAAATTAATCTTGAGTAACTACTTTAACACTCATAATATATTGTGGGCACTACTCACAGATGAATCCAAATTCTACGATTACTAGGGAAACTGTCAAACATCATGTAATATTGAAGGAAATTTCTATATTTCAAACCATTCACATTGGGACAATCAAATCTTACCAGACGTCTTTAGAAAACTAATGTACATTATCCTTAAATATAGTATATACTAGAGAAAATGTAACAACCGTGTACTTACAATTTATTATCTCTCTCTATTTTCTCTCCAATTGTTCTGACTCTATTTCAGTATTTTCTCTCTCTGCGCCCCTTACACTTGCAGACTTTTTATATTTTTAGATTTGATCTATGTATTTGATTGAACTATAAACATTTGTTGTTCTGGGTGAACTATTAGTTTTGGTGGGATGAGCCT
The DNA here is from genome assembly GCF_038048845.1 of Mixophyes fleayi. Taxonomy (NCBI): domain Eukaryota; kingdom Metazoa; phylum Chordata; class Amphibia; order Anura; family Limnodynastidae; genus Mixophyes; species Mixophyes fleayi. The sequence goes on along the minus strand of NC_134404.1, from coordinate 30,837,432 downwards.
CCTCTTCAGTGTTCTATGCTGGAATGCAAACACTGCGCCACAAAACACAAAGTTCTAATCTGTATACATTGATATTTAAGGGTAGGTTTATCAAACCTTCTAAGAAGGAAAAGTGGAGGTGTTGCCCAAAGCATCCAATCAGATTCTAACTATCATTTATCTAGCTCATTCTAGAATCTGATTGGTTGCTATGAGCAACACCTCTGCTGTTCCTTTTTAGCATTGCCATTCCTGAGGCACTCTGTGCTGCTTTTCCAGTGATGTCACAGGTTCTAGTGAGCTGATAGGCTGCGTCCTCATCAGTAAAGATATAGGTAATGGGTTCTCATGAAACAACGGCCTCTTATTTATTCCAAAGTGAATATTGGGTAAAACGGACAACTTTAATAAATATGTTTCTTGCCTCCTCTCCTTCATGTAACTTGATCTTTCCTGCTGAGCTTCTAACACTGGGTGGAGGGATTTCAGTGCTGTCACTTCAGACACAGTTCCCAGGTTTAGAAGCAGTTCTTGGCGATCCCAGAAGTGTGTGGTTACTGTGACGTCTTTTATCTTCCTGCATTTATTTCTCATCTTGCTTTGGCCTGTCTTTTAGACTTAAGAAAACATTTTTTTTTTTTTTAATTTCTCCTGGGGTGCTTCTGCATCTTGCAAAACAAAGCAGTCGGCCCAGTGCGTAAGAATTATTAATGTAGCATTACTTTTAGACATATCCACTTCCCTAACACAAAAGGGTAATAGCAGCTTGATTTAAGTTACTGCTTGTTAAAGACAAGCAAGTGTGTCATTTTTCAGCATAGGTTGGAGTCTACGGATGGTAATGACCTTTACATCAAGTATCGGTCCTGCATTATTAACTGCTAATAAATTAGGATCTACACAATCCTACACAAATGTCATCTGGATCAATTGAACATGTGTTTAGCTTTTGTCTTAAAATTTGACTATACCAAATGAAATCTTTTCAGATATAAGGTGTGAAGGTAAAATACATTGGTCAGTAACTGTCTGCAGCAGCTTTGTTGTGAATATGATTAAAAACAAAAAAATCTAAGTCTGCGAAATAAGACGAGTTAGATGCTGTCACAGTTTTTGTCGGCCTTTCAGAGTTAAGATGGGATTGAACATCCTGGCAAAAGTTAAAACGTCACTCGAGAGTCCTGTACTTTGACTTGCTCTTTAATATAGTTTAATTAACTTTTACCTCCCCTCCCCCCCTGCAATTGCTGCTCAATCAAACGTTATTTATTTCTTCATTAAGGCTGTGTGCACACTATAGAAAATTTCCCCTGATGCGATATTGTTAACGATTTTACCAATGACTGACTGTCCCGATCATCGTGCTGATTCGTGTGTGCACACTGTAAATGTTTTACATGAGTATCCTTCAGATCTGTGCTCTTCATCTGTCATAACCATCAGCTGAAAAGATCATGACGCACACTCCATAGAGGGCTATGGACACTGCCGGTCCTGAGTGCATACACAATGCAGAATTGGAACGACATTGTTCTGTTGTTTTATAGAGATTTAGTCTGTTTATAAAATCACATCATACGATACGCTCATGGCCATCATAAGACACTTGCACCATGTGGATCTATCTTTGCAGCTTTGTAAATGACCTTTGTGGTCTCTTTCGTCACAAGCTGCAGCGGTGACTACAAATCAATGACCAGACATAGATCAGTCCGCACAGTTATCAGTGGGAAGTTTTGTAAAGCTGGAAACATGGTTTTTCCAGTTCAAACGGTTACATGGAAGTTCCAACCACTGTCAGGGGAAATATAATGGAGGTAAAGATACGTAAGGGGAGGACGACAGAGCAAGGTGTGGGTAGTTGTATTGATGGTGAGGTGAGGCATAGGCTATAGGAAGAATGGAAATGAGTGCAGACCAGAAGAAACAAATCTAGGCTCAGGGGTAAAGAGAAGTAAAGCAACTGTTAGCTAAAATAGTTTAATCATAGGGGGAATTGACTTCAGAACAATGTGTCAGTGGACATCCCCATGTTGTCCGTCTGCACATTTTACCTCTTATTACAATAAGAAATTGGTGCTCGTTTTCCTGCGCACCTATATGGGATGCAAGGGATAATGAGTGAAGATACATCGCCGCGGGGAACCTTCACAGACCGTTCCCTCCATAGTCTGCTCAATGTATCCTGCAAGACCGCCAACATGACCGTTGTCTCTGCTGCTGTTTTTTATGTTCATTTTTCAGTTGAATTAAACGGAGCTGAATTATAGCAAAAAAAAAAAAAAAACAACACTTTTATCACCAACTTTTTCAGTCTGGATTTATAGCTGGATTTATAGCCCATTCACATTGAAGTGCTTTTAATTCATCACTTTAATCATAAAGGGCTTATTATATAACAAGAAATTACTGATTTCTGTCCTTAAATATGAAATGTACTATTTCAATTTCAGGATGCAGAAAGTTCTGTTTTTCATGCATTGAACATGTTTTAAAGGTGCGACTTAGGTTCTACCATATCAGTTTCAGTCCTCAATTCCTGCTAACCTGGAAGTCTTCAGTTTTGTGGGGATAGAACAATCTGTAGCCAATCAGATCATCAGAATAGTCACAGCAGCAGAAGGTGAATGCGCTGATCTAGTGAGATCAGTTCTAATGTCTTGTCAGTGTTCATAAGAAAATGCGTTAATTATTATAATATACAAGTCACGGATCTCCACGGTGGGTTCAAATATAAGCAGGGGCTGGCTGGGCCAGTTCCCTTGTGGGCCACCTTGGACTGGACCACTGGGACACCTGAATTTTTTTCCATTTAAAATGTTACTAATAGACTGCTGAGTCGAGTCTTGACCCCCAGGCTAAAATGTGCCAGCCCTCCATTGTGTATAATGTATAATATATTTAAGAAAGGGTATATTATCCTATATATTATTAATTTTAGTGATAATACTGCATGGAACAAAGGTCATGGTGTGGGAGGGGGGAAAAGAAATAGCAGGGTCTCCAGCAGCACACAATAGTTTATTATAATATCATGCACACCTCTGCGTTCCACTAAGTTAATAATCCCAACTTGTTCCTTTCATCCAATTGACTATAGACCACCTATAGGCCAAATACAAAACATAAGCACATTGCGTTTTTGATGCATTTTACAAATACTAATTTGACATATTAGAGTGAAAATACACAGAGTAATATGTTCTGGGACAAATGGGATGTGTTCGGATCTATGATGTAAAATAGTCTAGAGCAGATGATTGGGAAAAACAGGTGAGAGGTCCTTGGTAGTCTTACCTGGAGTCAGTGGTCAACGATCCGTTTACTGCCCAGATATCTGGAGCTTAATGGAGCGCTCTATCTATTACATTGTAGTTTGCTGGGGTCAGAAGTTGAGTGTCCTGGCCCACATAACATTACATTATAACTCCCAAACTCAGTAGAGAATACACCTGAAACACGGCAATTTGTCGAGTTAACACACACATACACACACATACACACACACATAACACACACACACACGCACATTGAAGCTGTACACTCCTCTCTGCTCTATTGACGTTGGAGGATGAGGAATTTGTGGTGACTGCTTCTGTGGGCACTTGTTGCCCTTTCTAACACTACTCACTTCAAACAGATCTGTTTAAGTCCTGTTACTTGAGCTGCTTTATAGGCAAGTCCCAGATTAACAGTTTTACCTCAAGTATTTTGCACACCTCTCAAGCTGCAGGAAGGTTAAAATCACAAAATACTAGTTTCCATTTTCCAGGGAAAAAAAAAAATCCTAGTTTCACTAAAGCGTGTATATGTGTATGTATGTGTGTGTGTGTGTGTATAACTATATATATATATATATATATACACACACACACACGTGTGTGTGTGGGGTGCAGGAAGTAATGTATTTGGACATAAAAATATATATTTTCTCAGTCAAAAGCCACTGCCACTGCTTGGTGGTTTAGATGTATATTCTTTTCAAGCAAATGCCTTAACGAAAGGCATTGTAGAAGAGATATCGGGTTAGTCACAATTTCAATCAATTTAACCTCCATCATTTCTTAATAATCTAGTTTCATTTGACTATAGCCGTGTGGCCGTGGTATGAATATTTACATATTAAGGAATATAGCAATTTTAAGACCATAATTTAAGGTTGAGCTCCTGCACAGAACACTGCTCTGGTGAGATCTATTAATACACGTGTACCATGATCTGTTTTATCTTTAACACAATCAAGACTATTCAGAGCATCGGCTTCTCCGTTCTGCGCTCAGTGTATATCCGTCACAGGAATACAGCATGTACTCTCGCCTGGGCGCCAAGTTCCGGTGGATATTCTCTGTAAACGGGGGTTTGCGCAATAGCGTGCCAGGGCCTCAACATTTACAGACACTTTTACCACTTGGTCTTTTTTTATTGCAGTGTTTGATCCCAATTTTACAGCGCTACGGAATATGCTTGCGCTATATAAATAAATCTTTGTAATGATAGTATGTTATAATGACAAGCAGACAAGCGCCAGGTTCCTGTGCTAGATTATAATCTGTATAGCGCGTCAGTGCTCCACCACCTTTATTCGTCTTCTCAGAATAGCTTTTCCTTCTTTCCCCTATTTACGGGGTTAAAATAGAAGACTAAGTTCTGTGTTTAGAATAATGATTCTCCTTCGTGGCCACCCTCAGGACACTGTTTAAATAGGTTTAAGCTGCTGAACCCAGCCGCACACTTTTTGTTTGCCAGTGTAGACAAAATTGGTCCAAAATCGCTTCCGCAATTGCAGGGAATAATAAAAATCCAATTTGCTGATTTTATTTTTCCAATTAATAATACATAAAAACAGATTTTTCTTTCCGTTTCTTGCTGCCTTATAAAATAAGATTTAAAGTTATCTGTTTCTCTTGAGCTACAACAATTAACTATTGTACAGAATGCAGTAATGTTGTGGCTGTATGCCAAGTCCCAATGCAGTGAATAGGGAAGAGATGCCAGAGCTCAGACTAGTATCTTTTCAATCTTAATTGATACATGTCAGCAGAATTATTTTTTTTCAATTAGGTTGAAGACAACCTTAATATATGTTTTTATCTTTGTATAGGAAGACAGAAGAAAAAGTTGGTAACTTGCAAGTCATATTTCATTATCATTTGTAAGATATACATTTAAATTGTAGGTCATAATAGTTGGGATAATGATTAACACATCGGTGCTTAAAATTCTCTGGTTGACTTCTGGTGGTGGAGGTAGTCTGTGCACCAAGAAACCGTAATATCACTTGCAAAAAAGAAGACTTATATTGATTAGCACAACTATATGAAAGCATTTGCCTTTATTGCTCAGTATGTATGTGTGTGTGTGTATATATATATATATATATATATATATGTGTGTGTGTGTATGTGTATGTGTATGTGTGTATATATATGTGTATGTGTATATATATATATATATATATATATATATATATATATATATATATATATATATATATATATATATATATATATATATATTATTCCCCATAGTATAATGGTAATTAAAGTAGTAAGTAATTACATTTAGGGTTCTTTTACATTTACTTTTGTATTTTTTTGTTGTCAATTTTTTTTTTTTATCAAACTGGATGCAAGTCTGTTCCACTAGCTTCAGTTTCCGTTGCGGTAAGGTGTGTTTACGCAGTACTGCGCCCACTATTTTCACAATTATTCTGTGTTGCTGAAGATGCGCGTCATGCTTCTTATATAGGGGAGATGAGATTTTGTCGTTTTCGGTGCAGTACATGGTAAATAAAATGGAATGTGAGATTACATCTTGTTTAGTCTTTAATAAATAGAACTCTTATTCTTTATAAATATATCGTTTGACAAGAACATTTTAGGCCTGATCTAGAGTAAGGAGTAAATACATTTAGATATTGTTTTGCACAGTGGCAAAACCATGTTACACTGCAGGGGGAGGGTGTTTATATGTGTGGACAGATTTAGAATTGGGAGTTGGGGGCATTTTAGCTCCAATCCAAAGTGCAGCTTTCAGCTGTCCAATATTTGTGTGTTACATGTAAAGCAGTTTTTCCCTGCAAGCTAGGAAATAATTTGCACCATTTGCATCACAATAGGGTTTATCCAGGTCTAAAATTTGCACCATTTGGCTGTATGTGCTCCAAGCGCTAAAGCCCTTTTATGTCGCTATGTTCTTCGTGCTTTATGACACCTGGGTGCAGGGGCCCTGAGAGAGAGGGGGGAGCAGGTACATAGGGCCTAACTGTGTAGTGGGAGGCGCCACTAACTTGGTGTGAACACACCCTCCTCAGTGGCTATGGAAGGAGCTCCAAGAAGTGGCTATATCGGGGTCCGAAATTCCTCTTGGCAGCTCTGCCTAGGTGGGGAAGTTTAATTTTACTTGACTTTAAAGCCTTGCAGCAGAGCGTAAAATCAGGAGCGCCTCCATACAGAGTCATGTACCCGTTGACTCGTGTCTGTGCCCCGTCTCTCTCCTCCAGTCTGTGCCCCGTCTCTCTCCTCCAGTCTGTGCCCCGTCTCTCTCTCCTCCGGTCTGTGCCCCGTCTCTCTCTCTCCGGTCTGTGCCCCGTCTCTCTCTCTCCCCGGTCTGTGCCCCGTCTCTCTCTCTCTCCGGTCTGTGCCCCGTCTCTCTCTCTCTCTCCGGTCTGTGCCCCGTCTCTCTCTCTCCCCGGTCTGGGCCTTAGGGCAGCACAGTGGCTAAGTGGTTAGTACTTCTGTCTTACAGCACTGGGGTCATGAGTTCAATTCCGACCATAGGCTTATCTGTGAGGAGTTTATTTGTTCTTTCCATGTTTGCGTGGGTTTCCTCCGGGTGCTCCAGTTTTCTCCCACACTCCAAAAACATACTGGTAGGTTAATTGGCTGCTAACAAATTGACCCTAGTCCGTCTGTCTGTGTGTGTGTGTGTTAGGGAATTTAGACTGTAAGCCCAAATGGGGCAGGGACTGATATGAGTGAGTTCTCTGTACAGCGCTGCGGAATTAGTGGCGCTAAATAAATGATGATGATGATGCCCTATGTCTCTCTCTCTCTCGCTGGCCTTTGTACCGTGTGTGTGTGTGTGTGTTTTTTTTCTCTGGCCTCTGTACCCTGTCTCCTCACTCACCATCCTCATATCTGTCTCTGTCTTGTCTTCTGCTGAATTGTTTTTGTGTGCCATGCGATTTGTTCTTTTAGTTACATCCATGCCGGTGGTAGTCTGGAAACCGACACTACTTACCCCTACAGCGCCATCACGAAACTTTCATTTCCGACATCCTCAGCGAGCCGACTGTTGTAAAAGTTGAGTGCCATTATGTAAATGATGCTTACACAGTGTTTCAACAACATTTTTATATATTTTGGATAGATCAAAAAGTAATAAAAGATGTAAAATGTGACTAAGCTCTTACAGTTAGAGTTCAAGGCCACATGTAATTATAAAGTTCTTAATGCGAGTTGTTTAAATCATATTCCAGGACCTATTATACCGTATTTCACGATAGATCTTTTTGCAGAGTTTAAACCTGTGCTAGTACTTAATATTAGAACTCAAGGATTTGAGAGATTTATTCCTGTCATGCTCCTCATGTTTTATTCCATAGCAATTATGGTTTATGAGCATTGCTCACTGTTTTGGCCTTCACCTTAATTTACTGTCAGACTCATTGGCTGCAGCCAATATTTGGGATTTAACCAGTTGTTGGCTAAATAAAATGAAAGATCTGGTAATGTTCTTCTGGACGTGTACATTTTAAAAGGCAGTATCTCCCCCACCCCCCTTTCATAAGTCAGAGCAAAACACTGCCATAGTGATGTAGCAGCAGACACCACGTTATGCAGAGTACTCCCTACATAGTGTGACTAAGAACCTTATTTGCCACACCTCTCCTGTATAGGGATCCGTAAAAACCCAAGGAGTCTGTAGGAACATGCTGCAGACAAGGTTAAATTACCCATTGCTCTCACATGCAGCACATGGGTGCAATTGGTTTGGAGTGCCTGGGTGGAGGATAAAAGACTGTTCTTGTGGTTTGGGGTGACCGATGCCAGCTAGATGGCTGGTAACTAGGTAGGTGAACTGTGTCTAGCTAGAGTGTGGGTCACCTGGTGTCATCCTGACAAAAGTTTGCTGTGCTATTTGTGAACAATAATGAGCACGGGCGATTTCGTATAGCTATGCCCCTCCTTCGCTCTGGTTGGCTCCACCCTCTTTCTTCCCGATACTGAGGAGGTGGAGGATTGCCCCGATCACCCCTCTCTTGATCCGCCAGTACTTTACGTTTGTTGCAGCCTTGCAAGTGGCGGCGTCATTTATATATGTACTAAACCACCGCAGCCTTTCGAGAATTAGAATTTACACATGTGATGCAAGTTAAACAAAGGAGAGCATCTAAAAATGAAAAACAACTGAGGGTCTCCTCAAACGCTTGGGCTCACTTCTAGAGAATCGGAGAGTAAGTGTGCCCCTTTAAAGTTTCTTCGTTGAAACTGAGTCTCCTAGTTGTGATGCTATGTTGAGAACGCTGTTACCCGCTGAACCTGACTGTTTTATTCTGGAATTGAGCGTGGGACTTTGTATTGCTTTGCTTCACTTGTTGCATCTGTGAAACATTACGAGTACATGTACGGTTTTTCTTACCCGAAATCTTCTCTTTTTATTTGAATCTTGTATTTTATATTGTACATTTCTGAACTTCTTCAATAGAAATGTTGTTTAAAAAGTTCCTTGGTTGGTCATCTGGATGCAGTGATGCAAAACCATGGTGTGTTGAAGTGCGTGCCCAGTCTGTTTGCTGTGGTTCTTGAACATGCCTTATGTTGACATCCCTTTCCCATTGCCCTATCAACATAAAATTACATGGTTCTGTTTAGACTCTTTATAGTTTGTTATCCAGTTTCTTATGTAAAATTTCACAGCTAACCGGTTTAGATCTCTCAGTAGGGATGGCTCAGTGATGATTCGTGTGATGCTCTCCGGGCACCCTGCAACTCTAAATAAACTTCATCTTGTGCGTCTCCACAGCTTGGACACGCTTTGTGTAAGAAAGCCGTGTGCTACACTAACCTTTGGAAGCATTAGTTGCACTTTGGTCCCATGTTGCCAAATCCATACACTTTCTGGCAGAAAAGCTGACAGAGTACATGAACACTTGTCTCCTCGATCCAGAGGATTGGAAACCTCTGACTTGTCACATTGTAGCTGGAGCGGTTCTAAAAAAAAATGGATATATAACTGACCTGCTGTCTGAGTCAGTGGCCAGGTCATCCATATTCTTGCCTTTGACTTCAGCCAGTCTTCCCCTCCTGAGAGCCAATAAAAGTTCTGCTGATCTTGTCAAGTTGGAGGGAACCTTCTGATAGGCGGTAAAACTGCCGGTTTTAGTCTTGCCAAAGGCAATGCCTTATTTATGATGTGTGTATATATCTGAAATAATGAGCCTTTGTTTAGAAAGTCTTTTTGTGTATTGTGACGTGGGGAAATGACTTGTTTGGGGTTTGTACCTTTCTTTGGGAATGTGTATTCTGCAACTGTCTGAAGAAAGTATTCATGTCAATTAGACCTTTTGACTTGCTAGTAGATCTCCTGCTTCTGAAATAAGATGCAGGAAATCACTGCAAGCTTTTTAAGATATCGCAGATACGTTTAAATATTGTTAGCTTTGCAGTGCATGTACATCTATGTTTTGGTAAACAGGTTGCATTCTATTTCTAAAAATAGCCTGTGTCCAAATCTGGATAGAAAGCACTGTCCTGTACACTGAAATGTATCATTCTGATGTTGCATCTGACCTGTTCACTTGGTACAATAAACCAGTGTGAGAGCAAATAAACATCACTTGCTTCAAAGACCTGCTTGAAAACATCTTCAATATTACTGTAATCCTGTGACCTACAGATTAGACCCTAAATTTAATCTGTCTTCCGGCTGTTTCTGAGGTTTGTACCCAGCATCCAGTACCACCGCTCTGCCGCTACCCAGCAGCTTTGGCCAATGTGATAGGCCAGGGGGGATCCATCCACAGCACCCTGATCCATAGTAGGCAGTCGGGGGTACCAGCATGGGAGTACACTAGCAGTGACAGTTACTCAGAAGGAACGTGATTCTGGGCGCCATAAAGGAGCCCGGTGGTGGCAGCAGGCTGCTCCTACTGTGGCAGGAGGGGCGTTTTTCGGAATAATGAAAGGGGACAGTGGCAAAATAAGCCCAGCCAGTTCCCAGCAACAACAAACAGGGTGGCATAGGCGGTTCATCCTGTCACAAGTGTTTTGGGATTTTTAGCTCTACATTCCTGAGCAAAGTGGTGTATGCAATCGGAGCCACTTAAATGTGGCAACGCGGCTGTTCTTACAAGCATGTAGACATTTTTGGCGGCCACTCCACATTCTTCACCCTTCAACAAGATCCATTGTGCTTTGAATTGCTAGTGTCAGGAGGATTGTAGCTTTCCTCTCTTGTTGTCCCTGATTTGAATCTGTGTGAGGTACCGGCAGAGCTCGTAAAGCACTAGGGCAACAACTCCGTTGAAAACCAAAGTATCTCCTAATGGGAAGGTAGTCAACAGCATCTTAGTCAATCGTAGAAGGAAAGGAGAACTTTCTAAGATCACCTGTGCCAGGGTTACCATTGCAGAAAATATCCCAGTTTAAAGTGATAGCTCTGTGGATAAATTACTGTGGTATGCCTGCTGATTCTCATCAAGACACAAATGCATCTTCACATCTTCAGTGAAAGGTAGGAGCTGAGGCATGTTCCACTTCGAATCCTTCAGAGTTTGTATGAAAGCCGATGGGATCAGCTGGTTCCATATTGCCTCATAGATCGTGCTGAAGTTTCGAACATTTTCCACAGAAAATGTATAGCAATACATGTACGTACACACATACAGTTATCAGTATGTTGTTGGAGTGTGGGAGAAAACCGGAGCACCTTGAGGAAATTCACGTAAGCATGAGGAGATTCTTACCCTCTTCTCTGTCCTCTCCTGCCTTTTACTTGCTGTATACTTCTTAAACCTGTAAGAGCTAAGCGCTGGTTTCCTAGTTAATATAACTGTCAACCTGTCAGTTTTTCTGTATAATCTGCTTCCTAGTAGGTTGCGTTTGACTGTTGCCAAGTTATAGGTACTGGAAGGATAAGTCCACCTTGGAACAGCCCATAGCTCCGTAGACAATTGCTAAAAAACAATTGATGGAGTAATTTTCTGTACTGTGCCAGGACTCGGTAATGTTCATTACCGAGTTGTTTCTGCCTCCTTAGTGACCGTCCACCACACTCATGTGCTACTTGTATTGTATTCAGCTCCTGGTTCAGCTGCTGTTAGTGTGGTTGGATGGAAAAGTCAAAGGACAAATGCTGTGGCTTTGTGGTGCACATAGGAGCTGAACCGGTGATCTTGTTTTCATCCCTAGCTGCGACGGCCTCGACGCGTCAACCAGAGGCTTCCTGTTCATTTATGCCACATTCTTGCAGTTAGTTGTTAAGTGGTGTTAATCCAAGATTTATTGCTGCTGAGGAGTTGAAGCGAGGTGACACCGCTTCTACGGAAGTGAGCAACCTTCAGCCACATAACTTCTACGTCAATAAAATGTCAGTGTTCTAAGTGTATCTTACCCAACTACTCTGTCCCTTTTGAGATATAAATTGTGGCACGGTTCTTACTGGTAAACTGCTTATGCTGTTTGGTGATCTCTCTAATGTCTATTATTTCTTTGTTTGTATTGCAAGTACTTTTTATCACACATATAGCTTTGACTGCAATTTGTTGAGCTGTGAGTGAACCAGGCAAAATGTCAGGTGCCGTAGGGAACAGTGATCCCTTCTACCCATTCACATCTGAATATGTATATAAAGCATGCTTGCCCTGTCTCCGGGAAGTTCCTAAAATTCTGGGCGTGCTCCCGGACACCCATAAGAGTTAGCACGCCCTCCTTTCCCTGGATCCTGGCGAAGGTGGGGGTTAAACGTTGACAAGTATGGTATAAAGTCCAATGCGTTTAGATCCAAATTTAGCAGAAGTGTAACCGCTGAAGGTGGAGGCTTAATCCCAAGCTTTTTCGCCTGGTCCGTTAACTGCGAGAGAAGCACTGATGTAATTAATTTTATTCCAAAACAATAGTGGGTGCACGCCATCCTGGTGCGTTTCACGCTATGGGGGAATTGGCCTGCGCACCATTACCAACGTTACTGTAATAGTGCACGTAATTATGTTATGGTCATTTCAACGGCGTCTTTTTGCTCGGGGAGTCGTGAGCAGAAAGCAGGTTAAAAAGACCATATTAACGGTAATAGATTTACCGCCGCATTACTCGCAGCAGAATTTAATTCCCCCCTATATATTGCTTATGCCTGGACCAGCAGTTCTCAGAAGACAAAGCTTAAACACGTTTAGCATCCTGCCTTGCGAGAGACACTTCTGATCTCCTTTAAAAATGCTATTTCACACTAATATCTCCTTATTCCCTTTGTACAAGATCATAGGATTATGGTACCAATCCGAAATAGAGAGAGTAGGGGGCAAAAAAAAAAAAAAAAAAAAAAAAAAAAGTAGTTAATTGCTTTACATTGAGTTTCATTAGACAGAAACCATTTGAACGGAAATATTGTGAAACCAGCTTACATGTTTAAAAGCTCTGAGCAATCTGTGTCTATAAACTGCACTCTGGCAAATGAAAGCTAGAAACTGTGTAATCTGTAGGAAATTCAGCTCAAGGCAGTTAGCTTGTAAGTTAAAGAACATATAATGTTTTCGTTGGAACTGTTTCGGAAGAGCTATTATTTGAAAGGAAAATGAAAGTCTATAGTTATCTGGTGTCTCTCAATTACAGTGGCGTCCATAGGCCCTGGATCAGAATGAAGATTTGGCTCACAGCGCACTCTATCCTCATCTGTGTTTTCCTCTGAATGAGAAACAGCATGTGCGAGTTACATTTCCTATAACACAGCCCATATAGAGTCATAAAGAGCAGCAAGGAATGATTAAACACGGTATAAAATTATTCCCGGCTGCTTCGTCTTTTATCTCATTTGTAGATTTTCATTTCGGAGACCTCCCACATCCTGAGATGTGCACACTCAGTAATATAGAGTGATAGGGAGTATAACTTGTAAGGGGAGACTCAGGTCTACATGGATGGAGTTGTAGAAGAAAGTATCAAGTTCTTTAAAGAAATGATATCCCAAAACCCTTATACAGCATATACATGTTCATTTAAAAGAAAGCAAATTTTCTTGGTCATTTCATTGTGTCATATGGAGTGATTATGGTCATTCCGGAAAAGTAGGCAACTATGATTATAACATATATATATATATATATATATATATATATATATATATATATATATATATATATATATATATATATATATATATATATATATATATAGTTTTATATTTATTATAATCATAGTTGCCTACTTTTCCGGAATGACCATTAGACTCCTGAATTTCTGGGAGTTCACCTGGACTCCCGGGAGAGCTGGGCAACTAATCAGCTCCTACCCAATTAGTTAGCGAAGTGGGTGGGGGTGGGGCTTAGTGATGCAACCCACGTGTCATTATGGCCCCGCCCCCTGTTGTAATATGCCAAAATGGTAAGGTTTGATCAGGGCGGGGCCAAAATGGCACAATTTGCATAGCCCCTTCCCCGGCGCCCACCTGCCCCGGGATCTCCCTGAGGCCTAAACAAAGACGTTTGCAAAAATATATATATATATATATATATAGAGAGAGAGAGATATACACTGGCGCTATCTACCACATCAGTTAATATTATATATAGAGGTTCACAATGCTATATAGTATCATATATAATAATTAATAGTCCACGATCACTTCACTCATGTGTGAGTGGCAGCCACGTATAAGCCTGTATCCAGATGGTCAATCCAGAAGAAAATAGTCACTAGAACAAAGCACAGGCGGGGCGCCTCAGTGTTATACCAGGACAACAAAAAACAAAATATGTATATATATGCGTACCGTCAGGTAAAGATGTATAATCTAGACTTGAGTGGATCCTCTTATGGAGTTGTAACACTGGATCTCAACTCAGGAACAATCCAAGGGCGTGGAGAAAGGCAAACATAGTATAATATTGTAATGCAAAGGATAATGCACCACGTGAAACACCACAGAATATTCAAAGGGGTGTAATGTTCAAAAATGCACCAGGGTATATATATAGAACAACGTAGCCCAGAAAAACACACACCACTTTATGTGTAGGTAATAATTCATATGCGTACCAGAAATATGAGCATAATAGCCAGAAGATGTTTCCTTTATAAGCAGCTGTATCTTGTGCAATGGACACCCTTCCAGCGGCGGTATAATAAATGGAAGGGGATACAATTGTAAAGAGCAATAAAAATTTAATAAACAAAGCAATACTAAACTCACATATAGTTCACCAGGTACAGCTGATCAACAGTAAGGCTCGACGCGTTTCGTCTTGATAGTCACAAGACTTCCTCAGGAGCACAGAGATGTGTAATACCGGATTAACCGGCTTTTTATCGAGTCCGCGCGCCATTTTGGCGCATGCGCACAGTCCGCCACAGTGTGCGCAGGCACGGGATCGAGAATTCAAAAAACTTTATTGTAAACAAATTCTATGTGCAATCACAACAATAACAATGAACCTACATGTTAGATGTGATCCGTACACAGCGCCAGAGTATATACTTATAAACAGAAACATTACATCACCACGTAGGCGGCACAGATAGTTAATCCCTCATGTACCGCTAGAGTTACTAAATAATGCTATAAAAAAAAAAAAATATATATATATATATATATATATATATATATATATATATATATATATATATATATATATATATATATTTATATATATATATATATATATATTTATATAAACAATACTGCAAAGCTAGATGGTAACCATCTCATATAATCCATGTAACATGATATACAATATTAATAAGGTATAAAAATTCTAATACAGTGTAAAATACATGTGTATAAAAACTATAGACTGCCCACACATTATATTACCAGAAGACATATTTATAAAGTGCAAATGCATATAACATACTTCATGCCTAAAAAGACATTCAATATCATAGACCCATATCTATATGATATACAACTAATATATAATCCATAGACAACCAAACTATGGAAAATAGCTCACAAAAGTATAGCTCTAATAACAATTATAAAAATGTGGGGGTGGAAGGAGAGGGGGAACCTTAGGGGAAAAATTTATAAAAAAGGGGCTAGTTCATAGTTTTCATTAAGACCAGTAGGGGATAAGGTATCCAATTCAAATATCCAATACATTTCACGTTGTGAAAGTTTCCTTTGTAGATCACCTCCCCTTTTACCCAATGTAACATGCTCTAAAGCTATAAATTTAAGACCATGCGGATCTCCATTGTGTATCAAATTAAAGTGTCTAGAAACAGAATGGCTTTTAATATATATATATATATATATATATATATATATATACATACATACATACATACATACATACATACATAGAAAGAGGGAAGATGGCGCCAAATACGGTAGTGTAAGCTGGTACAAATCGTCCAGACAGTCAATATTACTGTATATAGAGATGCAAGTACAGAGTGTTCATCATGTCTGGCTGGTGAAAGCAGTATCAACCAATTTTCACAATTCCTGATCATATGCCGAGATACAGACAGAAGGAAGCAGAAAACAACGTTTCAGATGTATCCGTGACAATCAGTGACAAGTGATAGGTGGCAACGTACCAAAAAGATATAAATAAACAGCTTATCTGTATCAGAGGTGCTTGGAAGTAGGCTCCAGTCAGCTTTAAGAAGTCAGGAACAGACGTGTAGATATCTTATGTAGGTATATGGTAACTGGATCATCAGCCACAGCACAGTCACTGCTCACAAACTCCACTCATTCGGTGTATTAAGAGAGGAAAAAGCCATATAGTGTAGTACTTATGTACAATAATTTATTCAGCATGTATCATAAAAAAACACACTCACAATGTAAAAAAGGTATAAAAGCTTATCTGTAATCCTGTGGACATAGGGTACTGCTACACATTGTAGATCACTGGGATATATAGGAAGTAGACACCAATGGGCTCCGCACAGAAGTTCTCAATGGGGTAACTTTTCAGGGACCAGGTAGACAGTACAGCCTTACGCAGACCAGGAGTAGTTAATGGAGAACAGCCTCAACGCGTTTCGTCAAATAGACTTCATCAGGAGGAGTATTATAGAACAGCACTTAGTGCTGTCTTAAATAGCGGTGGCGAGCGCCATTTTGCGCATGCGCAGTACAGCGCGATTTTCGCGCATGCGCACAACTCACTTCCGGTTCAGCGCCTGCACTGTATGTGCAAGGGGGAAGTATAGTGCCTGTTACAAACAGGTATTTGGCCATAAAGGCCACAGGAATGAGACATATGAAGGGTACCTTGTAGTGTATGCCCAAAGGGATGTATGGGCTGGTAATACTACTTATAATCGATGGCGGTGGCCATCTTGGAATAGGGCAAGGTATTGTGGATAAAGGAATATCATAAGCTAGTATGTGATGCTTATGTCAGATGGCGGTGGCCATATTTAGCCAGGGCAGGGAAGTCAACTATGATAGAGAACTACTGGCATATAGCCCAAGGTGCATAAATACATGGTAATGTGAATAATAATACATATCATGAATATGTTAATCTAAGATAGATAAAATAAGTATTAAATGAATAAGAGATCTTACTATAATAACAAAATATATATAAAAAATAGAAATATCTATTTTAAAATAGATATTCTACAGGATGACATACAACAAATCAAGCATAACCGTATAGTACGTGAACTCAACATCTATATATGGTAATAACAATCCTTTTAGGCAGAATATAAAATCAGCAGTAGTACATACATAAAAATGTAGCTAAAAGGATATAGATAAAATGGAGATAAGAAATGGAGTGATAAAATGAATAATAAATAATAAAATGGCATACAGGCAAATATTATTATTCAGTAACAAATGTGTCAGTATGATACTTCATAGAGAGATATATAAAGGTATCAGCCGTTAATAAATATATCAATACAATAGGTTAAGAACTTAGATGGTATAAGTCTGAGAGAATTATAAAAAAGGTGCTATCTCATATCCTTCATTTAGCCCATAGGGGCTCAATGTGTTTAACTGGAAGATCCAGGACATTTCCTGTTTAGAGAGTTTTCCTTGAATGTCACCCCCACGTGGTCCTAATTGGACGTGTTCAATAGCTTTGAATGAAATAAACCGTGGATCTGAGTTGTGTTTGGTGAGAAAATGTCTGGATACTGAGTGGCTTTGCACTTTGTTTTTTATATTGCGTACATGTTCTTGTATTTTAAGTTTGAGGGGCCGTTTCGTTTTACCTATATATTTCAGACCACAAGGGCATTCCAGTAGGTATATCACAGATGTTGTGACACAGTTTATATAATTTTTAATATTGAATTTCTTGCTATTGTCATGGTTATAAAAGATCTTTTGGTCTTTATGTGCAAATTGACAAACATTGCAGTGGTTACATTTGTGAAACCCAATAGGGGCAGGAAAGGTTGTTGTGATGGTATCATGATTTTCTCTTAACATGCTGGGGGCTAGGATCTCCTTAAGGTTTCTATTTTTCCTGAAGATATTTTCAGGTCTTTCTGGTAAAATATCTCTCAATACAGGATCCATTCTCAGGATACCCCAGTGTTTAGTAATGGAGGTTTGTATTCTTTTTCTTCATAATTGTAGTTAGTAATAAATGGGATTTTGTTAATCTTGTCTGTCTTATTCTTATACTGTAGTAGATCGGTTCTTTCTACCTGTAGGATTTCGCCTATTTCGTGTTTGTGCGCCAGTATTTATTACATCTATTGTTATATATATATATATATATATATATATATATATATATATATATATTATTAATAATGTGTGTATTTGTATACTAGATATTCCGCTAAACTAAGTTTTCTAGTTTGGAAGATGCATATACAAAGTCATTTGTATAGAATCTGCACAAAGTAGATACATTGTATAACTCGACAAGTGAGGTGTGCACTATGACAGGTAAGTACTGTTGGGAATGTGATGCATTCTGGGAAAGAAGAGCAAGGCTGTATTGTGCCTTTGTATTATTTTGTGTATGTGTCTGTGTTTTAAGCAATGTGACACAGCAGTAATCCCAAAGCAAATCCCTGTTGTTCTATGGTTATGCCTGAGTTTATGGTTCAAAATAGAACTTTTCCCCAAATACACAAGGTGGTAAATGTATTAAAGTGCGGCTTTTGAAAACTTTTCAGGGGAAACGTAAAGCGGCAGTGGCTTTAAAGACAAGTTTTGCTTTCTGCCTTCAAATCTACCACTACCATCACATACGTTTCTGAACATTTGAAGCGAGGGATTTATGGGTACAATATTGTACATTATTTCTTATGAAACATAAAGAACATATAATTGCATATAATATTAATGTTAATTATTAGAATACTATTATTACAATGACGCGGTTGCATAATTTTGCTGTGCGGTTGGGGCCAAAATGAGGCGATTCACTGCAAATCTCGTCACTGAGGCTCCAAACCTGCCCACATCAGTAGGAAGTGTGCAGGATGCGGGAGAATAGCCTGCTGTCCTGGTAGTCTGGGAGACCTACCTGGAGTTCCTGATACAGTCCGGGAGAGTGCGCAAAAATGCATTGTAATCACATTTGCTGTACAGATTAATGTAAGCTATTGTTCTCTGTTATCAGTCATTTTCTGCAGAAGGTGACTAAAAGCGTCTAACTACAATGTCCCGCAGAGATTTCTGAAGGAAATATGGGTGTAGAAAAATATATTTGCCTTTTATCTCAAATATCTGGAAAATATTTCTTAAGTTATTATTTTTTTGTAATTTGGTCTTGCAAAAATAACATGGATAGGAAATAAAAAAGAAAAGTGGGGGAGGGAGGAGAGGACGTACAGATTTAATTGAGTAATGAAAGCACTAATCATAATAAAGTAAATTAAATGGTTATTTAATCATTAATGAGCTACAGATCTAAAAGTACGAAGTAACTCTCTATATATTTACACACACACACACACACACACACACACACACACACACACACACACACACACACACACACACACACACACACACACACACACACACACACACACACACACACTGACTCTTGTTAATGGTCCTTTAAATGCCTATTAGAACATTTATTGAAATTAGTGCTGGGTTTGGGCTAGTTGTTATGTATGTTTCTATACTGTATCAATAAAATTAGTGCAACATGTAATGGAAAATCCATTCCAAGTTGAATTAATTTATTCATTTTGTATCCTTGTTTTATTAGTATGTTTTATTTTCTTTAAACAAATTGCGTGTTCTGAATGATTTTAGTAAAGACTACTGCATGTCATTTTGTTTATTTTTTGCTAGTAAAACCTGCAATTTTCTCTTCTTTCTTCCTTTCTGTCTCCAAGACATGCAGATATGTTTACTATTTCTGTGATGGTCGATTTAGCAGTAATAGTTAGTTATATCTAAATCAAGTCATTTTATTATAACTTAGTCATTTTATCTTCTCTACTCAATGCGTCACCTGTTTAAAGAGAACAGTTTGGAGCCTGAAAGAGAACGTTTAGCATAGTGTAATATAATAAATGATAAAAGACATGATATATAAAAAGATAGGTGGGTGGTGGGTTTAATGCAATGTTTTCCTCCACGTACTGTAAATGAGATCCAATTACTTTTCACATGTTTGCCAGACCTAAAGCTATAAAGATCAGTTATAGTCCTGTAAGCTTATGTTTGGGGCCTATTATTGGAGTGTTTTATGAAATGCAATCATTTTGTCCTCAGATGGGCTATCAGTTTTGATGTAACATGAAACATTTGTGTTCTATAATAAGATATGTACCAGTCATAAAAGGTGAACTGTACAAATCATTCCGCAGTTATTACTTAATCGTTACCGTCAGATGGCCATGTGACTGCAAATGGAGAGTCACAAATTTTTAGCTTAAAACATTATTATTGCTTCATTGCAGAAAGTTTACCCATACAATCTGATCAGGAGTTTACAGCAACATATCCCGGGACAGCTGTGCACTCCTCCAATTTAATATATGAAAGACATTTTATTTGCTCTTGAATTATTCATATACCTGAAGGATGTTAGAGGTGTCGTTAGCCACACATTTTATCTCGTTAAAGTATGACAATGTCTGCTTCGTAGTTTCAGCTTCCCAGCCCATTCCATCATAGTGCAAAGACAATAATGATTTTTCCAATCACAGAGTAGCCAGGATTGTAAGACGTAAGTGATACAAGGCTTGCCCCACTGGCCCAGCAGAGGCTGAGAGCAAAGAACAGCTTGGAGTAAGAAAAATAATTAGTGGTTTTTCAGGTGCGAGCTACGCGGAAAGATTAGTTACACGGAGTATGTTTAGCTTGGATTTAAGAGGGCTAATGGGGATATTAGAAAACTCTAGGGGATAAAACACTGCATTATTCAATCAAGCCCACGTCTGCTGGGAGCTAGACTCTTAAACAATGTCTACTCTAGGAGAACGTGTAACATCATCCAGAGATAAACATGTTGGAGTGGTGGACTCCCATGAATGGTAATCCGCCCTGCCACCGGATTCTGGCTGATGAACATGTGTTCTGTCATTTGTACAGTAGACTGTAGGAGACGTACTTTAATGATTTGCTTTCGTTACATGATTCTCTTCCGTGCTGCAGGGCCCTCCAGTGCTCTGACTGACAAGGAGGGGTTAGTTGCTGGTAATTTGTCTGTCTGTGAGAGCTCAAACCCTCAGGTTACACTTGATAAGCATGCCATAGTAATTAGCTTCCGAGCAGTTTGCAAACTCCGATACAATCTAGAATACTGTATGTTCCTGACTTGTTTTCTCTTTTTTTTTAATGTGACTTTATTTGTGTTCTGTGATGTTTATTAGTCTTACATTCTATAGCGGTGTTGTGGATGCTACTGCTGTGTGTTTATTGTATTGTCTAGTAACGCTATGTATGGTTTTGTCGTAAGCTCTCTGTAAGGCGCTGTGGACCCTTGGTGGTACTTTATAAAAACATGAAAATAATATGATTTGTGGAGTAATTAATGCACAATGGATACATTCCCTGAAAATTATGATGGCCGTTTTTTTAAATCTGCAATTTAGTTTATTCAAAAAAGAGGAATATATATATATATAATATATTTAGCATTTAAATTCTAAACTTTTGCTGCCCCCAGCAACCAATCGTCCGCTTTTATCCATAGTGCATCTTAGACAATCAAAGCGAGTGTCTGGTTTAGTGCAAATGTTGCACCTAAATACTGTATGAGCTCTATTGTCTGTAAATTACAGCCAGTTCCAATTTGTGTAACATTTAGGGGCATATTCAATTCTCGGCGGAAACGCCGAAAATCTTGCGGTCCGTGCGCGGAAAAACCGTTAATACGGTAATTTTCGCGCTGGATTTCAGCTTGCAGCTCCCTGAACTATTACCGTATTAGCGGTAAGTGTATCCGCAGCGCGGGAAAAAAAACAATTGAATATGCCCCTTAGAGTTCCTGGGTGATGCCAGGTATAATAAACTTTGCTGTTCAGTCTCACTGAATATGCACATTGGCTACAATTTAATCTGTTACTATAGATAGATAGTTTCAGTCTCGGTCTAATCATCTGCATGGACGTCCAGTAGAAATAGTGACCGCTTCACAATTGTTGTAATATCAAATAAAAATTCTAAAAACTTTTCAAAATGTAACTGATTCTTTTTTTTGTATTGATAGTTTCATAGTTTTAATTCTGATTTTGCTTTATTACAAGAATGAAAGAACTTTACCTCCTTCCAGTCAATCAATAATTTTTTTTAACTGCATTTTGTCAAAGACATGAATTCTACATACAGTCGTATAATGACACTTACACGGGAAGGTCGGACTTCCGATACGTGGGGTCATCATTTGAACTGGTGTAAAAGAATTTTGCTTATTAGGTTTTTTTCAGTATGCCTGTGGGTGTCCCTTTAATATATGTATTCATGGCAGCTAGAGTATACTTAAACCAACGTTGTTTCTTGGGATACTGAACTATCTGCTGAATGAAAGAGATAAACCCTTGAAAAGCGATTTGAGTTTTCACACCAGCTTTGAAGATCTCTGCAAAGGCCACACGTCTTTCATCGCCCCTCAGATAAATGAAGGCTTCATGAAAGCAGACTGTGTGCGGTGGAGGAATAGAAGCTTTTAGTTTTACATGGGATGCTACAGAGTGAAAAGGACCCTTAATATTCCCCACATGGCAGCTTCTGTTTAATTGCAGAGAGTCTGCGTTGTAAATCGTTTAGTAATATCTGCTGCTAGGTGAACACACCGAGGCGATACATTTACACTGTGGTAGGCATCTGGAGTCCCATTAAATATATATATATATATATTTTTTTTTTTATCCCATGCCATCTTGGGTAATAAATCTGGTTTCCTTTGATGTGTCCGTCATTAAGTTTTCGCTGTACATGTTTCACATATTTCCGCATGACTCATTTAATCAAAACCAGAAAAAAAAAAAAAAAAGAAGAGAATATCTTGTAATTATAACAAGTATTTTTCCTCCCTGAAAAATAGTCCTATTATCACCTAATTTTAAGATTCCTTGGCAGAGCTGTAACCTCAGATGACTGGGTCCTTCTGTGCAGCAGCTTTTGAAGAGGGTATCAATGTTACACACAATTTCTGTGTCGCTTTTCAGTACACTAAACCCACAAACATTTACATAATCCCCCTGTACGTTAACAAAATAACAAGAAATCATAAAATCCAGCATATTGATATTTTCTGTGTGTATATTTGTTATATATATATATATATATATATATATATTTACACAAATGCTGCACTGGAACGTTTTCATTATTATGGCATATTTTCTCTATGGTTAAAAGTATGAATTTGTTTGCGAGATTAAAGTGTAATGTTAGTTTGCATTAAGGTCCATTTTAATTTTTTTTTTTTTTTAATTTATTCCTTAATTATACACGCTGCCATCTTAATTACCGCAGCCAGTAATTATACTGCCCATAGTACACCTTAGGGTGGTTATAAGCAGCGTAATCTCCACCACTACACCTTCTACACTGAGCGTTCTCCAGGAAACACAAACCTTTTTACCTGGTGTTGTTCTGAAGTAACAGAGCAGAAACTGGATTAACCAAGTATTTATGCAACTATGCTACAATATACTTTACTATTATGTGATAAACGCACAAAAGGAGAATACTAATAGTGTAGTATTACAATTCAAGTCAATAATATTATTGGAGTAGTATTGTATACTGCTAATAAATGGTGTTGAGCTTATTTGAATCAGTTTCTTTTTGTCTCTGTTTCTAGCTTTATTATAACAACGAGTTCCATACACCTTTATCACCTGGCTCTCTTTGTCGTTTCCTCTCACCACTGGTGAATTTATCTTCTTAAAATACTCTCTAGAAATGAAAAGAGTTCAAGCGACCGTCTAAAGTGCAGGGAAAATGGAATAGTTTTATTAACTCTGAATTAAAAACTCTTCCATAAGTAAATTAAATGTAAGAGAGAGATAAAATATAGAACACTGCTTAATCATATGTCATAAATAAATTGGTACAGAATCTGCTATTTTAACAGGCAAATGGGGTCCTTAAAAAGAAGAAAAAGTAACAAAACAAAATTATGTATGAAGAGAAAAAAATAAATACAATTAATAATATATCATGATGTCATTATTAATAAAAATATATTAAATAAACAAATTAAATAAAATGAATAACACTACTGTAAAATAAATCCGTGGATATGATTACTGTTTGTGTAATGGCAGAGCAGATGATAATTATATAGAAACCTCTTTCCTAGACGTAAATCAAAGTAGGAAGTCTAAAACACTAATAAAGAGTGGCTTTCTGAACTGATAGCCTATTTGTGAATTAAATGGTTACCCAGTTGCGCAACAGGGACTTACAAGTTTAATAGCTAACTGTCTTCAATATTTACTAACAACTATCTGCATTTTGATGTGCTAACATCCTTATTGCTAGCCTTATATGGGTGCTTGATTTACTGTTTACAGAATACCTCTTGATATATAGATTGTACACTGCCAGCACTCGTTTTGTGTTGGTGAAATGTAATAGGGATTATCTAGGCAATATAATTGGTGGTAGGACGGCCACCATGCTTCACTCTATTTCATGATTGGCTACAATACCTGGAAGTCATGTGCTGGTCACCACTCAATCAACTTCCTTCACCAGGAAGCGATGAAGACGCTGTACTGGAGTCCACCCTATGCGTTTCACCGCAACTTCATCCTTGGTGTGACCTCACATACCTAGAAAGATGCCTTTTCTAATGAAATGGATACAGAATCGATTGAGATATACCACTCCGTGTGGATGGCTCTCTAGACATCTCCACTTACACTTATACACCCCCTGTCTTGAGTAATTGATTGGGGGAAACCCAGTAGATTTGGATCTCCCTGTCATAGTGGAAAACAGCACTATCATGGTCCCACCATACCAAGACATACTTGGGTTTTTCCCAACCCTCTTGGGCTATGGGGCATGGCCTATTCAGGGGAACAAAAATAATCAGGACCACTGGAGTGACAATGTTAGTGGTCCTTGTATTATGCAGGCTGGTAAATTTTGACTTTTATGAAAGTTGCACAGTATTGAAAGTTTACATCAGACTGCATCATATCTGTGCTTTAGTAAATACCCCCTCCCCTTGGTCTTGATAAGGGCCCTGTGAGAGCACAGAAACATTGATTCTGTGTCTGTCTGTGCCATAATAATGTATGTCATTATGTATCTAACCTTTATCTCTTCTCAACGTTCATGATGGCAAAAACAGCGATGTTCGTTGTTGAGCTGCGGTAATTAAGAAATTAACCCTGCAGTGTCCATTGTGAACAGTGCCGGTCCTGATTTTAGCAGAACCAGCGCAGTTGGTTAAAAAAAATAGTCTGAGTGGCCCATCCTGCAAATTAATTAACCATTTCTTTGCGTTAGCCAGCCTGTATGATAATGCCCTGTTTAGTGATGAGTATTCCAAGCCCGCTGCACATAAGGCATGGGATTGTAACCCCTTCAGATCATTTCATTTTTATTTTCTATTAATAAGAGTTTGTCCAGCAGCTCAGAGGAAACACAGCAGCTTATTTAAGTAGCAACTATCCAACTTTTAGCTGTTTCTCCTGCTCACCTCTGAATGCTGCCGGTGTTTAACCGTTTCTCATCAGAGCGCTGTCATTTATTTATTACATTACCCCTGTGATAGCTGGCATAAAGGAACAATGAGCTATAGAGACAAGTTCCACTTCCCAATAAAAAGACACTGTCTTCTTCCTAAGCTGTGATACACTGTATCTCACTAAGAATCTATTTGTTTCTCATGTCCAAGAGCAAAACCAGCCCCAAGCCAGGTTAGTATCTATCGCACTCGATAGGAGGCCAATGGTGACTGGGATGTCCTTGCTTTTTTAACTGCATATGCACAGGAGCCATGTGGTTTTTAAACACATTTTTGTCTTTTTATACCCATACATAGAGAATACCTTCCAACACTCCCGAGTTTAGAGCTCTGTCCCGCTGTCCCACCCAGGAACATGTTTGTCCCCTTGGTGGGAAGATTGGGGGAGAGCGGTTTGTTCAGGGCAGCCTTCTGGGTTAATGACCACACCCACTTGTTATGTGGCCACGCCCTCCTGCAATGTGGCCACAACCTCTTGTGATATGGCCACACCCCATGTCCCACTGCCGCGGACAGATATGTGTTGGTTTGTGTCAAATTGCATCTAAAGTGGCCTAGTTGTCGATCTATATTATCATTTTTATATATATATATGTGTGTGTGTGTGTGTGTGTGTGTGTGTGTGTGTGTATATATGAGAACATTTAAACTCCACACAGATAGTGTCCAGGTTGGAATTGAACCCAAGACCCTGGCACTGTGAGGTTGCAACGCTAACCACCGTCTTCACTCATCCAGAGCAGAAATATTGCATAGTCTTCCAATCACCTTCCCTAGACATGGGAACACCACTCCATAGAATAAAAGCTGGATTGAAAATGTCTAACTATATCAATACTGTAGAAAGGAGCTGAATTTTAAAATTGCCTATAAAAATATTCAAAATTAGACACATCTCCAAAATAATTAAATGCAATATTCAATTATTTTTCATCTAAGAGAATGATTTAAAATATGGTCCTTTTTTTAAAAAAATTTGATTTCTGACCTTGGCTTTTTCCCTTCATATAAGCGTGTTTACCTTTTGTTTTATGAGCCCAGTGATTTATCTAATTAAATACTTTTGCACTGCATCGTATAGATTTTTATTTATTAGATGAAGTGAATTTATTGTACTAAGTGTCCAAGAATATCATGTTATAATTTAGTTAACAGTGAAGTCTAAGTGCCCATTCTTGGAATAGACGGCATCGTGCTGCTCCAGGATGAGCTTAGCCGTTCATGTAGCATTAGAAGTATGTGAAATCTTTGACTAGGACCCAGCAGAAGTTGGCAGCCGGTTAATGGAGGCACAAGCACTGTGATTCCAAACCTTTTGCCATTGGCTTCACATCAGAACCTTTTAATGGGGGCTTGGACAGTGTTTAAAGTGCCATAGGTAAGATGTAGTAACCACAAAACGTGGGATAGTCTGTGAGAGACAGCTAATTCTATGGAGATACAGAACCGAAAGTGTTTCTCCTCCGTAGGAGTGATAGAGCGGTCTAACTATCCAGCCAACTTCGTAAATGTTCTGAAGCCTTTTTCTGCTGCTGGAGAGAAATGTCCTGGGGTTGAGAGTGCAGAAATGCGGAATATGTTTTGGGATCTACGCTTACGAAGTGCACGTATGGCCAAAACTCGTATCATCTCAGCGAACGTGATAGATACTGCTTGGGGAGGTTGGGACAGAATCCAATGCTTAACATAATTTGTGCAAGAAATCTTTAAGCTTTAAAAGAGATTAATTCAGCCAAAGCTTCTGTAACATGTCTCGAAGAATTTTAAATAAAACATTGTGATCCAAAAGGATATCTAAGGTGAAAGATGTTTGTATAAAGCTAAACATAACCAGTGATATTGCGGTTTAAGCTAAGGTACCATTGGTCTATTTTATCAAGAGCCAGAAAGTGTATAATGAGTCTTTCAGTTTAGGGAAAAATGTAAGTATAAAAACATAAAAATGCCACCCAGCTGGTAGAGATCTTCCTAATTTTTACCTGATTGTATTTCTCTAGAAAATATGGCAGGGCCCTCGTAAATTTTCGACATGAACTGCATTTTTGATGCCAATTTCCATATCCTTTTAAAAGTGCTGAAGCGTGCATTTGCTATTTATGTTTGCAGTAGACTGAGTACACTTTTACTATTTGTGGTTTTAAAAATTGGAAACAACCAAACAGTGTTGCTATGGTCTAAAAAAAAATAAATTTTAAACAGCTGTTGGGACAGTATTTTTAGAATGGTAGCGGCCGTCTTCTGAAGGCAGCGTTTTGTCTATTCCCGTTCAAGAAGCCACATTATTGCTTAATGAAATGCCTTGTTCCTATTGTCTTCTGCGGGAGCGTTTAGCAGACTGAATTGTTCTCTGAAATTTCTGCAATAAAGCTAATATTTGCCCAAAGGATATGGCTGTGCTTTTGTAATATTATTAAGACCCCTGTTGTAGGAGAATCACAGTAGCAGTTTTCTGGCAGTATATCTTTTCCACATGCAGTTCTGATGGAGGAAAGACAGCCTGAGAGATATCACAGCACTATGTG
The DNA here is from genome assembly GCF_038048845.1 of Mixophyes fleayi. Classification (NCBI taxonomy): domain Eukaryota; kingdom Metazoa; phylum Chordata; class Amphibia; order Anura; family Limnodynastidae; genus Mixophyes; species Mixophyes fleayi. Next base: position 30,809,601 of record NC_134404.1, on the reverse strand, counting down.
TAGGGATTGTGGCAGTGAGCTTCAAATCGCATAGTGAAGCATGGATCCATCAATCATGATCATTATCACCACCAACCAGCTTACTGTAGCCTGGTTTCATGAGCTGGTGATGGAATCCTGCACAGAGCTAACACCTGGAGAGAAGGCAACACAATATAGACATTGAAGTGGGAGGGGTGGGTCAGACAGTCCCATGGCTGCATAGCAGTCTTTCTTACCATAGCCACCAAGCTAAACAGTGTTACCCCAAAGGAGGAAAGCAATCTTCTAAACAAAAGCTCACTGCTACCATATTGTATTGGCAAATATGTATCTTTAGGCATAAATATTTGATGGAAGACCAATGTTACTATAATTACACAGTTGAGTGTTTCTTCAGCCCGTTTAACATATGATTATGGTAATCTTAACTGAAATACTCTGCTTCATCTATTGCCCTTATATCTTCTGGACATTTACTTAAAGGTAAAATACATTTCGGTACAGTAATAAAAGTATTCTTAGGTGAGAACATAGAACACAGTGAAATGTCCCTTTTAAACTATCCCATAATGAGACAAATTAGCACATGATGATGTTCCCTTAATGGAAGCACAGACGAACTACTAGTGGCGTGAGTCTTAAGGCTACGACGGTGATGTGTAAATGTTGTACAAGGTTTGTGCATGGCTGTAATTGCAGAATTCCTACACTTGTTCCAGGGGTCCAATTCAGGGGTTTGAACATGACGTAGGATATTTGGTAAAAAATGAGTCAAAAAAAAATAAATACAAAATAAACACTTTGGGGCGTATTCAATTGTCAGTGGAAACGCTGAAAATCCCGCGGTCCACGCACTATTACCGTTATTACGGAAATAGTGTGCGGAAAAACCATTAATGCGGTAATTTTCTCGCTGGATTTCAGCTCCCTGAGCCGCGAGCTGAATTCCAGCTAACTACTACCGTAATAACAGTAGTAGATTTAACGCAGCAGGATTTCCCGACAATTGAATGTGCCCCTTTTACTCCAGACACATTTATAAATGTATCGAACTTAGTTTTTACTCTGATTAACCTCTGCAGCTTTTAAAGTAAAGTGTAATGGAGTATTTCATTCTATCTATGAAGAATGGCTAAAACAACATCTCGCAGCGCTCACACAATCTAATATAGGATCACACTCCTGTGTTCACTATTCTGTTACTTGAGAGACTGCAGATCTGTTTTACTGACTGTCCTACACCCCTCCCTGCTCCTGGTCCTACACCCCTCCCTGCCCCTGGTCCTACACCCCTCCTTGCTCCACAACAATGCAAGATAAAAAACACAGCTCTCCTGAGAATATGGGGCAGATTTAGTTGTTATTTCAGAATGGCATAAGCTTTGACATATATAATTATGTCTAATTAAGGAGTTTACTTTTTGTTTGGTGAAAGTCAATACAAGAATGTTACAGCCAATCAGGTGACAGCTCACGGCCACCCAAAAAGCATTTTAAAATATGCAACACATAGGGCAGTTTGTCTTTGTCATCGTTTCAGCAAGGCAGCAATTGTCCTTAAGAATATCCACAAATGTATCATCATCAGCAATAGCTATTTATATAGCGCCACTAATTCGTCAGCGCTGTACAGAGAATTCACTCACATCAGTCCCTGCCCCATTGGAGCTTACAGGGGTCAATTTGATAGCAGCCATTTAACCTACCAGTATGTTTTTGGAGGTTGGAAGAAAACCGGAACACCCGGAGGAAACCCACACAAACACGGGGAGCACATACAAACTCCACACAGATAAGGCCATGGTCGGGAATCAAACTCATGACCCCAGTGCTGTGAGGCAGAAGTGCTAACCACTGAGCCACCGTGCTGCCCCACGAATATCCACAATTGTAGACAAAACTCCTTCAGCCAAAAACACACCGGGGATAAGAATATATTGCATTAGTATTTGTTGATGTTAGGTATTCCTTTAGTGAACAATCCACTTAATAAAATTTGGGAGCGCTAGATGTGTCTTCGTAAAGTACTGAAAATTCTATAAAATAAATTGGACTCCTAATAATGTAAGAACAAGGTTCTGTGAAGATTAAACCTTGATCACGATTGATTCTGCAATCTGGTTAGCTATTGACCACATTGGCATATTCATGATGTCACCGTGGAGGTATATAGTTACAGATTCGTCCGTTAGGCAATTGGACCAAGTGGCTAAATTTCATGGTGAGTGACCACTTTTTAAGACTTACCTAAAATTGTCTGTTCATTAGTTTGGCATTGGATTTGGTGAGTACATTTAATAATGAGTGGAATAGTCGCTTTTAATCTTTGACATTGTCCACTGAAATTATGAACCCCTCCAGTTAGTAATACTATGGTGGTCTTGGATGTGGTTCATTAGACAACCCAGCTGCCACACTGGAGCAAAATCAAGGCCTTGTTCTGATTGGACAACCCATGACAGCCATCAAATAGACTGGCTTTACAACCATGCAATACACACGCAGTATACTGGGAAAAAGGTTTGGTGCAGCATTCAGTGAGAGTGAGTATATCCCAAACCATGAGCTCTCCAGGAATGGGCCAACGTGGCTCTACTGGTTGGGAGCTGGAGGAGGTAAGTGTTTGTCTTTTATTTTACAATAATTAACAAACGGTGTTAATAATATATGTGTTGACTCCTAGTATCTGTATACACCGGGTTCTGATGTCAGATCTACAATCTCTGAGTTCTTCCGTCCTCACATCCGTGTCCATTAAAAAAAACCTTATATATTGTAAGAAATAATATGTGCTTCCGAGAAGTCATTATGGATATTCAAAGTCTCCTCTGTTTTTTGCGACCTGTATAAACTACTCGGTGACTTATAATATAGATATAATGTACAGTAGGGAGTGCATCATTCCATTTATTATAGTATTAAAAAGTACTAGCTGCAAAGTTAGGAAGGTTGTATAAAAAATAAATAAAAAAAGTGTTTCTATTTCTATTGGGAATATCCGTAAAAAACTTGAAAAGAGATTGAGTATTTAATCCTTACTCGATGTTTCACCTGTTTATTAATAATAATGATAGGAGATCTGTGCTGCTATTTAGAAAGGAAAGATCATTTGTAGTACTAGAAAATAAATACAAACAGGCACTCCGTCCTTGAGGCGAGGCGAAGTCTTCAAGAACCGACTGAGGTTTTTCTCAAGTAAATTATTTCCAATAAAATTCAAGACACTTCCGAGCAATTGGCCATTCCAACTGGAAGCAGAGGCAGCCGAGCTGTAAAAGGAAGAGTAACATTTTTTTAAATAAAACAAATAGAAGATCCCACAAATTCTGGGATTAGTGATGGGTGGTCATTTTGATGACTTTATTTCTGCCTTTAGGGCTAAAGCTTTATTTTGGAAACCATTTTTATATAAAGCGCACACATGCTTGAAATCATCTGAAAGCAGGCTTTTGAGGAAACATCATGGATCGGGTTTATATTCCGGCTTTTCTTGCAACTTCTAATTGCAATGACTGTGTATCTAGCACCATGTGGATCTCCATGAGGATTGTATAAGAAGCTCCTGACTTCACCTCAAGTCATTTATTCTGTATATAAAGCATAAGTACTTTGAGTGTGTGTATGTATTTATTTGGGTGTGTGTATGTATAAGTGTGTGTGTGTCATTTATTTAGTACATTCTACAAAATGACAACTAGAATCTGATTGGTTGCTATAGGCAACATCTCCACTATTCAAACCCACCGGAAACTCGCAGCTTGATACATTTGCCCCAGGAGTCTTCGCTCTCTTGATTGGCATGCTGCTCGGCTGAGTCTGCGCCGCAGCATACACTTCGCGAGTCTCGGGTAATAAGCATTGGTGGAAGGGCTGGATGGCAAATTTCCCCGGGGGAAACTCTGTTCAGCAACCTATTATGAATATTTTAAAGGAAAAAAAATTGCAGGTAGCCCCAAGTTGCCAACTTTTCAAACTACTCCTCCGGGACATCCAGAGGAGAGGTCATGTGACAGGGAGTAGGAGGGGGTGTGGTGATACGTATTTTATTGTATTGTATTGTATTGTATTGTATCATCACTGTAGCCCTACCTCCTGCTAGGAAATACAAAAATCTCAGCATTTCGGGGCAGCAGGGGGCGGGGCTAAATGATGCAAAATTGCATCTTTAAGTCCCGCCTCCATCACGTCCTGGAGGATGCCTGCTCTCCTGGAAGTCCGGGAGGAGTCCCTGAAAATTGGGAGCCTCCTGGAAATTTCGGAAGAGTAGGCAAGTTTGAGGTAGCCCAGTGACCCAGTCCAGGGTAGCTCATTACAGTACTGGTTTGCAGACATATGCTCCTCTGCACCCCATCCCAACCAGCCCATGGTTGGCGGGAGACCAGGGTATACACAGGTGCAAGTTAATTATATAAAGTGTGCACTTGGGTTGTACTATATATTATGTCCCTGTGTTCTAATTTTGTAACTGAAATGTCGAAAAATTTCCCATTAAACAGCTATTGCTGGAAATACTGTGTAAGAAAATTATTGAGTGCCACCTCTTATGGGGTGTCTAAATAATTATCTTTTGGCGTAGAAGTGCTGAGGAAGACAACTGTAGTAAAGTACATGGTTATGTATAGATTTTTTTTTTTTTGTTGTAGTGAGATCCTGTACTGCAAATGTTGGGGTTATTCATACTACCAACTAATGGTGTGTATTCTGTCTTCATTCTGTATTTTAATTGAAAGTGTTTTAGAGTGATCTAGAGAATATTAATGCATTTTGACCCCATAATGGAAATACTGAACTTGAGTGAAATATCTCTCTGTCTCTGTGTTTCTCTCTCTCTGCGTCTCGCTCCCTGTCGTCTGTCTCTCTCTGCGCCTCGCTCCCTGTCGTCTGTCTCTCTCTCTCTGCCCCTCGCTCCCTGTCTGTCGGCTCTCTGCCCCTCGCTCCCTGTCTGTCGGCTCTCTGCCCCTCGCTCCCTGTCTGTCGGCTCTCTGCCCCTCGCTCCCTGTCTGTCGGCTCTCTGCCCCTCGCTCCCTGTCTGTCGGCTCTCTGCCCCTCGCTCCCTGTCTGTCGGCTCTCTGCCCCTCGCTCCCTGTCTGTCGGCTCTCTGCCCCTCGCTCCCTGTCTGTCGGCTCTCTGCCCCTCGCTCCCTGTCTGTCGGCTCTCTGCCCCTCGCTCCCTGTCTGTCGGCTCTCTGCCCCTCGCTCCCTGTCTGTCGGCTCTCTGCCCCTCGCTCCCTGTCTGTCGGCTCTCTGCCCCTCGCTCCCTGTCTGTCGGCTCTCTGCCCCTCGCTCCCTGTCTGTCGGCTCTCTGCCCCTCGCTCCCTGTCTGTCGGCTCTCTGCCCCTCGCTCCCTGTCTGTCGGCTCTCTGCCCCTCGCTCCCTGTCTGTCGGCTCTCTGCCCCTCGCTCCCTGTCTGTCGGCTCTCTGCCCCTCGCTCCCTGTCTGTCGGCTCTCTGCCCCTCGCTCCCTGTCTGTCGGCTCTCTGCCCCTCGCTCCCTGTCTGTCGGCTCTCTGCCCCTCGCTCCCTGTCTGTCGGCTCTCTGCCCCTCGCTCCCTGTCTGTCGGCTCTCTGCCCCTCGCTCCCTGTCTGTCGGCTCTCTGCCCCTCGCTCCCTGTCTGTCGGCTCTCTGCCCCTCGCTCCCTGTCTGTCGGCTCTCTGCCCCTCGCTCCCTGTCTGTCGGCTCTCTGCCCCTCGCTCCCTGTCTGTCGCCTCAATGCCCCTCGCTCCCTGTCTGTCGCCTCAATGCCCCTCGCTCCCTGTCTGTCTCTCCCTCTCTGCCCCTCGCTCCCTGTCTGTCTCTCCCTCTCTGCGCCTCGCTCCCTGTCTGTCTCTCCCTCTCTGCGCCTCGCTCCCTGTCTGTCTCTCCCTCTCTGCGCCTCGCTCCCTGTCTGTCTCTCTCCCTCTCTGCGCCTCGCTCCCTGTCTGTCTCTCTCCCTCTCTGCGCCTCGCTCCCTGTCTGTCTCTCTCCCTCTCTGCGCCTCGCTCCCTGTCTGTCTCTCTCCCTCTCTGCGCCTCGCTCCCTGTCTGTCCTCTCTCTCTCTCTCTCTGCGCCTCGCTCCCTGTCTGTCCTCTCTCTCTCTCTCTGCGCCTCGCTCCCTGTCTGTCCTCTCTCTCTCTCTCTGCGCCTCGCTCCCTGTCTGTCCTCTCTCTCTCTCTCTGCGCCTCGCTCCCTGTCTGTCCTCTCTCTCTCTCTCTGCGCCTCGCTCCCTGTCTGTCCTCTCTCTCTCTCTCTGCGCCTCGCTCCCTGTCTGTCCTCTCTCTCTCTCTCTGCGCCTCGCTCCCTGTCTGTCCTCTCTCTCTCTCTCTGCGCCTCGCTCCCTGTCTGTCTGTCTGTCTCTCTCTCTCTCTCTCTCTCTCTCCCTACAATCTGGCTTTCTTGTAGCCAGTGGGGACTAATGGAAAATAAATAACTACAAAACCCTTCCTGATTTGTGCCTCAATACAAGAACAGTCCGAGGTCTGATGAGCTGTCAGTCTAGGCTGTGGAAGTCCTGATAAAGATAACGGGGTGACAGCAGATCCTTGTATGTTGCCTGGCTTCAGTACACACCGAGAGTTTCCGACCTGTGATTTTAAGCATTTGATGGTCCCGATAATGAGCTCCTGCACAAACACTGGAACGTCTGCAACTGTCACCTCGAGGTGGAATAACATAGATACATTTTTAGACAACCGCCGAGCACAGACAGCTTCTTCTCCACGGCCCGTTTACTTTAGCAGCGGGCAGTTTGCACAGACAACAAGCTATATCTTTACACAAGATTCCTCCACTAAATGTAAACCAATCAAGCCGGGAGATAGAAAGATCTGCTCTGACAGTTTATTACAGCTGGTTGTGTTTGGTAAATAAACAAATGGACTCCAAAGACAACCTAACGGTGTTTAATATTGAAAATTCAACATCTTAATAGATTGCTGTGATTTTATTTAGCAATATAGTGTGTTAAATGGTGCCTTGTAAATTGTGAGCGAGTGAGTTTCAGTTTATGGGATGGTAATGGTGATTTATTTCTATGCTGTGCTCAGATGGGTGATTATGTGCATGTTGCTGCGTGTAGCAGGTGTTTGGCCATCAACTGAATGCAATTGCGTTCACTGGTGCAATGTCCATTTATGGGCAAGTGCAGAGCATTTTCACGCAAGATTCGGCACGCAACGGGACTTCTCAGGGACTAATCAGGCCCACTGTGAGAAGCATTAATGTGACTGGCCCTCATTCTCCAAGGAATGTATCAAACGAACAAACATTATCCAGGCGGAATAGACCAAAGGTTCTTTTTTGCCATCAAATTCCTTGGGTATATCAACCTAACACTTCCCATCAGAATGAACAAAATGTAGCATTTGCTGCCATATTGATGCTCTGAACCATCCCTCCCTACTCGAGGTATTTGTACAACAGCACAAAGTGGGTGCATAACATCAATAAATGACACGTATGCAGCAGGATTATTTCTTTATAGTTTTGTAAATTACATAATGACCTTGATATATAAAACCAAAAAATAGTATATCTGCCTCCTGAATCAACATTTTAAGGTGATGTCCACCTACATGTGGGAGAGCCATAGGATTCCGAATCCCTGATGTCTGTATAACACCAGTAGTTCATTTTAGGTGTATATTGGGGAAGGTACCCCTGTACTTACATAGACATTATACATAATCATATGACATTGTATACTTACCTTCAATAAATATATTGTACACCGTTTATAACAGCTGCATGTAGTATCACATGCAGAACATAAGTGGTGGGGTACAGCTGGTCAATATTAAGAACATTGTCAGGATAATAATGGGCAGTAGAAAAGTTGTACAAACTGGTACTGAAAAAGAAGTGTTCAAAGAGATGAAAATAAGAAAGTTGTACGGTTTTGTGCGGTTTGCATGATGTGTCCCCAATGTCCGTATCGGTTGCCGGGCCAAGAAGTTGGTGATGTTTCTCTTCCCAAAAATTTGCTTGGTCTGGCATTTTAATTTCTAGTAGTGAATGGAATACATCGTTAAAACCACTTTTCTTGTACACTTTGTCTATTTCTAAAACTGAATACACATTGGTCAAATATTGCAGGAGTGTGTACCCTCCCACGACCACGTTTTATCAGACCAAAGCACGTTGTGATTTTTAGGACGTTTTAGAAAACCAAATCTACAGATTTGACCATTGATGGAATGATGTCTGCAAATGTGGAAGTGTGTCCGCACTCACGACCAGCACCGTAGGCAGATCTCTGTAGAATGTACAGAGTCAGAACCTTTTCAGCAGATGGTTGAGAGATGAAGGTCACAGATCTGAAGGTAAATCATATAGGTGTGTGCGCATGAATCGGCATGCTCACCGGTCGTTGGTGAAACCGTTACAGAAATCTGAAGTAAGATCGCATAGGTGTGTACTAAGCGTAACTTCTATATTGAAAGGCTTTTTATATGAAATAATTTGTATCATCTAGAAGTGTTTTATACAGTAAAAATGTTTCAACCACTGGGTATTAAAATTGTGAAAGGAAAGAAAGATTTTACCACCTGCATCAGTCGCTAAAATCTATTTAACATATCTGTGACCTGGTAACTTTCATGTGGCCAGTTGTTAGCTGATGGTACAGGGAGACCCACGCTTCTGATGCTCTATAATTCACTTTTACAGTTGTTTAAATGCTCCCTCACTAAGTTAAGCATGGATAGGTCATCTCAGTTGCCAAGTACCTTGAGCTTGTTATGTAATTCTACACTAACCTCTTTAGTTGTGGCTAAACCATGCAGCCTGCCAGGGTCAAAGTGAAAACCATCTGGTGGCTCCGATGTAAAAGGATTGATGTGTGGAATTCTATAACCACACATAACGTGCAGTTCCTCTGTGATGATTGAAAGCGGAGCGCGGGACAGCTTTGTGCCGCAACTCAATCCAGAAACCTTGGGAGATTTTTTTTTTTTTTTTTAATTTCTCCCTTTCCCTTCTCTCTTTGTGGAGCTTGCAGTGTGCTGGTTAATGTCACAGCAAATCACCGACACAGTCAGAAAAACATCCATCTTCTGCAAATGTACAGTAGGAATGTATCAGGCGTAGACTATATAAATACACTAGGTGATTGTGAAGGAGCCTTAAGTGCTTAGTCAGTAAGCTGACCCAGCTAAGAGAGTTTGTGAAAAGAAATAGCAAACAAACTGACATTTGTGGGTAACTTCAGTATACTTTCCTCCCCCCCTAAAACAATTCCCATTTAAATAAGGTACCTAAAATGCCCTTTTTGCTATTTTGCTCATGTGAGCCATTTAAAAGTGTGTTCCCATCACAGATTGTCTGATTTTCATTTAACCACCCATGTAGCAAATAACTCATCTCCTATAATGTACTATCATTCTAGTTAGAGGCCAAACAATGCAGTCACTGGGTAAGGGGTCCTGTTCTCTCCCCCCAGGGCACATGTCTGCTCACAATAAAGAGGAGACAGGGGCCTCTTCTGTGCATGGGCTGCTCAGAAGTCCACTTTTAAAAGAGCAAAGCGGGCAATTGACCTGGCATCTCTGGGCCCCATAGCCGTTTTACCCCCTGATTCTATGCATGATGATTCTCCCAAAGTTCTGTAGGTGTGGCAGTCTACTTAAGTCATTTTTAGCTGTTTCCAGCTGTCTAATTTCTAGGGACAGTAATAGGTTTTAATGATTTCTCCCTGTTTTCCAATATTGACCAACTGCACACTATAGATCTTTTTATTCTGTGTGTAGGATAGAATTCTCACAATCCAGTACTCCTTCCTTTATAAGCTAATAGTTATTTCAGCTGAGTATATAGAATGCAATTGAATTTCCTTATGTCCATGTTCAGTGAACATGTCATGGTGGAGATTTGTACACCAAGGTCTGCTGAGTCTGCGTCATACATGACACGCTTGCATCTGGCCAAAAGAAATTGTTAAAAAAAGAAATTAAATTTTAGCAACTATGGAGAATGCTTTTATGAAACGATTGTATTTTATATTATAAAGGTCAGGTGCAAGTGTTGGCAAGTGGGTGTAAATTGGAGATCACTATTTTTAATGCAAGTGTATTCAATGCAGAGACCATTCTATGCAATACACAGCAGCCTAGTGGCCAATATATAATACAGAGAGTATATTAATAATCGATTCACAAAACAGAGAACAGTTTGCTCTGTGTGTTTTTAGTATAGAGGTAAACATTCCAGTGACCTCTGTACAAAACAGTGATTCTATAGCAGATCTCTATACAATACAGAAAGCATTCTAGTGATGATCTTTATACAATACAGAGAACATTCTAGGGTTGAGCTCTATACAATATAGAGAACATTCTAGTGATGAGCTCTACACAATACAGAGAACATTCTAGTGATGAGCTCTATACAATAAAGAGAGCATTCTAAGGACGTGCTGTATACAATACAGAGAACATTCTAGTGATGAGCTCTATACAATACAGAGAACATTCTAGTGATGAGCTCTATACAATACAGAGAACATTCTAGTGATGAGCTCTATACAATACAGAGAACATTCTAGTGATGAGCTCTATACAATACAGAGAACATTCTAGTGATGAGCTCTATACAATAAAGAGAGCATTCTAAGGACGTGCTGTATACAATACAGAGAACATTCTAGTGAAGAGCTCTATACAGTACAGAGAGCATTGGTTACTTAAAGTAAAACAAATAACAATTAATGAGCAGAATGCAGTGATATCCAAACCTTTGGCAAAATCCTCAGATAGTGCTACTAGAAAAGAGCAATAAATAAAAGCCCACATTATTATTCTTGGAATAAAGCATTTACTGCAGTACCATTTACATTATTTTTATTTATGTTTGACAAAGAAAGATACTTGTTAAATATATGGACATCACTGTAGCTCACCAACAATGCACCACTCTTTCCACTTGAACTGCAGTTGAAAAGAAAACGTTGTGCTCATGGTAAGCTCATCCTGATCCACAGTCTATCCATGCAGGCATGCCTACCATTAGATACTGTAACACATACATACAATACATGCTGAAAACGGAATCACTAGCCTGTCTTTGGCTGATCACATTATGGAAACACTCCTAGATGTTAGGATTTTCTCATTCAAGTAACTTGTTTCTCTCTGGGTTCGAGTGTGAGCACCTATATGTCGCACACATCAACATTGTTCTCCTCATAGAACACACACATAGACACTATACATAAAAAATGCATCATGCTCAAGAGCCTTTAATCCTTATGCTGCATATATTATAAACTTGGGGGCCCTCTTACCTCACTATCTGTTTTACCCAGTATGGTTTTATTACTGTATTTGTTACCAATTGTAAAGCACTATGGAATTTGCTGATGCTGTATAAATAAATGATGATTTGCGCATGTTTGCTCAGTTTATGACATATATACACTCAGTGGCTACTTTATTAGATACACTTCTGTAGTACTGGGCAGGACCCCACTTCGTCCTCAGAACAGGCTGAATTCTTCATGCTATAGATCAGGCCTGTCCAACCTGCGGCCATCCAGGTGTTGTGAAACTACAAACCCCAGCATGCTTTGCCAGTAGACAACCTGTTGATAGCTGGAAGGGCATGCTGGGACTTGTAGTTTCACAACATCTGGAGGGCCGCAGGTTGGACAGGCCTGCTATAGATTCAACAAGGTACTGGGAACATTCCTTAGAGATTCTGGTCTATGTTGACGCTATAGCATCGCGCAGTTGCTGCAGATTAGTTGAGTGTACACTCATGCTGCCAATCTCCCGTTCCACCACATCCTAAAGGTGCTCTATTGGATTGAGATCTAGTGACTGTGGAGACCATTGCAGTACATTGAACTCCTCACATGTCTGTTCCACAAACATGACAATTACATGTTTGTGACATGACGCTTTATCTTACTCGAAGTAGCCATTAGAAGATGGATACTGTGGCCATAAAGGGATGCACATGGTCAGCAACAGTACTCGGGTAAGCTGTGACATTTAATTGGTATTAAAGGGCCTAATGTGTGCCGAGAAAACATTGACCCTACTATCTGCATGTTGCAGAAGAAATCGAAATTGGTCACACTTTTTGACGTTTCTACAATCTTCAACTGTCCAGGTTTGATGAGCTTGTGCCCACTGTAACCTCTGTTTCCTGTTCTTAACTGATAGGAGTGGAACCCGGTGTGGTCTTCTTCTACTATAGCCTATTCACTTCAAGGTTCAATGTGCTGTGCATTCAGAGATGGTCTTCTGCATACCATTGTTATAAAGCATGGTTTTTGGATTGTCTCTTTCCTGTCACCTTAAACCAGTCTGGCCATTCTCCTCTGATCTCTTTCATTTAATAAGGCGTTTTCGCACACAGAGCTACCACTCGGATGTTTCTTGTTTGCTCACATTTCTCTGTAAACTCTATAGGCTGTTGTGTGTGAAAGTTCCAGAAGATCAGTAGATTCTGAGATACTCAAATTACCCTGTCTGGCACCTATAATCATTTCACTGCCAAAGACACTTATTTCACATTTCTTATCCATTCTTGTGTTTGGTCTAATTAACAACTGAACCTGCATGCTTTTAGGCATTAAGTTGCTGCCACATGATTGCTTGATTAGATATTTGCATTACCTGGTGTACCTAATAAAGTGACCAATGTATGTATATCTAAGTAATACATTGACCGGTCTTCTGACACGTCTGTGTGTTTTTGCATGGATATATAACCTCACAATCTTTCTCTGAGTCCTGCTTGAGTTATAACGCATCTGAGAGGCAGAACATTAACCCAAATTTGTGCCACTATTGGCTAAATACTGCACCTTTCTGCTGCAATCCTTTGTCGCTGACCAATATTTTCCCTCATTGATGGTTTATTTTATTTGCTGACCTCTCTGTGGCCCCATGAATTGAGGGATGTCCAGATTGTTGTGGTGACATTAAATGTGTAAGTATAGAATACCCGGAAGCTGATGGAGCAGATTCTAGTTTGCTGGGAAATGATTTTTACCACCGGATTATTTTTGGAGTGTTTGGTTTGTTACAGAAAACCAGGGCATTTCCGATGACTGCCCAGAGAAATCCGAATTAAAGGCATTCTCTTAATAGGCTTCTGTCATCTACTCAAATAAACCAACAATTAAAACCCATGAAATCATGTCCCTAGGTTGTTCTATACATGTTACAACATCATAATCATAATATAACCTCACAACCTGTTTCTCTAGCATGAGGATGTTGTATTTGTTTGTTTTTGGTATGTTAAAATCCCTAGGGTGAATCACTTTCCGAGTTATGTATTTGGAACCCTATATTGTTTTTAAGATGACACAACTGTGTGGGCTGACCATATCTGAGTGTGTATGAGTATAATAGAAGTATATGAAAGTAAGTAACTTTTTAATTAAAAACTGAAGCAACTCCCCTACGGCCCTGGCGTTTGGCAGCCCACCTACTTTCTTCTCTAGAAGCCAAGTTAGCAATTAAAGAGGCTCTTTTATCATTCATGCAAACAAACGACCCCAAAGAGACCTCTATCTTTACTTACTGGTGTGCCCTCAAAGCTGTAGTGAGAGGTGCAGCTATTCAGGTGGCAGCTAGAATGCGGAAAGCAAATTTTCATAGACGGTCAGAGCTAGAAACCAAGCTTAAACTCCTAGAAACACAACATAAACAACATCCTTCTAGATCTATTGGTGCAGAGAACTCCCATGTTAAATCTGAACTGCATAAGTTACTCCTGACCCGCACTTCATTAGCATTGTCTAGACTACGCCAAAAATTCTATGTGGCAGGTAATAGAGCTGGCAGGTTATTAGCAAGAAAATTGAGGGGCCTCCAGGCCCGTAACAGAATTAAAAGCATTGTAAACTCTACAGGGTCTAAATGCTCTAACCCTCGTGATATAGCAAATACTTTCGCTTCATTTTATTCAAATTTATATAACCTCCAATTAGACCCCGCTACACACCACCCATCTAAATATGATATATCCTCCTTTTTGGAAGGTCTCCCCCTCCCTTCTATAGACCCATCGATACGGAAAAAGCTCAATGTTCCGTGGTCCCAGGAGGAAATTAGACAGGCAATCAAGTATCTCCCCAAAGATAAGGCGCCCGGACCAGATGGTTACACTAATAACTTTTTTACCACCTTCCATGAAGATTTAGTGCCCATTTTGGAGCAACTATTTAATGCATGTACAGCAGTAGGGAAATTTCCTCCTAAAATGCTGGAATCCCATATAATTGTAATTCCCAAGCCGGGTAAGGACCCTACATATTGTAAAAATTATAGGCCTATAGCCCTACTGAATTCGGACATTAAGATCTTTGCGAAATTCATCGCTAACAGGCTCTCCCCGGTTATCCCCATGTTGATCCATCCAGACCAGGTGGGGTTTGTCAGCGGCAGACAAGCCCCAGACAACTCAAGGCATATTTTTCACATTATAGAGCAGACCCACTTGAAGGGGGATGCACTGCTCTTGCTTTCATTGGACGCTGAAAAAGCGTTCGACAGACTCCACTGGATGTATATGACAAAGGTTTTGGAGCGTATGGGGCTGGCCGGGGAGATCCTGAGTTCTATCCTGGCGCTGTATGTCAAACCATCGGCGCGAGTATTTAGCGATGGGTTTTTGTCCGATAATTTTCCAATCTCTAATGGCACCTGTCAAGGTTGCCCTTTGTCTCCTCATATACCTCATGGCTATTGAACCACTGGCCGCTAAAGTGAGAATTGATCAGGAGTGTGTGGGAGTGGTTGTGGAAGAAGAAGCCCACAAGTTATGCTTATTTGCAGATGATGTCCTATTATTCGTTGCCAGCCCGGAGACCTCGCTACCTGCCATCCATACACTTCTAGCCCAATTTAGCGCAGCCTCTCTGTATAAATTGAATACTTCCAAAACGGAGGCTCTTCCCATTAACATTCCGCAGGAGAGATTACAGAAGTTGAAAGACAAATATCCCTATATATGGAAATCCACAGAAATTTCGTACTTAGGTATTCAGGTTACCCCACATCTTGATAGTTTGATAGATAAGAATTTCTCTTTATTACTTGACCAACTCCAGTCCTTAACTACTTCATGGATGTGCTATGAGGTCTCTTGGCTTGGGAGAATATCGGCATTCAAAATGATGCTCCTCCCAAAGATGATGTACTTGTTCCGGATGCTCCCATTCCATCTCCCACAGCGCCTGTTAAATAAACTAGTCAAGGTTATGAGGACATATGTGTGGAAGGCTAGGCCGCCTCGGATGGCCTTGCAGCGTATGGTTAGGAGGAAAGCACAGGGGGGGTTGGCCCTCCCCGACCTGGGAAAATACCATGATGCTTGTTTACTCTCTCAGATGCGTGATTGGTTTCTCCCAGGGTGTGGGAAGCCATGGGTGGGCCTGGAAAAGGCTTGTAATCCTGATTTCCCTTTAGTTGATCTAGTTTGGGCTCCTCGGGAATGGAGACCGCAAGCCCATAACCTGCCCGCTCTCACCAGGGACGCCTTGATAGTCTCGGACCGATTGTGTGAAGGCCCTGAGGGTTTTGCTCGACCCACGGAAAATGTCTCAATACAAGCAGCATCAAAACAGATTCCTGACTTAAACCTGTCGGGATGGGTATCTAGGGGGATTCTGACTTTAGGCCAATTGTTTAATTCAGGTACACTTTCCTCCTTTTCTCAGTTGAGTGAACAATATCATTTGCCGAAGAGCGACTTTTATAAATTTCTTCAGCTTAGACACTGGCTGTCAGAGCCCTCATTCAGAGGTATAGTCATAGGTTCCCCCCCGGCTATATATCAGGTAAACCTAACAAAGAGTAACAACAAAGCTAGCATAACTACCTGGTATAATATTTTAACTTCGCAAGTCGTTATCACCAAATCAAAAATTCAACTCCAATGGGAGGTAGATCTCCAGGTAGTATTCACGGAGGAGGAATGGGAACGTATTTTTCTAAACTCTTTCACAATGTCTAAATGCCTTAATCATACTGAAATGTTGGTGAAGCTTCTGAATAGATTGTACGTGACCCCTGAGAAACTGCACAAAATTTGGCCCTCAGTACCCCCGACATGTTGGCGTAATTGCACTGAGAGAGGGGATATATTCCATATTTTTTGGGCATGCCCAGTCCTACAACCCCTGTGGTAAAGGTTTTTAGATATCCTACATCTCCTTCCCCAGAGCTTGCTTTGTTACATCATTATCCCCCCTCCATTCCCTCCTGGGACAGGTACGTGATGGGCCAAGTGCTCATTGCAACCAGAGCTGCTATAGCTCAGGCCTGGAAACAACTATCTCCCCTGTCTTTGGCTAAGGTGATATCTAAAGTGAACTTCAGCTTTGAGATGGAGACCCTAGGAGTTCCGTATTCCACGGCAGCTACTTCCCCATTAGTGAAATGGCGTAGCTGGCATAATTACGTCACAGACGGAGGTGGGGCCCCATCCCAGTCCCCCCATAGGCTGGATATCTCCGACTCAGTGGCTCGTGCCTTGATCTAAGAAATATTTGCTTTTGGGCCTAGGTACAAGGATGGAATGGGCTAGTCTCCGTATTGTAAAGTTAAAGTGACTTATGTTTAGAGTGCCAATCTTTAGTTTTACTTGTCAACTGACTATAATTATATTTAAATACTACAAAGTGATACATGTCTAGATTGCTGGTGTTTTATGACATATTGTTGTGTTTCGTCCCCACTATGTACCCCTTTCCCCTTTATGCCCTACCCTTTCCCTATTTTTTTTTTTTTTTTGTATCCTTTGCAATTATCTTAGAAAATTCAATAAACTTTATTTCAGTTAAAAAAAACAAAAAACTGAAGCAACTTGATAGACGATCCAACTTTAAAAACGCCATGAGGTGCAGCAATGTGTTTCTGGAGCAGTCCATTGACACACATCGCGTCAGAGTTTTTGCTAAAATCTTTGCTCATTTTCCCTTGCTTGCCATAGAGGTGCAAAAATGAGTGGAGGTTCTGCAACGTATTGGCCGGCAATGTGCACAGAGAGACATCAAGGCAATGTCTGGTGGCACCTTGCGGCCAATGGAATTCCCATGTCAGCTCTTGTCTACAAAAGGTGAGCTTTAATTTATTGGACCTTCCCTGTCGGATTTATCAAAAAAAATAGATCTAATTGGTCACAAGCCATTCAAGTGTTGGGATCAGCTCAATGTAAATGTAATATTTGCATTAAACCCACCCTGCTCCCAAGTAATAGAACCATGCTCCATCTCATGCCCTAGACCAGTGGTTCCCAAACTTTTGCAGTTCGCGGCACCCTTAGAGTCTCCAAATTTTTTCAAGGCAGCCCTCCAAAATAATTATTGAGCAGTCTTGTTTTAGAAGTAGTTGGGTCAAAAAAGTATAATAGGTATTTAGGTCAGGACAGAAATAACTATTTAGTTCTATGCAAAAATGCCCCCTCTGCATCCAGACACACTGCCCCCTCTGCATCCAGACACACTGCCCCCTCTGCATCCAGACACACTGCCCCCTCTGCATCCAGACACACTGCCTCCTCTGCATCCAGACATACTGCCCCCTCTGCATCCAGACACACTGCCCCCTCTGCATCCAGACACACTGCCCCCTCTGCATCCAGACACACTGCCCCCTCTGCATCCAGACACACTGCCCCCTCTGCATCCAGACACTCTGCCCCCCTCTGCATCCAGACACTCTGCCCCCCTCTGCATCCAGACACTCTGCCCCCCTCTGCATTCAGACACTGCCCTCAGAAACACTGCCCCCTCTGCATCCAGACACTGCCCTCAGAAACACTGCCCCCTCTGCATCCAGACACTCTACCCCCCTCTGCATCCAGACACTCTACCCCCCTCTGCATCCAGACACTCTGCCCCCCTCTGCATCCAGACACTCTGCCCCCCCTCTGCATCCAGACACTCTGCCCCACTCTGCATCCAGACACTCTGCCCCCCGCTGCATCCAGACACTCTGCCCCCCTCTGCATCCAGACACTCTGCCCCCCTCTGCATCCAGACACTCTGCCCCCCTCTGCATCCAGACACTCTGCCCCCCTCTGCATCCAGACACTCTGCCCCCCTCTGCATCCAGACACTCTGCCCCCCTCTGCATCCAGACACTCTGCCCCCCTCTGCATCCAGACACTCTGCCCCCCTCTGCATCCAGACACTCTGCCCCCCTCTGCATCCAGACACTCTGCCCCCCTCTGCATCCAGACACTGCCCTCAGAAACACTGCCCCCCTCTGCATCCAGACACTCTGCCCCCCTCTGCATCCAGACACTCTGCCCCCCTCTGCATCCAGACACTCTGCCCCCCTCTGCATCCAGACACTCTGCCTCCCTCTGCATCCAGACACTCTGCCCCCCTCTGCATCCAGACACTGCCCTCAGAAACACTGCCCCCCTCTGCATTCAGACACTCTGCCCCCCTCTGCATCCAGACACTCTGCCCCCTCTCACGCTGCCCCCCCTCCACTGCCCCTCTCACGCTGCCCCCCCCTCCACTGCCCCTCTCACGCTGCCTCCCCTCCACTGCCCCTCTCACGCTGTGCCCCCCTCCACTGCCCCTCTCACGCTGTGCCCCCCTCCACTGCCCCTCTCACGCTGTGCCCCCCTCCACTGCCCCTCTCACGCTGTGCCCCCCTCCACTGACCCTCTCACGCTGTGCCCCCCTCCACTGACCCTCTCACGCTGTGCCCCCCTCCACTGACCCTCTCACGCTGTGCCCCCCTCCACTGACCCTCTCACGCTGTGCCCCCCTCCACTGACCCTCTCACGCTGTGTCCCCCTCCACTGACCCTCTCACGCTGTGCCCCCCTCCACTGACCCTCTCACGCTGTGCCCCCCTCCACTGACCCTCTCACGCTGTGCCCCCCTCCACTGACCCTCTCACGCTGTGCCCCCCTCCACTGACCCTCTCACGCTGTGCCCCCCTCCACTGACCCTCTCACGCTGTGCCCCCCTCCACTGCCCCTCTCACGCTGTGCCCCCCTCCACTGCCCCTCTCACGCTGTGTCCCCCTCCACTGCCCCTCTCACGCTGTGTCCCCCTCCACTGCCCCTCAGACATACTGCCCCCTCTGCATCCAGACACACTGCCCCCTCTGCATCCAGACACACTGCCCCCTCTGCATCCAGACACATTGCCCCCTCTGCATCCAGACACACTGCCCCCTCTGCATCCAGACACACTGCCCCCTCTGCATCCAGACACACTGCCCCCTCTGCATCCAGACACACTGCCCCCTCTGCATCCAGACACACTGCCCCCTCTGCATCCAGACACACTGCCCCCTCTGCATCCAGACACACTGCCCCCTCTGCATCCAGACACACTCCCCCCTCTGCATCCAGACACACTCCCCCCTCTGCATCCAGACACTCTGCCCCCCTCTGCATCCAGACACTCTGCCCCCCTCTGCATTCAGACACTGCCCTCAGAAACACTGCCCCCTCTGCATCCAGACACTGCCCTCAGAAACACTGCCCCCTCTGCATCCAGACACTCTACCCCCCTCTGCATCCAGACACTCTGCCCCCCTCTGCATCCAGACACTCTGCCCCCCCTCTGCATCCAGACACTCTGCCCCCCCTCTGCATCCAGACACTCTGCCCCCCGCTGCATCCAGACACTCTGCCCCCCTCTGCATCCAGACACTCTGCCCCCCTCTGCATCCAGACACTCTGCCCCCCTCTGCATCCAGACACTCTGCCCCCCTCCTCTGCATCCAGACACTCTGCCCCCCTCTGCATCCAGACACTCTGCCCCCCTCTGCATCCAGACACTCTGCCCCCCTCTGCATCCAGACACTCTGCCCCCCTCTGCATCCAGACACTGCCCTCAGAAACACTGCCCCCCTCTGCATCCAGACACTCTGCCCCCCTCTGCATCCAGACACTCTGCCCCCCTCTGCATCCAGACACTCTGCCTCCCTCTGCATCCAGACACTCTGCCCCCCTCTGCATCCAGACACTGCCCTCAGAAACACTGCCCCCCTCTGCATTCAGACACTCTGCCCCCCTCTGCATCCAGACACTCTGCCCCCCTCTGCATCCAGACACTCTGCCCCCCTCTGCATCAGACACACTGCCCCCTCTGCATCCAGACACACTGCCCCCTCTCACGCTGCCCCCCCTCCACTGCCCCTCTCACGCTGCCCCCCCCTCCACTGCCCCTCTCACGCTGCCTCCCCTCCACTGCCCCTCTCACGCTGCCCCCCCTCCACTGCCCCTCTCACGCTGTGCCCCCCTCCACTGCCCCTCTCACGCTGTGCCCCCCTCCACTGCCCCTCTCACGCTGTGCCCCCCTCCACTGCCCCTCTCACGCTGTGCCCCCCTCCACTGACCCTCTCACGCTGTGCCCCCCTCCACTGACCCTCTCACGCTGTGCCCCCCTCCACTGACCCTCTCACGCTGTGCCCCCCTCCACTGACCCTCTCACGCTGTGCCCCCCTCCACTGACCCTCTCACGCTGTGCCCCCCTCCACTGACCCTCTCACGCTGTGTCCCCCTCCACTGACCCTCTCACGCTGTGCCCCCCTCCACTGACCCTCTCACGCTGTGCCCCCCTCCACTGACCCTCTCACGCTGTGCCCCCCTCCACTGACCCTCTCACGCTGTGCCCCCCTCCACTGACCCTCTCACGCTGTGTCCCCCTCCACTGCCCCTCTCACGCTGTGTCCCCCTCCACTGCCCCTCTCACGCTGTGTCCCCCTCCACTGCCCCTCTCACGCTGTGTCCCCCCTCCACTGCCCCTCTCACGCTGTGTCCCCCTCCACTGCCCCTCTCACGCTGTGTCCCCCTCCACTGCCCCTCTCACGCTGTGTCCCCCTCCACTGCCCCTCTCACGCTGTGCCCCCCTCCACTGCCCCTCTCACGCTGTGTCCCCCTCCACTGCCCCTCTCACGCTGTGCCCCCCTCCACTGCCCCTCTCACGCTGTGCCCCCCTCCACTGCCCCTCTCACGCTGTGCCCCCCTCCACTGCCCCTCTCACGCTGTGCCCCCCTCCACTGCCCCTCTCACGCTGTGCCCCCCTCCACTGCCCCTCTCACGCTGTGCCCCCCTCCACTGCCCCTCTCACGCTGTGCCCCCCTCCACTGCCCCTCTCACGCTGTGCCCCCCTCCACTGCCCCTCTCACGCTGTGCCCCCCTCCACTGCCCCTCTCACGCTGTGCCCCCCTCCACTGCCCCTCTCACGCTGTGTCCCCCTCCACTGCCCCTCTCACGCTGTGTCCCCCTCCACTGCCCCTCTCACGCTGTGTCCCCCTCCACTGCCCCTCTCACGCTGTGTCCCCCTTCACTGCCCCTCTCACGCTGTGTCCCCCTCCACTGCCCCTCTCACGCTGTGTCCCCCTCCACTGCCCCTCTCACGCTGTGTCCCCCTCCACTGCCCCTCTCACGCTGTGTCCCCCTCCACTGCCCCTCTCACGCTGTGTCCCCCTCCACTGCCCCTCTCACGCTGTGTCCCCCTCCACTGCCCCTCTCACGCTGTGTCCCCCTCCACTGCCCCGCTGTGTCCCCCTCCACTGCCCCGCTGTGTCTGCCCCGCTGTCACTCTCCTGTGCCCCGCTGTCACTCTCCTGTGCCCCGCTGTCTGCTCCGCTGTCACTCTCCTCTGCCCCGCTGTCACTCTCCTCTGCCCCGCTGTCACTCTCCTTTCCCCCCCGCTGTCACTCTCCTTTCCCCCCCGCTGTCACTCTCCTGTGCCCCCCGCTGTCACTCTCCTGTGCCCCCCGCTGTCACTCTCCTGTGCCCCCCGCTGTCACTCTCCTGTGCCCCCCGCTGTCACTCTTCTCTGCCCCGCTGTCACTCTTCTCTGCCCCGCTGTCACTCTTCTCTGCCCCGCTGTCACTCTTCTCTGCCCCGCTGTCACTCTCCTCTGCCCCGCTGTCTGCCCTGCTGTCACTCTCCTGTGCCCCGCTGTCTGCCCCGCTGTCACTCTCCTCTGCCCCGCTGACTGCCCCGCTGTCACTCTCCTGTGCCCCGCTGTCACTCTCCCTCTCACTTCTCTGCCCAGCGCCAGACATAAAAAAAAACAACCAAAGAACACAGAAACTTACCAATCCGCCGGGCGCCGGGACCCAGCAGCCTCCTCACTCCCGCAGAGAGGAGGCTGCTGGGTCCCGGCGCCCGACGGATTGGTAAGTTTGTATTCTTTGTTTTGTTTTTTTTTGTCTGGCTCGCGGCACCCCAGTGACAGTGCCGCGGCACCCCTGGGAGCCGCGGCGCACAGTTTGGGAACCGCCGCCCTAGACCATTCTAGTAACTGTGACAGATACATCTTCTATGCTAACAGACCAGAGATGTTTGAAAGTGAACTCGTGTTTACTCTGTCATTGGCTCTCTGCTCTTCTCTCTCTACACCACCTCTCTCAGTGAACTTATTCAGTCATTTAGCTTTCAGTATCGCCTCTATGCTGATGACACACATATCTATCTTTCCTTCCCTGACCTCTCGCCCGCCTTCCTAACCGAGGTATTTCGCTGTCTCTCTGCTGTAACTACCTGGATGTCACAGCGCTTCCTGAAACCCAACATCTCCTCCAAATACAAGCTCATCATCTTTCTTCCTGCCAATGTTGCTATCCCTCCCAATATCTCCTTCTTGGTTGACAACAAATCACCAAGCCCACTGCCTTGGACTCCCTTTACTCAGCCCTCCACTTTACCCCTCATAGCCAGTCCCTCACTAAATCCTGCCACTTCCTCCTCCGTAACAACTCGAAAATCCGTCCCTTCCTCTCTCAGAAAGCTACCAATATCCTGGTCCATTCAATCATTTCTCATCTTGACAATTGCAACATCCTTCCCACTGACCTTCCTGACTCTCATTTTTCTGACCATCAATCCATCCAGAATGCTGCTGCTTGGGTCTTCTTCCTCTCCCACCTCACCTCTTCTGCTTCTCTTCTGTGTAAATACCTTAATTGGCTTCCTGTCTGTTTCAGAATTCAGTTCAAGCTCCTTACCCTCACTTACGAAGCCCTTACCAACCTTTCTCCCCCTTACATCTCTGACCTTGTCTTGAGGAACATACCCACCAGGCCACTGCACTCTGCCTCTGACCTCAGTCTCAAAATACCTCTTATCATTTCCTTCTATGCTCGCCTCCAAGACTTCTCCCGTGCTACCCTTAATCTTTCGATCTCCTTACCCCGCCTCACTCGACTCTCCCCCAACCTTCAGTGCTTCAAACACTCTCTCAAAACTCCCCTTTTCAAGCTCGCCTATCCTACCACCATCAGACCATTTAATCAACCACCTTCTCTTTCTCGCCTGCCATCTCCATTTTCTCCCAGTTGGTCCTACTGTCTCTCACCACCCCTCCCTCTAGAATGTAAGCTCTTCCGGGCAGAGTCCTCTACCTGTTGTTCCACATTTTTCTACTGTCTGACTCCCACTTACTTCCTGTCGTCATATATTTTGTGTGAGTCCCCATAGCATTACTCACACTCATCTGTGCTACTTATGTGTATTACCCCATCTATTTGTTACTTGCTTCTGTATCTGATTCGGTATCTGTGGTGCTTTATAAATAAATTTAAAAATAATAAAAATGTCATTGACTAGATGGCAACAGAGCTGACTGACAGCTGTGGGCATGAACCCACTATGTGCTGGCAGGCAGAAATCTTTGTTCATTTTTGCAGGTGCAATCAAGAGATTGCTTGGAACATCCCTCGAGCTTCCAGCAGGCTCCACTCTAAATTGAATTTGCCCCAGTAAGGTACTATAAAGTTACATATGATATGATGCAGTCCATAGAGGTCACCATGGTATTCTCAAATGAATAGGTTGTAGAGTTGATGTATATTGTAATAAAAATTTGTATTTTTCTTAAAAGAAAAAGTTTGTTTTTAGTGGAGTTATCCCTAGAATATATGACATCTAAAATGAAGTGTCTTTATATGTGCTTTTTATTATTGCATTTAATTTATTATATATAGTTCCATTTTAGGAAGCACTTTGTAGGAGTTTAATATAACAAAATTATAGAGATTTAAACTTCATGGAAACTTTGAGTGAGGCAATGCGCCTTTGTACTCCTCATATCCCGCGCCTGGCAATGCATGTCTTTTACGAAGCCGGAATACTATATTTTCAATATGGCGTATATGTTTTATGTGTATTCATGGGAATGAGTAGTAAATTCATATTTCCTACACACATTAAACTAAGTCATATATCATTTAGAAGAAAAAGTTAATTTTACTTACATGCAAGATATATTTTCCCTTCAATAACAGAAATATAGCGACTTACTAAGGCTTATGCACTGTTGACTTAGATTAAATCGGAATTTCTCACCCAACAATAACTTCTGTAGTATAAACATAAATAAAACCACCTGTCGATCACTTATGACATTTAGAACAGACATTGAATTTACCAAGAAAACATAATCTAAAATAAGTCTTATATTTTTAAATGTTACAGAGCAGCAGAAGGGTTGAATAAGCATAATTCTCATTAGTCACAAGTACATACGTGATGCGTGTGTACCCAAGGAAGCCTAGTAAAACCTCAACCAGTATAAAATGGGGAAATTAATTAGAAACTCGACAGTGTAGAGTTAGACCCCTCTGCATCCCAGCCACTGATGTGGTTGGAGCTGCAATGTTCTGAGACCGACATGGACGAGTTGAGTAAATTTGTCATCGTCCAGTGACCAAAGGTGTAGCACATTACAACCTAAAAAAAAGCAAGGGAAACATTAATATTGGGTAATACTAGTGTCCAGAATAAGTTTTCTATGTCGTTTAGTCAGTATCCACCCCCCTCTCTGTGTTATTTTTTATTTTTTTTTCCGCTGGTGCCAAGAAAGATTTCTAAATATATTTCATCTGCTGAAGGTTGGTTATTGTGCAGCTAAATTGGTACTGACATTGTTGGCCGTACGAACGTTAATAAAGGGATTTTTCTTATCGTGCTGTAGACTTGGTGTTCAGGGAAAGCACAGGGTGGGATTTAAAACATTAGAGGCTTATATTACATTAATAACATTTAGGATGTTTTCTGCAAGGAAATAAAATGTGGCTCTCAAATCTGTGTGACTTTATAAAACCATTAAAGTACTTGTCAAAACAACCCTGGAGCTGGTCGTGGAAATGTTGACTAGATGGTGTTTGGTGCCCGTTTTTTTCCGCACCTAATGTGGAGAATGTTGAATTGTTGACCTATCTGAGTGGGCCATGAAAACTCTTTTTAGGTGTGTGTTTTTGTATAGCGGAAATGCTTCAGGGCCTGGTTCATGGGTATTTTCATTTATTTTAGGTGAAAGAAAGGCATATTGTTAAATGTATCTTCTGTGGCATTATATCAAAGTATTCTACTTTTTGCATGGTTACATGACGTGTGTACATGTAAAAGACCATCATTTATCAGGGCACACTGGCTGCTGTTATTCCAAAGATCTTTTTCTCTTATATGATGTTTTATACACTTGGGGATGATTTTAGTGCTGCTTGCTTCTGGGTAGACAGCTTCCTGTGGCAACCTGGGAAAACCATTAATTAACTCAGCAGGTGCTGGTCCCAGGTTATTCTTTTAAAGTGGGAAAGTTCTTATTGAAAGTATTTATAAAAAATATAACTAGTATATCACATGCCGCACCTGCGGTCAAGTCCCTGCTCTGTGCACGTCTCCCTCTGGCGCTGAGCACTACGTTCCTCCAATGGCAGCCGCCATCCAAGATGGCTCTCCCCCTCTGCTCTTGGGTGCTTCTCCTCCTACAGGTTATTTAAGGCACCTGACCGTGCAGTCAGGTGCCTGTTCTTTATGTCTACTTCTGACATTTATTCAGATGTGGCTTCCTGCACTCCTGCTGCAGTAACTGTGTCCTCAGTTTGCTGTTCAGTGGACCTCTCCACAGACTATCACCTATTCTCTTATTCTCCGAACAGGTCTTGTATAGTACTCGCTCAGAGGACCGCGACCTGTGGGGCAGAGGCAGCGAAGTCCATACCTTCTTACTAGGGATCCCTGGCCATGACCATCTGCCTCGCTAGACTCCACACCTCTGGGTAGAGTAGTGTCAAGTTAGATAGACCTGGGGATTCGAGTTTTACCTTTCGGTTTGTGACATAGTACCTTTAATAGAAACCTCAAATGTACAGAATAGTGCCTATTTAGGTAAACTTATAATGTGGCTCTCTTTCACTACACTTTGTTGGAAATGTGCTCACAAAGTAGGGAAACGAGTATGTCACAGCTAAATATGGCGGACACTTAATTCCACTAGTATTCTGTTGAACATCTTCTCTTGTATGCTCCTTCCTCGTCCTGATCTAATGTACCTCATTGCATTCAGTCTTCTTCCATACTTTGTACCTCTCAGCATCTTCCTCTCTTTTCGCCCAGTGATTTGTCTTACTATCTTAACCAAACATTTTACTTTTCTCAATTTATAACTCTGTTCTTTTTCAACTGAAAAAAACATGGATTTCATCTCTCCTCTTTTCACTTCTATGGTTCCCGGCTAATGGGTATCACCGCCTCTCTGCCCTTATTTTCCTATATGTGGTATCAAAACTGTCAGTAGTCTTCTTATATTGTTTTTGAATTTTCCAATTCCCATTAGTGTTAAAAATGTTACCACCTAACTGTAAGACTTGCAATATATTTGTCATCGTTATATTTTCTTTTCAATTCTTGTCTGCAAAGCACTCCGTCATTCCAACCCATTATTTCACCACTCATCTGTTGTAAACATGTGTCATACTTTCCATGGATACTTCCGCTGTCTTTACTAACTGCTACAGTAATAGTTAATTGTTTATGGTCTTTCTCTGTTCTGCTGGACAAAATAAAAAACAACAACCATTTTTTGACAGTGTTTTGCCCCATCCTACAAGTTAAGTCTCCTCATAAGGTATTCTCTGTGTCGGCTTTCCCTTTTTCACATGACCTACTGCTTTCTTCTCCTATTACATTTTCTCATACACACCTGGAGAGCCCCTTACACATGGTAGTTGTGTTTGCTATAACAATTTAAAGCACAATCCGTATGTATAAACAATGCGTTTGCGCATGTGTCCATTGACCGTTTTATATGCGGTTTATAATTGGTTGATGTACGCTTAGTGAATTCTCGTGCATTTGCGAATGTGGCAAAAATGCAAGCTGTACAGAGTGTTTACCAATTCATTTCAATGGCTCATTCATTTCATTGGTGTTTCCAACGAATGTGCTGCATGTAAAAACCCCATTGTAATGAATGGGCCATTGAAATGAATTGGAAAGCTCATTATAGAAGTAATTACAAGATCAAACTAAGTGCCCTGTTATATTGCCCAACCAGTTTCAATGTTAGACAACCTGGAATTGTTTCCACTTGCCCAAAGGACCAATGAGTACGTGGACCCCTTGGTAGGGGGATACCCATCCACAAACTAATGGATGTTGGCCTTGGATGGTTCCCACTATAAGGAGACATGAGCATGGGGTCCCCGTTGTCATAGTGCAGAGAGGAATAGCCCCATGTTCAAAAGCACCTGGGCACTTCCCAGACCCCTTGGTCTATCAGGGCTGAGCTATGGGATCACTAAAGCATCCGTTCCATCATACTTAATTAGTAAAACTAGCTACGTTGTTTTGATTATTGTCAAAAAGCTTTTAATTAGATATAAACTCCCACAAATACCTCTGTTCACCATTTTATTAACTGAAAAACGGATAATTTATTTGTAATCCCCATGACATCTTCATCTTTAATTGTAATCCAAAGAAAATCTACTTGTATATTTCTAAATCCATTGGGAAACTTCTTCTTTATCTGTTATCCACATAAAATGTTTTTAAAAATTACATGAGGCAGCAAACCACCCGCTGCAGAATTACTGTGAACTGAATTGACCGTGAGTGTAATTACCTGCTCAGCCCATGCAGAGCGGTTTCCAATGCTACTGGCAGTAAGGGGAGTCCTGACCCTATGCTTTGATCTCATCAATAGAGGCCAATTGGTGTGATTTAAAAAGCAATTAACAGGATTGTGGAGCTCCATCCATGTTAATAGCCCATTCTATTCAATGGGGTTTCAACATGTAAAGCTGGGCACCCACCTAAGCAATAACGTGTTTTGGTCAGATATTGCAAAAGTGTGTACGATCCCACGATCATGTTTTATCAAGCCAAAACACGTTGCATCTCTTGATTTTGGCTTTATTAACTTCCTAAAGATCATGATCAACAATGGAGCAATGTCTTTTCAGCAGATCACAGGTCTGAAGGTAAATTGTGTTGGCCTGTACGCATGAATCGGCAATCTCATCTGGACTTTCAATCTTTGGTGAAATTGTTAGAGACATAGGGGCACATTTATCAATCATGGGCAAAAGTGAGAAATAGTTATCAATCCTTATCGCATGGATAAGGATTGAACTATTTCTCAAATTTATGAACAACGGATCACAGAAACAGCAGTTCCGAAAAACTGCTTATATACTTACCCCCCTCTTCCGAAGCGCTGTCTCGGGATCTCCTCCAGGTATTCTTCATCCACATGCGCACAAAGATCCCCTATCGTTGCAGAGACGGAGAGCGTTGAGTGACAGGGAGGGATCATGTGATCCCTCCACACATACGCTGTCCAGCTCTGCTTTTCGGAGCAGAGCTGAAAGCATTGGATTTTTTCAATTATGATAATGTACGCCAGCGTATATTAACATGACAAGTTTCCGAAAAAAATGTTTCTTCGGAACTTGTTAGATTTGGGCTGGGAGCAGTCACCATACTGTTGAATGGTGACTGCTCCCAAAAAAGGAAGAGGAGTGCAAAGCAGCAGATATCCATGATATCTGCTGCGATGCACCTTTCATAAATTTGCGGAGGACACCCAGGGAGCTTAATTTGCCGGTAAGAGCACTATCGTGCTTTCTTAAATATGCCCCATTGCTTCTGAAGTATGATTGCATAGGTGTGCACCCAGCTTAAAATGCACCCTAATGAAATAAATGGGAAAAGAACAACACAATTTTGGTGTAACCATCCTTGCTAAAGCTTAGTACACAAAGTGTAGAGATCAATAGCTTTGCAGAGACCTATTGAAATGTAGAAAAACAGCGTAAAGAAAAAAAACAAACCATGCCTCAATGTTAAAGTGAACAGTTGCAAGTGTGAACACAAATATTTTGCACAGTTCATTATGAGAAATGCAGCTGTAGAAACGTGTTTTATGTGAACCTGCCAATAAATTAAAATAAAACGGTATCTTTGCTTGTACTCCGGCAGCGCGTGTCATATAATTCATCTTACCACAATCTGCAAAGTTTTTTTATTTTCTGTAGAGCCTTCATAATATCTGGGTTCATCCTGAAACCGTAGCTCTTCAGCTTCACCTGATGGTGCTGCTTATTGGTTTCCTCTCATCTCCCGTCTGCTTCGTTTTTCTCTTTAGTATAAGCTTAACGGAACCAGACAGATTACTTTCCGAGCCCGTTGCATTACACATCCTGAATTTGTAATTCAGGATGCGATGGGAAAACCCGTGATAATATACTTACATATGCAAAAAGTGTTCTCGACAGCTAACATAATATTTTGAGTTTGGCGTTTTTTTTGTTTTTTTTTGCTGGTGTTGCAGAAGCTTTGGTGTTTAGCATAATAATTTAGATTGCAAACTTCGTGAAAGAAACGTTTGATTTTTAGGTGCTTTTTTTTTATTTCATTGTTTATTTTTGTGTGTTTTACCCCCCTCCTCTGTGCGTTTTTCATCAGGCTTTTTACGTCCCACTGTTGTTGGCAGATATATGAACAAGACATGATACAAATCGGTGGTAGAAAGCCGTTTGTGGGACCTGACACCTATAGTTTACAAGCCTCATGTACTTGTTTTGAGAACATTATGAAACCTGTTTGTAGAATGCAGCTGTTGTGCGTCCTGGCATGGCACTTTGTGTTAGATGTGCAGGAACGTTGTGTTCAGAGTGAGCTTGCAGTAATAGTCTTTAAATGTTTATCTGACTTGTTTCCCCCCCCCCCCCCTTCCAACCACATGTCACCCCCTACAATGTCATTGTATTGCTCCTCCATAACGCAGCTATACAGCTTCGCTACAGTAATATATATATATATATATATATATATATATATATATATATATATATAATATTTTAATTTTTCATGTTAACAAAGCAAATTGGAAACCTAATGGTGTTACCCACCTTCAGATAACATTTACACATACAAGTGAACTGATTTTGGTGTGACATGCCAATTTGTGGGCCACAAAAAGCGTGGTGCTTAACAGGAAAGTTTTAAACAACTGCCAATTTGTGGGCTGACTGAGGCGGGGCTTATTTAGTTCGGAGCGGGGCTTATGTAGTCTCGCTTTCGGGATTCTAAATGTTGGGAGGTATGTTCATGGACTTATGTGCTCTCCAGCAGCTTTAACTCACACTTGCCTGCTCTCCTGGTCGTCTGAGAGAGTCCTGACTTTCGGGTCTTCCTCCCGGACTCTCGGGGCAGTAGGCCGCCCTACCGTATCCTGCTTCTTTCTTGTGAAATGGGTGGGGTCTTGATGATGCAGTTTGTGTAGTCAGGCCCCGCCTTCACAGCTTCAGGACACGATTTACATGATCGCACAGTGGTGGGCGCACACCTCCCTGTTGAGCAATAATGCAATTACAGTCACTGCACAGAGGGGGGCGGGGCCATGATCACACAAGTCGCATCATCATGGCCCTTGCATTTGGACCTTGGAGGTCCCGCTGAGGAGGTCTAAAAAATAGACAAATATTTTTTAACTAGATTAATTCATGCATTCATTTCAGCTTCCTTCTGTGCTTTTCATCCATGTTGTTGTATCATCAAGTTCATTTCTTTTTTTGCATGTATGCAGAGAGCAGCTTTGTGATGTTTCTGACTTTATCCAATCCCTAGAACACAGCAGAACTGTATTATATACTCCAGCACAATGAATCTAAAAACTCTTCCAGCTGATATAATTACCTGGCTGAAAAACGTAAATGGAAGCCAGAAAGATAAAGTGATGTGTTTAGTA
Organism: Mixophyes fleayi; assembly: GCF_038048845.1. Taxonomy (NCBI): domain Eukaryota; kingdom Metazoa; phylum Chordata; class Amphibia; order Anura; family Limnodynastidae; genus Mixophyes; species Mixophyes fleayi. The sequence continues at coordinate 30,778,667 of NC_134404.1, read as the reverse complement.
AGTTTGTATGTACAAATAAATAAAAGTTACTTGTAGGTGGAGAACCAATTTTATGGCATTGTGTGGCGTATTCATGTCTTATTGACTGCTTTAATCTTGCCCATTGTTTAGTGGTCAATGAGGGTTGCAGTGTAAAGATTGGACCGTCATTGTCTGTAGGTAGTATAGGTCAGCTAATGCAACTGGATGAAGGAGACCTCTAAAATGTCCTCGAACATATATGGTGGCTCAGTGGTTTGCATTTCTGCCTTACAGCCCTGGGATCATAAGTTAAATTCCCAATCATGGCCTTATCTGTATGTTGTATTTTCTCCCCATGTTTGCGTGGGTTTCCTCTGGATGCTCTGGTTTCCTCCCATACTCTAAAAATATACTAGTAGGTTAATTGGCTGATATCAAATTGCCCTTAGTCTCTGTGTGTGTGTGTGTGTGTGTGTGTGTGTATAGTATGTTAGGGAATTTAGACTGTAAGCTCTAATTGGGCAAGAATTGATGTGAGTGAGTTCTCTGTACAGCGCTGTGGAATTAGTGGCGCTATATAAATAGCTGCTTCTGCTGATGATATACTGATTTCCTTTTGTAACTCCTTATGCTTTAGTGTCTGATACCTCCAGGAAAGCCCCCACTCTTGTCATGTGACTTCTAGAGGGTTTCAATGATGGAATTTCATGGACATAGAATATTGTAACATAGTATATACTAGCGAGTAGTGTGCTAGAAAAATGTTTGAAATTCTGTTTAAAGCTAGTAATGTTATTTGATTGCTAACCGTTCCCCTGTACAAATTTGTTGTGTTTTGTCCTATGATTTAAATGGCAAAGTGTGAACAATTTAAAGTAAAATATATTTTAAGAAGTGAGAGACAGGACCCTGGACACAGAACTAATGCATCGCTGTGTAAAAGACCTAGGGACAAAATACAGTTTGCAATTCCAATAATATGATCAGTATTACTGATTATTAGAGTTGACATGAAATGCAGACACATACAAATACATCACTAGCTGTAATTATCGCCCTCTTCACTGTGTCATACAATGTATTTCTTTTATACTTATGTAAAGCATAGGGGAGAGAGTTCTGACGTTCACTCAAAGCAGGCTAAGAAAAATATAAGCAGTATTTGGGTAACACATTTAAATCCCTCTTACTCTCAGAGTAGAAAATGACAATATACAGGTTTTTGCATCCTGTTACTGTACAAAGCATAACACAGGAAGGACACATAATTATTATTATTTTTTTTAGAAAAATGAATGGGATAAACAAATCTGCAAGGATGTCCTAGTGAGACTAACAAATTCGGAGCTTCTTGTCATCCTGTGCCGGCTCTGAGACCAGGTGCCTGCAGGCTGTGGCATAGGATGTGGCTTTCAATGGACCTGTCAGTTCTCTGCAGACGGCAGCTGCCTGAGTTATGCAAAACCATCTTTTCAGCTATGTGCCGGTGTTTTATTCTGTCTGTAGCTCTCTCATCCGCTGTCCGATGACTTCACAGGACCTGGCGTCTGTGGCTGTCAGCTGATCTGACACTTGGGATCCTGATACAGATAACACGTTTCACCATGTTAACTCTATTCCCATCTCACCCTCTGTTTATCTAAAGTAACCATTAGCAGATGATTGTATAAAAATAATATGCATGGACTGTGTTTAGCTTTATTAGAGGTGTTAACCTTGTTTTGTCTTTGTCCCATAGTCTCCTTATTTCCTTCCAAAGCCCTTCTGTCAGTCCTATTAATGTGTGATAATACTTTCACAAGACGTCTTTGAGCGTGGCCTGGATAGTAAATGTCCTAAAATAGCAGAGAGCCGGCTTGGGTTAGATATGCGCAATGGTCCAAGTATGTCAATATTCTATACACGGAAATCACTGCATTGTTACAGCCGTCCAATAATTTCATTGTATAACTGCCTAGATTACACTCTTCTTTTATCTGGTGACATATTTTCTTTAGGACGAATGCTGTGCCCTCACTCCATGCACTTGTAAATGGACTAATAGCCTCAGTGATGTCACTGGTTCCTAGCGAATGATCGGACTGTTTTCTAATGAATCTTGGTTCAGCCCAGGGAATAGTTGCCCCTATCACGTAGCCTACTATGGCCCCACATGCTTTACGTATTGTGGGATCATGTGCGTTTTATATTGGCACATTGGTTATCTGATGGCCTGTGAGAGTGTGTGTAGTGGTATGCTTGTTATATGGGTCATATTGGATATATGCTAGCCTGTGAGGCTACTTGCCTGTAGGCTACATTGGCAGCATGTTATACAATATTAGCTATATACTAGAATAGTGGTGGTAATGGCCTTCACCTGCTGCGCCCCAGCTGGTTGCTCCGGGGATCTTAATCTCTTCTCTTTGTTAAAGCAGAATAAGGCAGATTGGGGGCAGCCGTCTTCTCCGTCACAGCTCTCTGCCCAGGCTGGCACACACAGGACACGAAGGAGTGCGGTGTGCTCTCACACTTTCCTCTGTGTGGCCCTGTTGGAAGACCGCATACGTGGCTATCAAAGAACACTATTTTGTCCATCACTGTACTAGAGTGTGAGGCTGTATTGGCATGTTGGCTATCTAGTAATGTGTGATGCTATATTGGCTTTGGGTTATATTTGGCTATCTGGTGTCATGCCAGGCTTCTGTGGCTCAATGCCGGCATGCCAGGCTGTGTCGGCGCTCTGCTTTAATGTGAGGATGGGTCGGCAATGTCGTGTAACATTAAATATTTCGTTCTTCTCCATAGTAAACACCAGAATCCCTGCATAATACAATGCAAAAGTACAGTCCGCACATTTCTCTAATATATATTTTTTTCATTGACCCAAACCACACATCAGGTGCCATTCTGCACAGCGCACTACATATTTAATGCTTTGCTGTAACACCACGCTGAATTAAAATGTTGGTGCGCAGTTCCCATACCACACAAGTTAATGTTGCTGTATACTCCATATTTAATTTTTGCTCTAATGGATGCTAATAAGAAATGAGAGACATTGTTGTGAAATATTGTGCGGATGAAGAACACACCGTTTAGCAAAGTTCCAATGACAGTCTTACACTTTTGCTTCACTATTTTGCACAATTAATAGTCTATGAAGACACTTAAGGTCATGTTCCACTGGTGAAATTTGGAACATTTTGGAACGTGCCAGATATTTTGCAAACCGTTTTTTTGAAAACGTTGTTCCTCTCTAATGCTAATTGAACTCTCTTGCTGCTAATTTATTGCAATAATATTTTTAGACAGCTTACGACATGCTGTCTGCATGTGATATCACTGTAAAAAAAAAAATGTCAGCAGGTCTGTATTTAAATGTATTTTCTACATCACAGACCCAGTGCAATTAAGGAGTGTGATGTAAGTCTAAGTGACACTGTGGGATACTGTCTGATAACGTTCACTTCCTCTTTTACGCATTGGGTAAATACACTTACAGCATGCTCTGTGCGTTACGTAGAGCTGTGTCTGCTGGGGACAACAGATCGGTCTTGGGAGATACTACTCTGTACTCAGAGGAAACCTATCTGCTTGTGATTGAATGTAACTCTTGGTGTTTTCCCAGTCTGAGGTCCAGACACAACATCTTTCATGATGTGACTTCTGCTGAGTGCGTCGTGGGAACGAGAAATAGAGGAAGAGCTTTTAATTGTGATGATCTGCTAGCTGTCTGATGTGTCTGTTTCACTTCAGTCTCCTTATTTCCTCACTCGTATCAATGGCCTCTAATAGCAGAAAGCATATCCCTTTATGTAGGTACTGCCCTTGTAAAATAAAACTAAGAAGGGAATCTAGTAAAGGACGATTGGCAGAAATTGGCAGGTAAATTGATATTTTTTTTTAGCGAACTTCATGGCAATTTAAACATCACTATAGAAATTTCCACTTTTTCAAATCTTTGTAAAAAAAAAATCAGAGTCAAACATCGTCAAATCACAGAAATCATTGTTGTTTGCACTCTAAAATATAGAACAAGGGGGATCTAGTCAACGTCATTTTAGTAAATCGCCATGGTTGAATTCAATGGTTTCAGACAATCTGTTTGATTCCTCTAAACCAGTGACATGTAAAATGAACCCTTTTATGCATGTAGCAAACTTTCCCGTTCATTTCAGTAGGATTTCTACCAGCTGGAAACTGAAATGAATGGGCCATTGAAATCAATAGGAAAGTCCCATTATTAAAGAAATAGAAAATACTAAGCGATGTGCTCCCTACCCTCACATTTCTCAACCAGCCTTAGTGCTAGACAGCCTAGGTTGCGCTATTACAGGGAGACGTATGAGCATGGGGTACCCCCTTGTCATAGTGAAATCCAGCCGCAGAGCTGTTGCTTCATGGGGGAGGACATGACTGCAAAAAAAGCAGGAGGCCACGCATGATGAACTCCTCGGATGTTACACCTTGTGTTACCTCCTGATGTCAGCCCAACATGCGGCAGCGGGAGGGAGAAAGAAGATCATAAGCCAAGTTGCCAAGCACCCCCTGGTAAACTAGTTACATACATCCACCTGTTCGCTTTGCTCTAGCTAGTGTCAGTTAGTCAGTCTCTGATTTGTTTTTATGGGTTATGGACTTTATTAGTAAATAACCTGTCATTTATCTGGACATAACACTATTAGATATTTTAGACTGTTAATGGTGGCATAGCCGGTCTTCTTTAGTATGTATTGAGCAGAGTTGGACATTGTCACAGATTAATATAGAATATATATATATATATATATATATATATATATATATATATATATATATATATATATATATATATATATATATAATTATAGAATCATACACGCTGCGTTTGCTCCCAGATCTTGATAACCCGTTTAAGTGATCAAGCATGGGAGATAATAACCCACAGTTCTTGCCCCCCGTATGATTTGTGTGCTTAGACTGCTATAAGATGCAGGGGGACAATAACATTGCCTCCTGCTTCCAGCATTCCTCATGTACTGAATCTGCAGAGAGGGAGCATGTGCATCTGAAATATCTTACTTAGTATTACAGTACTTCCACCAGCAGAAAGATACTAAGGCACAAAGCTGTATTATTATGCTTATTAGACATTATAAAAAAAAAAAAAAGTGTTTTACGTTATTGAAGCTTCATCTGTACGTGGCATCTACATTCCAGCCAATGTGCATGTTTCTGTGTAGTAAAGCCAGCATTTGACTTTTAGAATAAATTGTAGGTTGTGTGTGTATTACATAGCTGAGTGATGTACATGAAAAAGCTGAAGTGTTATATTTAGCAAAATGTGTCCCCCATGCTGGTTCATTCTTCTGCGCAGACTGCTGTGTTAGGAGGAAACTGCTTCTCCCGCCGGTTGTAGTCAGGTTCACGGTGCTGACTACCCTGACAGAGAAGACAACAGCATGAGGGGACCGATTCAATAGTACACTGACCTGCCAAAAACAAGTACTTACCGGAATGCAGATTACTTCATATCACGACCCGCTCTATTGCCCACTGGAGAAAATAACGTCATCACCACCCGCGGCTTGACTTTATGTGGCGATGGACAGACCCCCCTGTCATTTATGTTATGTAAGTATTGTTTTAGGGGTTAGGGTTAGGAGTTGGGGTTAACCCTAATCCTAACCCTAGAATGAAATCTTGGAAAATAGTGATGAATTGTTATATTTGAAATGTCTTGATAAGCCTATGGCCAGACACCTAAGACGAAACTAACCAGATTCCCATATGTCCTTATATATATACCCAGCACTCTCCTTTATTACTAGAATCTGTCCTTAGAATATGGCTGCATTAGCTAAGAGAGCATAGAGCAGCCTCGGATAGGGAATAAGAAATTCATTTTTGCACTGCAAGAACAAAAAAAACCATTTCTTGGCCTGCTGGTCTGCAGAAACCGACACACAGGACTCAGTCTAATATTTCAGATTTTCTTTCTTTTATTTGGCACAATCCAAGCAAGATTTGTGTACTTAATGTTGTGTCCTGACGCAGAGTGGTGAATGAAGCTCGTTTTGAGGCATCTTCCTGTTTCCACTTGTTTAGTTACCCCATTTTGTTTAGTAACCAGCTATGTACATCACTACATCAAATAAATCCTCGGGAGACTGGAACTGCACAGTAAATATTTAGGGGTTTATTTGAGTTCAATTTTTCTGCCATAAACTAGTCCAAGCCAGGTAAATAAATATACAGAAAATGATATGGACATCCCTTGTAGAACTGGTGTTTGAAGACCTGCAATATTTGTTAGCTATGGATACACTAATCCAAACTCTAACAGATGTGCACTAAGAAAGACGTTCTACCGTACTATACTCTCCTTTCTCAGCATTGGCCTGTGTCATGGCCTTGGATCCCAGCGGGCACAGCATTGACTTACAAGGCCGCCTGGTGAAATGTTTTACCCAGAAGTCAGTGCTCCAGAAATGGAGGGTCGTATTTATATTCATGCATGAGAGCGAACACGATTCTGCAGCACATTACAGACTAAGCAATCAATACAGAGCATTATAACATTGACATTTTTTTTTTTACATTAACATGAGGCTGCAGGAATGAAAACTCAGCTTGCATTATTTCTTCTATGCTGCCCACTGTATCATTTTCATCATCATTTATTTATATTGCACAAATACAGGGAGTACACACAAACTACGAAAGATAAGGCCTTGGGGTCATGAGTTTAATTCCAGACCAAGGTTGCGAGGCAGAAGTGCTAATCACTGAGCCACTGTGCTGCCTAATCGCATTATATCACCTAATTAATGAAATTTCTGCTTAATTTTACTTGGACAATTGTGCTCTATTATCATTAATGTTTGACATGCCTAAAACCTCCAGGGTAATGTAATATTCTTTCTGGGATCTTCTATTTTGGGTCTTTGTACAGTATATGAAATAACAATCGGAATGACCTGTTCCGCACTGTGAATCACATTTAGAATTATTATTTGCATTTTACACCATTGACCATCTCCTTATATTCTCATTTAGGGTGTATGCTTGTTTGGGCATCTCTGGTACAAAGCCCTGGGGTCCTGCCCCTCCTCAAGACTGTCCCTTACTAGTGACACCCTTACTGTTCACATTCAGATTTTTCTTTATTCAACAGCTAATTTAATTGTTATTTCTTTATAAAGAAAGGATGACTTAGCAGTGTCACAAATCACTTTAACATTCTCATTTAGAATGTTCAGTGAAAATTGAATCTAATAGTAGCTGACAAGTCTGTAACTGGCAGATAAATATTTCATGGATCTACTAGTACTGCCTTGTACAAGAGAGCAAAGTCATCATCTCTCACTTGCTTTTGCCTTTTCCACTCTGCAGGAGGTTTACACACAGGCAGCTCCCACTTTGTAATACCTCTTGCTCCAATGGTTCAATTACTCTGGTTTAAGCTACCTCAGCTACATACAACACATCATCTAATTAGTGATAATATCCAATACTCTGCTGTGCACATAGTTGCCTACTCTCCTGGATTGTCTGGGAGTTCCCTCGGGAGAGCAGGGCAACCTCTCGAACCCGGTCACTTCCTTAGTGCCTTGAGTGTGGGGGGTGGGTGGGCCTTAGTGGAGCAATTCACAGAGAATCGTGTCATCCTGGCCCCGCCCTGTGCTGCAATAGGCCGAAAATTGTGTCATTTTGCAGGGGAACGTGACCTTGGGATGCAATTCCTGTGACCACACCCCCAGAGTACATCAATGAGATCTCCCCTCTGGGAGGGGATAGGGGATCTCAAAAGTAGGCAAATACAGTGGCGGATCCAGGGGGGGCGATCGGGGCGATCGCCCCCCCTACCATGGGCTTGCTGCCGACGGCTGCACAGTATGTGCAGGTCCGTTCAGCAGTGACAGTGTGCTGCCCGGCTGCTCTGATTGTGTTTTAAACACAATCAGAGCAGCGGGACAGCACACTGCCACTGCCGAGTGGACCTGCACATACTGTGCAGCCGCCGGCAGCCTTAGACATCAGAAAGGGGGCGGAGCCTAAATCACCCCCCCTAAAATGGCCCCGGGTAGGACAAATGTTTAGATCGCCCCTGGGCAAGTATGGCCGTGCATCATGATGAAAACTGAGAAACCATTTAAGGGGAGGGGGGGGGGGGAATGCAGATAATAGCTTACTAACATTTTACGTTAAGTGCAAAATCAAAACAACTTGTACCACCTATGTTTAGGTATATGTATTGTATTGCGTTATAATGATCGTTTCCCATAAACTAGCCATTTCCAATAACGTTTAATCCCTATATGGGGGGAGCCATAATCCATGTTCTATAAAACTATGATTTTCAATTTTTGCCAGGGAAATGAACCGTTGTAATTGCTCAATGAACTATGTCTAATCACCTCTTAATATAGGTTGTCAGTGTTTTAATTCCATTAAGCATGACTGTTTATGAATGGATGTGGTTTACAAGTTATTTCTTGGCTCACATGATATTTAGAACATTTTTGTTACAATGAGATGTCTTTAGGGTCTAGTGAATGCCTGTGTTGCACATGGCACTTGTTACAATATCTCTTTTGTTCTAGTAATAAATCTTAAGGTCGCCCTGAATGTGGTCATTATGAAGGTGACTAAATGAGAATGTGTATTCAAAATATTGACATTAAATACCTATTCTGTTTTGTGACTACTAATAGCAATGAAAGGAAATGGCCAGACATGCCATATAGTTGTGAAGTGAGTGAATGTGGCTCTGTATAACCCCCCTCCTAAATTATACATAACATACCGGTACCTGATAATGCAAAGATGGAAATCATTTATGCAAATATATTGTGGCGTTTTTGTACTTTTACATTTTTTATTCTGAGCTGTCATATGAATTCTCTTCCCTTGTCTCCTCATCCAGCTGTTTTACATGTAATTATACATGCCAACTTTCAAGATCCCGGTGGAAAAGTTTTGAACCCCGGGGAGAAGATCATGTGACAAGGGGTAGGAGGGGGCGTGGTGATGTCATCGTGTCACCATAGCCCCGCCCACACTAACATGCCGAAATTCACTGCATTGAATAGTGGGGCTGGGCTTAATGATGCGATTACGCCCCTCCCCACCATTCAATGCTGTGAATTTCGACGACTCCGGGAGGTTTTCCGACTCTTCCGGGAGGACTCCCCGAAATTCGGGGCCATTCTGGGAGATTGGGCAAGTGTGCATGTAATATGTCTAAACAGCGCAAATGCCATTTTAATTTGCAAAAGAGGACAAAAACACACAGTCCTCTTTTGCTTACAGGGCACAAGCCCACAGTCCTGAGTTCCTGAGAGACCTCAAAGGTACAGCCCTCATTTGCCTACAGGGCACAAGTGTACGGCCCCATTTCCCTACAGGGCACAAGCGCACAGTCCTTAGTTCCTCAGAGACCTCAAGGGTACAGCCCTCATTTGTGTACAGGACACACACAGCAATGACTTGAGTACAGGGCACAATCGCACAGCCCTCATTTGCCTAAAAGGTACAAGCGCACAGTCCTTAGTTGCTGAAAGTGCACAGTCCTCGGTTGCCTAAAGCACACAAGCGTACAGTCAGTTGCTGAAAGCGCACAAGGGCACAGTCCTTTGTTGCTCACAAGACAAAAATGTTGGTCTGACCTCATTGGTTCACAGGGCACAAAGCACATGGTCCTTGTTTTCATATACGCCACAAGTGTGGTAACCAAAATCCATCTTCATATGCGTGGAGACAGACAGCTGTTGTCTTTCAGCATTGACCGACTGTTTGCTGTGGGCCCTGTTCTGTAAGTTCTGCTGAGATAAATAGTACAATAACAAATCTCTGTCCTAAATTCCACTCATCATAAAGCATTGACCTGCGTTATTTTATGCCATGTGGAGAAAACTCTGGTGATCAGTGTTGTTAATCACTGAACCCCCTTATTGTGAAACTTTACTATAAATTTAAACTTTAAATACTGTATTATTGAAAGGTGTGAAAATAATGAAGATCTTTGCAATTTTGATTGACAGGGTTAGCTGACTAATGTGAAGTATAGGGCACCAGTCGCCTAAACCTTGGGGGCAGCGGTGTGATCTGAGCCAATATTCATATAGCCCAGCTCTGGCTAACCTGTGGCTCTCCAGGTGTTGTGAAACTACAAGCCCCATCATGCTTTGCCAGTAGATAGCCAGCCGATAGCTGACAAGGTATACTGGAACTTGTAGTTTCACAAAACCTGGAGAGCCACAGGTTGGCCTGGCCTGATATAGCCGATCCATGCACTAGAAACCAGTGAGCTCACAATGGCTTCCTCCACTGTCTAAAGGCGATGGGTGCACTTTTTAATGCCACCATCATGGAGCTTCCTGTGACTTTGATAATCAGATGACTGCTTTTAATTAGTTGCTGTTTATTTGTGGAGCTATATTAACCACAATTCTCCCTATATATATATCACCAATGTGTTTAAGTGTTAAAAACACATAAGAGGTTTTTTATTCTTTACCTTATTTCTGCCCACTTCTCACGGTCCCGTGTTAATTGGGTGTTAATGCGAATCTCAGATGCCGGAGAGTACATCTTGGTACAATGTCAGTAACCAAAATGTAATTACTGGAAGCGGATACGACACAGAACCCTTCGCCTTTTGGTTTTGCTGGTTGTACAGAACACAGTTACTTATTTATCTGCTTTTAATCCTTCATTTTACCCCAAATTGCAGTAGTCTTTTCTTTTTAAGGGGGAAAACAAAAGATTAAAGGAGAACTGTTAGGGGAAGTTTATATCCACAGGTCATGATTGCACGGTGGTTTGCTGAAAACAAGACCTTCCTAACGACGTTACCTGAGGTGACTTCCTATCTCTTCGGTTTCACAATGTTCTCTCCAAATTGTTTCCAGAACAGCCTGACCCTGTGTTAGTAACTACAACACAGCTCTGCCACCTACATGGCCAGATCCTGGTGAGGTCTACGTACATGGTAATCCTCTCTGGCTGGGGACGCTGCGCCGAGACTGCGCTTTGTGTTTCTGAAGATCCCGCTAAACAGGGAACGCTCGACCGTCCTCCCCAAACCTGTCTCCTCAACCCTGTGAATTAAACTGGAACCTTTGCTGGTGATTTTTTTTCTTAGAATTCAGACTCATTTAAAAACTATCTGCAACTAAATGTTAACCACCTTAAGCAGCATTTTTCTGATATCTCTGTTTCATATTATTTTTCTTTTCCTGGACTCTGCACCACGGTACCATCTTGGAACATATAATTGCTGGGTGGTTAATAAATAGTCATACTACCCACGGGGGGAGGTAAATATGGCATGTGCATGCTTAAAAATACATATATCTTTGTACCACCCATAAACAACCTGACACCTGGAAACGTTGAAGCTGTCTACTATCAAAAACAGTTTTCTGTATATGCATGGTGCTGGCGAGTTTGGTTTCTTTTGTCAGGTTACTGTGCGGGTACAACTGCGTTGTATGGATAAGTTGGTATACCTACAGATGGCACACACATGGGAATAGCAAGGTTTCAGTAAGAGCCATCGCATTGTTTGCACAGAGACAGGCCCCATGGATTTTGAAGCTTGATTCGGTGAATCCACGCAGATTAAATAGAGATTATGTTTTCATATTGGTTTTGGTAATTCATGTATTTCAGAACCAGACTGGTAACTTCTGCCTGACAGCTGTTTTGATAGCTTATATGGAGCTTGAGCCATTCTTACTAAACGCGTATTATTCTCGTGACACGTGCATGCTGTTTATTCAGGAATACTGCAATCACTCTGTCTTTTTTTTATTTGGTATCCTACTTCTTTTCTGTTTAAGGAGGTATTAGGGCTCATTCACACTTATCTGCCTCAATACTGCTGAAGAAATATGATGAATAGATTCTTATGGGCTTGTTCCAACCATTGTGTGCTAAAATGTTAACGCCACATTTAAGATTTTAGAACGCACATATGACCTATTCCCCATGCATTAATGTTCACAGCCAGTACAACAGGCCATAATGGTAAAAGCCCAACACAAGTCAAGTGTATGGGGAAAAGTGTGTAAGTGTCACTAAAACATGTCTGGAACATGTGATTAAATTTTATTTCCCTAACACAGACGTGTATATTAGCGTGTAAAGCTGCATTACCATTTGGATATAATTAGCTCATTCTCCGATCCCGGGAGGACATGCTTCGTACATCCTGGCTGAATACCGGGGCTGGTGATGCTCTGGAGGTGGTGTGGTGAGTAGGAGGACCAGTCCGATATTATCTGATTCTTCCTGTTCATACCACTATCTGCAACCTTTATAAAGTGGTGCATGCAACTGTTCACTACTTTAGATGGTAATGAACGAAGACGTAAGCAGCTTGTGAAATGCCATTCTTAGCTTTAATTATATAATCAAGTGAGGCTAATAACAGGGTATACTGGATGGTTGGTGGGGCGAATGACAGGGTATACCGGATGGTGGGTGATGCTAATGACAGGGTATACCGGATGGTTGGTGAGGCGAATGACAGGGTATACTGGATGGTGGGTGATGCTAATGACGGTATACTGGATGGTGGGTGAGGCTAATGACGGGGTATACTGGATGGTGGGTGATGCTAATGACTGTATACTGGATGGTGGGTGAGGCCAATGACGGGGTATATCGGATGGTGGGTGAGGCGAATGACGGGGTATACCGGATGGTGGGTGAGGCGAATGACGGGGTATACCGGATGGTGGGTGAGGCGAATGACGGGGTATACCGGATGGTGGGTGATGCTAATGACTGTATACTGGATGGTGGGTGAGGCCAATGACGGGGCATACCGGATGGTGGGTGAGGCTAATGATGAGGCATACCCGATGGTGGGTGAGGCTAATGACGGGGCATACCGGATGGTGGGTGAGGCTAATGACGGGGCATACCGGATGGTGGGTGGGGCTAATGACGGGGCATACCTGATGGTGGGTGGGGCTAATGACGGGGCATACCGGATGGTGTGTGAGGCTAATGACGGGGCATACCCGATGGTGGGTGAGGCTAATGACGGGGCATACAGGATGGTGGGTGAGGCTAATGACGGGGCATACCATATGGTGGGTGAGGCTAATGACGGGGCATACCCGATGGTGGGTGAGGCTAATGACGGGGTATACCTGATGGTGGGTGGGGCGAATGACGGGGCATACCGGATGGTGGGTGAGGCTAATGACGGGGCATACCGGATGGTTGGTGAGGCGAATGACAGGGTATACTGGATGGTGGGTGAGGCTAATGACGGGGTATACCGGATGGTGGGTGATGCTAATGACTGTATACTGGATGGTGGGTGAGGCCAATGACGGGGTATATCGGATGGTGGGTGGGGCGAATGACGGGGTATACCGGATGGTGGGTGAGGCGAATGACGGGGTATACCGGATGGTGGGTGATGCTAATGACTGTATACTGGATGGTGGGTGAGGCCAATGACGGGGTATACAGGATGGTGGGTGAGGCTAATGATGAGGCATACCGGATGGTGGGTGAGGCTAATGACGGGGCATACCGGATGGTGGGTGAGGCTAATGACGGGGCATACCGGATGGTGGGTGAGGCTAATGACGGGGCATACCGGATGGTGGGTGAGGCTAATGACGGGGCATACCTGATGGTGGGTGAGGCTAATGACGGGGCATACCGGATGGTGGGTGAGGCTAATGACGGGGCATACCGGATGGTGGGTGAGGCTAATGACGGGGCATACCAGATGGTGGGTGAGGCTAATGACGGGGCATACCTGATGGTGGGTGAGGCTAATGACGGGGCATACCTGATGGTGGGTGAGGCTAATGACGGGGCATACCGGATGGTGGGTGAGGCTAATGACGGGGCATACCAGATGGTGGGTGAGGCTAATGACGGGGCATACCTGATGGTGGGTGAGGCTAATGACGGGGCATACCGGATGGTGGGTGAGGCTAATGACGGGGCATACCGGATGGTGGGTGAGGCTAATGACGGGGCATACCAGATGGTGGGTGAGGCTAATGACGGGGCATACCTGATGGTGGGTGAGGCTAATGACGGGGCATACCGGATGGTGGGTGAGGCTAATGACGGGGCATACCGGATGGTGGGTGAGGCTAATGACGGGGCATACCTGATGGTGGGTGAGGCTAATGACGGGGTATACCTGATGGTGGGTGAGGCTAATGACGGGGCATACCGGATGGTGGGTGAGGCTAATGACGGGGCATACCAGATGGTGGGTGAGGCTAATGACGGGGCATACCTGATGGTGGGTGAGGCTAATGACGGGGCATACCGGATGGTGGGTGAGGCTAATGACGGGGCATACCGGATGGTGGGTGAGGCTAATGACGGGGCATACCAGATGGTGGGTGAGGCTAATGACGGGGCATACCTGATGGTGGGTGAGGCTAATGACGGGGCATACCGGATGGTGGGTGAGGCTAATGACGGGGTATACAGGATGGTGGGTGAGGCTAATGACGGGGCATACCTGATGGTGGGTGAGGCTAATGACGGGGTATACAGGATGGTGGGTGAGGCTAATGACGGGGCATACCGGATGGTGGGTGAGGCTAATGACGGGGTATACAGGATTGTGGGTGAGGCTAATGACGGGGCATACCAGATGGTGGGTGAGGCTAATGACGGGGCATACCAGATGGTGGGTGAGGCTAATGACGGGGCATACCTGATGGTGGGTGAGGCTAATGACGGGGCATACCGGATGGTGGGTGAGGCTAATGACGGGGCATACAGGATGGAGGGTGAGGCTAATGACGGGGCATACCTGATGGTGGGTGAGGCTAATGACGGGGTATACAGGATGGTGGGTGAGGCTAATGACGGGGCATACCGGATGGTGGGTGAGGCTAATGACGGGGCATACCGGATGGTGGGTGAGGCTAATGACGGGGCATACCTGATGGTGGGTGAGGCTAATGACGGGGCATACCGGATGGTGGGTGAGGCTAATGACGGGGCATACCGGATGGTGGGTGAGGCTAATGACGGGGCATACCGGATGGTGGGTGAGGCTAATGACGGGGCATACCTGATGGTGGGTGAGGCTAATGACGGGGCATACCTGATGGTGGGTGAGGCTAATGACGGGGCATACCTGATGGTGGGTGAGGCTAATGACGGGGCATACCGGATGGTGGGTGAGGCTAATGACGGGGCATACCGGATGGTGGGTGAGGCTAATGACGGGGCATACAGGATGGTGGGTGAGGCTAATGACGGGGCATACAGGATGGTGGGTGAGGCTAATGACGGGGCATACCTGATGGTGGGTGAGGCTAATGACGGGGCATACCGGATGGTGGGTGAGGCTAATGACGGGGCATACCGGATGGTGGGTGAGGCTAATGACGGGGCATACCTGATGGTGGGTGAGGCTAATGACGGGGCATACCTGATGGTGGGTGAGGCTAATGACGGGGCATACCTGATGGTGGGTGAGGCTAATGACGGGGCATACCGGATGGTGGGTGAGGCTAATGACGGGGCATACCGGATGGTGGGTGAGGCTAATGACGGGGCATACAGGATGGTGGGTGAGGCTAATGACGGGGCATACAGGATGGTGGGTGAGGCTAATGACGGGGCATACCTGATGGTGGGTGAGGCTAATGACGGGGCATACCGGATGGTGGGTGAGGCTAATGACGGGGCATACCGGATGGTGGGTGAGGCTAATGACGGGGCATACCGGATGGTGGGTGAGGCTAATGACGGGGCATACCGGATGGTGGGTGAGGCTAATGATGGGGCATACAGGATGGTGGGTGAGGCTAATGACGGGGCATACCGGATGCTGGGTGAGGCTAATGACGGGGCATACCGGATGGTGGGTGAGGCTAATGATGGGGCATACAGGATGGTGGGTGAGGCTAATGACGGGGCATACAGGATGGTGGGTGAGGCTAATGACGGGGCATACCATATGGTGGGTGAGGCTGTATGGGTATGTTGGATACGTGTTGGCATGTCTGGTGTATCTGGTATTGCTTTTTCATACCATACACATTAAATATATAATATAAATATATATTATTTTTCCACAGTGCACATCTGTGCATGTTCCCTATCATCTCACTGTAAAAAGAGATAATAAAAAATCAGGTTGGTTCCAGTCAATGATAACTGCTTGAGCTTTGCTTTCCCTGTTTCAGAATAATCAACATGTAGTGGTTAGACGTTCGTACTGATTATACCGAAGTGCCCAGGGGAACATGGGTAATTACATGGACTCCTTTGAGAAGCAGTATTCTGTGTGTGTGTGTGTGTGTGTGTAGGGTGTATTTTGTATTTAGCAGATTACAAAGAGAGACCCAAATAGTTGTGTATAGTGATGTATGACTTTGTTTATTTGTTATGAAATGTTCTTTACCACACAAACTCCTTGTGATGTTCCTTTTGATTAGATCTCTGTGTTGTCTGCAGCTGCCAGGGCTATGATAGAGGAACAGCGCCAGGACAGCGTAGAACAGTGATGGGCCACGTGTGGCCCTCTAAGCCTGCACCTTATCTATGGCTGTCAGCCCTTTTCTCAGCTATCCTCCATCACATTGAATTATCAGATGTCTGTCATAGCTTGTTACACTTGTCTTGCATTAAAATGCAAGTTATGCTGTTATGCTATTGCACAATTATTTATGCGATTAAATATATTCGTTTATTAGAAAGATGAGGGTAATCTGTGGCCCTTTTTAAGGTTAGAGGGCCGAACTTGCGGCCCTTGAATCGTATCCGGTTGCCCATCGCTGTCATAAAGGAAACTACTGTAGTAAAACTGTCAGAACCAACCAAACAAGTTTAGTGCAATCAGTGACGCGGCCGCTTGTGTGCCCCCCGGGCTGAACTTTGCCAGCCAGCGCCTGAGTGCAATATCAGCAAACACAAAAGTGGTGGTCAATAGCTGTAGTCAGCTGGGTCCGATAACACGATAGGGTTCTGTACACACATGTAAGTCCGAGCGGCAGGATGCTCTAGGGGTAAAGCTGCACCAAGCACAGTTCATGAGCCTGGCTGGGAATAAACATGGCATAGGGATGATTGAAAGTCTGTAATACACTGTGGCACTTTACTATTCTCTGGTGCATTGGAGGTTAGCTGGGAACTTTCCCTTCAAATGAATACAGCTGCAATGCAAAGCAAGATTGCACTAAATTGTCGGCCTGTGTTTAATTAGTTAAATTGAAAAATGGCTTTTGAAAGATATTAAATGCGCATACTGTATTGGTAATCATCAAGATGTTTATGTGAGACCCCCCGCACTGCCCCTGCCATACTGCCTGACATCCCAGGAATTCATTTATACGCTCAGTGACACCCCCAGTGTGTACACACAGAGCATTTCTCTTGCAACTTCTGTCTTTTCATGTTGACTTTAAATTAATTTCTCCTGCTGCTTGGGGTTGCTGTACTCAATGAAGCACTTTGTTGGGTGCATGATGAGTCTTGTGTGTCTCCTCATCAGAAAAGAAAATGAGTGATCAGTGTCCAGTTTAGATTTTCTCAGAGGAGAATTGTCTCGTGTGCTTCCTGATCAAAGCTGAGACCCCCCCTTTGTGAATGAGCAAATGGAACCTATTACACAACTGGAGCACATTATTCATCTGCTCGTTGGCAGCCACATTGATGTGTACAAATCATTAATGTTTACAGCTCTAACTACGTTGATAAAATATACTCTAGAGTAGAATAAGTTCTTCATTGACGAGGAGTGGAAAACAGAAGGCAGGTTCTCGATAGAGTAGATGATCGTGGATTTTGTGACTTTCCACTAAACTGATAAGCAAAAAATCTTATTGAAAACAGCATTGTATAAATAGATGTATTATGAAGATTTGTCACATTAAATTTAGGACTTTTGTTATCTCTTATCTGTGGAATTGTATCTCTTTCAGTATACGGGAATTAATTACATTTACCCTGCGTACTGTCAGCTTAGAACCCGGACCACAGTTGGCCTTAGAGTGGTATAATGTGAGAATACATCTGGGGTAACAAGGGTGCCATTATTTAGTGTGGGTGATGGAAAGAGGGAGCACTGTAAATTAACTTTATGTTCACCTGAAATTGGACCACTTACATCACTTTAATAGTTTTAATTAAATGTTTCGCTTTTGCTTGTAGTAATTTGCCAGCTGCTTGTGCTTTCCTGACCCCAAGTCACTTCTAACATAGCATTGAGCTCCGTGCTGTCTACATAAAGTGAAAATCTTCTGCATTCTGTCCTTTAATTTGGAATGCCAGGCTGAGACTTCCACCTGCCCATGACTGGCCAGCTGGGGGGGCGTGGGTGCCCTACACAGCAGTCCAGTAGGCACCATGCATAACCGATGGATATACCCTACCTCTGTATCTTAGGCTAAGCTGTACCACCATCTCTTTGTCTCTATTAGGAAAATATGAATCATAAATTGTCATCTTCTAACTACGTTTCTTCAACCTGCTGGTATAACTTTAACATCCACTCCTAGCAAAGGGGGATTCTAATGACCATATATAGCTGCTAAGTATTGTCGCCAGAGATCTAGACTGGGGTGTCGAGGCTTTATCGATCCATATTATACCTGTAAGTATATTCTTACAGGTTACTTTCTGAACATCTATTTTTTACCCTTTATGTAGTTTGGGCTCCAAAACACAGTTGTTAACACTAGTACCCCTTCATGTTGGCCAAAAGCGGGGTGTACCACTGATACTCTTTAAAGCTAGGTGGTCCTACTATCCTGCTATATGTGTCTCCTGTCTGCTGCAGAAAGTGGAGCAGTTCTATAGGTTGGACCATTAAGTATGAGGAATTGGCCTAGCAATTCATTAGGGACTGTGCACAGGTGAATGTCTCAGTAATGTTATTGGTTTTCCCATGAATTGGTAAACTGCCTTCTGATGAAAATAGCAATTCTAGAACAAACTCTAATGGATGTTATCTTCCTCTGGTCAACTAGCTTCTGCTGGAAGGCCACTGGGCAGCATGGTGGCTTAGTGGTTAGCACTCCTGCTTCACAGCACTGGGGTCGTGAGTTAAGGACCATGGGCCTGATACATTAAGGATCTTAACTTGAGAAACTTCTTATTTAAGTCTCCTGAACAAAACCATGTTACAATGCAAGGGGTGTAAATTAGTATTCTGCTTTGCACATAAGTTAAATACTGACTGTTTTTTCATGTAGCACACAAATATCAACTTTAAATTTCAGTGTACAAATAAGCTATCAAGTATTTGTGTGTTACATGAAAAAACAGTCAGTATTTAACTTATGTGCAAAACAAAATACTAATTTGCACCCCTTGCATTGTAACATGGTTTTGTCTAAGAGACTGAAATAAGAAGTTTCTTAAGTGAAGATCCTTAATGAATCAGGCCCCATGTCCTTATCTGTGTGGAGTTTGTGTGTTCTCGCCATGTTTCCATGGGTTTCCTCTGGGTGCTCCGGTTTCCTCCCACAATCCAAAAACATACTGGTCGGTTAATTGGCTGCTCACAAAATTAACACTAGAGTGTGTGTGAGGGAATTTAGCCTGTAAGCTCCAGCGGGGCATAGACTGATGTGAGTGAGTTCTCTGTACTGCGCTGTGGAATTGGTGGCGCTATATAAATAAATGATGACGCTGTGTTCTAGTGCTATATTTGCTACCTTTTGGAGTAATGCTATTTATCCACATGTGTGACAATTACTGCATTATGTCATATTGTTCGCTTAATGATGAAAATGTCATTTGTAAGCTGATGTGGGTTAGTGTCTATTTTACTGCATTCTGACCACCCGCACCGCAAAACCACAACCAAGAAGGGTTTTAGTGGCAGTCTGTTTCCCTCTGTGCTCGTCCCTTTGAAGCCGCACAGTGCAGGAGGAGTGACAAATGCCGTTTACCAGCTGCTCTGAGAAATGTCAAATGGAACTAACGCCACACTGAGGATTTCATGTATACTGACTGTCTGGCAGCTCATTTACTGCTGCACACAGTCATCACAGCATCATTCTGTCTCCCTGAAATACACACAATCCCTGTATTTTATATCCTCTTTAGCTGGTGAGATCATGTGCTGGGAGTTGCATTGTAAAGCTGGCTGCAGCGGAGTTGTAGAGTCCTAAAACACATTTAGGACACGAACTTCCAGCTACAAATAGTAGTTTTCGTTTGGATGGCCACTGGGACAGTACACTGTGTACAATTCATGTTTGAAAGGGACCCAAAGAATAAAACAATAACAAATAATCTATAGCTTTAAAATCTATTAAGAAATTCTTAATAATTCTAGATGCATTTTTATGTTACATGTAACTTGTAATGTTTTTTGTTTTTTTTTTATGTGAAAAATGTTGGCACTTTTATTTTAGGGATCGTTTTACGGTTTTTCGAATTGATTGTGCTGTCAGTATATTTGAAAATGTGGAACACAGATATTTATGAATATTCTCGTATATCATATTTTACCGTTTTAACAAATTTGTTATTAATAAAACGGTTGAAAGGGTTTAAAACTGGATAGAGACACAGGGACACCTCCCATTTACTCCACCTTTCACATTGAATCTGTAGGATAACGATGGAAGGACTGACAGCGTTACTTCGGCTGTTATTTAGTCTGGACTGCAAATGTCCAGACATTTCCCTATTACATACAGGGGTATATTTACTAAACTGCGGGTTTGAAAAAGTGGAGATGTTGCCTATAGCAACCAATCAGATTTTAACTGTCATTTTGTAAAATGTAATTAAATAACTAGAATCTGGTTGCTATAGGCAACAGCTCCACTTTTTCAAACCAGCAGTTTAGTAACTATACCCCCCACAGTGGCTATAAAAAGTGTTCTCTCTCTCTTTGGCATTTTTCAAATTTTGTTTCCTTACATCATGGAGTAAATATGGATTTATTGTGGAATTCTTGCTTCTGAGCAACACAAAATACTCTCAAGTCAGTAATTGCATAGAAAAAAACAGAAAAAGGAGTGAATGCATAAGTAGTCAATTGTTTTCTAAGATACACCTTAAAAGCCATGGTGAATTCAGTTGTCTTCAGAGTCACATCATTAATGGATTGAAGTCCACCTGTGTACAATTATAGTGTTTCAATTGATTTTAAAATAAATGCACTAGTCTGTGCAAGTTCCCACATTTAGTTAGTGCGTTTCCAAATCAGCTTCATTATAAATATCAATGGACATTCAAAGCAAATCTAAATGAACAGTGTTCTCCCCAGTAAATACTGTCAGCTGGGTGGCATTAAGAAGTAGCTGGGTGGGGACAGTGTAATACTTTGCAATAATATTGAAAAATGTTTGATGTTATTGCCCACTGGACTGGTCAGACTGGTGGTCAGTGGTCTAATACACACTGCTGGCTGTAGTGCTGACATAGTGCCTGTTCTGTCCTATAATAATAGGACCAAGAACCGGGAGGGAAGTAAAAGCAGCCGGGTGGAGCACCCGGGAAATAGGTGCTGGGGAGAACACTGATGAAAGTTATTAAAAAACACCTATCAGGTGAAGGATTTAAGTAGATTTGAAAGACTTATTTTCCCCTAAAGCTCTGTCAAATCTATCATGAAGAAATGGAGTGCGTGTGAAAGACCTGAGAGAACTGTGAATTTAGCTTCCTAGTGAGAAGGGTACTTGATAGGAAGTCGCCCAACAAACTATGGCAACTAGTGGGAATCAGTTGCTGGGGCAGCAATGATCTGAGTGCTTTACAAACCTGCTCTTTTATAGGAGGTTAGCAAATAGAAAACCATTGTTGAAGAAGACTCAAGGGAAACCTGACCAAGATTTTGCCAGAAAATAATTTTATGGCAATTCGGAACAGATTCTGATATTGTGCTGGTCCATTTTCTAGATTAAGTAGTGTGTTCTGGAGAACATAATCTAGACAATAAAATGGCCAAACTAAATGAAACCCTCATTTCTGACATTATATTCTATTTCTGTATCTCTGTCTTGTGTGTGTGTGTGTGTCTCTCTCTCTCTCTCTCTCTCTCTCTCTCTCCCCCTCTTGTTCTCGCTCGCTCTCTCTTGCTCTCGCTCTCTCTTGCTCTCGCTCTCTTGCTCTCGCTGTCTCGCGCTCTTGCTCTCGCTGTCTTGCTCGCTCTTTCCCGCGCTCTCGCTCTTTCCCGCGCTCTCGCTCTTTCCCTTTTTCTCTTTCTCTCATAAGTTAAACAAAAAGAAATCAGTGTGCTGAGTTAAGCTACTTCAATTCATGTGCTAGTGACCAGACCAAGAGCCTATAAGCAAACCATAGTGATATGGGCCTGTGATCCAATTAATATCAGTGTAATATAGCTAGTATTGCTCTCCATGATATAAAACTAGCTATGACAATTCAGGAGAAACTTTTAATTATTAGAGGTTCATGCTTGCAAATGTCATAAATTTAGTAGATGTGTTCTCAATATTTACACACCCCTCTTCCCAAAAGAAAATGCTGGAAATTCAGTATTTAAGTAGAACCACAATTTATAACAATTAACTGCTTGTTTTGTTTGTTTAGTGTGAAATTGAAAACCACAATAAAGTGTTCTAGACACGAGAGCTGGTTTTGGTAATATTCTGAAAAGCAAACATGCGGTGTCTAAAATAATATTGGAACCAATGTTGTAGCACTATCATTGCTTTAAATCTTAGTAGCGGTTTTTAATGGCAGTAAAAGTGTGTATATGAGTGTGAGGATGGTACCTATCGGTTCAACTGACCCCCCTATACCCAGTTCTGCTTGTTCAGGATCGGTGGTAGTACTGCAAAGGCTTTTAGATGCTGCCTATTCTATGCACTCTCGGTCACTGCCAGACGTCCGTGGAGTCTAATCGCTAATTACACACCTCAAGTCAAAAGCGTTCGTTTGTGGTGTCATTGATGTTTTCTTACCCACCTTGAAATGAGTTATCATTGGGTTCAATATGGAAGTGGGAGCAACACTTTTAAGTCGATTAGCTTCTTGTAGAGTGTCAGTGGCTGTCATAATCAGGTTCAGCATTAGCTGTTGTAGGCCTGGACCTGGGGACACCAGAAGTTCTCTGGCAACTCTTTCCTCGTACAACTAGTTTATCAAACGTATTTTGCTTCATTAGTAAAAAAAAAGTAAGTGGTGGAGTAAACAGGATCAATTGATGTGTGGATTTGGGGTGAATTGCGCAGAGCAGATTCTCTGTGATGATACTAGGACATTAGTGTAGGAACCCATTGAGAAGTCCTGGTATCTAGGGGTTCAGGGTCACACAGTCAAAGAGAGTAGATGGGTATAATAATATCTTTAGTACAAAAAATGAATATCAAAGCTATAGATATATACACACTTTAAATCAAACCCCAAGTGCTCAGCACACTCCAAATAAGATTTCTTAAATCATTAAGATGAATAGTCTTTACTGTGCACGAAACAAGTTGCGTTATGCAGTTCTCAGGACAATTGGTGGTCCAGTGAGTGCCGAAGATGTCGCCGGAGGAATGAATATTTTCAGATTGTTCAAAACAGAACAAAACGTTCCAAAACACTCTCCTGACCAATCTGTGGCAGTGATCCTCCTCTTCTTACTTGATTGTACCGGCCCAAAATCTCTATACTCACCAGGGATCTGAACCACAGTCTTTCTGCTCAAACAGTCCAGATTAACAGATCCGCTAGCGACTCCGGATGGAGAACAGGTTCTCCGCTTCAGGATGGATATGCACAATCTATACACGATCCGTACGGCAAATGCATCTTAGTCGTAGGAATGACAATGTAGCTGTTGAGAGACAAGACTCTACACCAAGCTCAAGAAATCCTGGAACACCCTGATGTCTTTCCTGCAGGTTTTTTTTAAGGAATCCAAATTTCCCATGCTGTGAATCCAACCCTACAGGGT
This sequence comes from Mixophyes fleayi, assembly GCF_038048845.1. NCBI lineage: Eukaryota > Metazoa > Chordata > Amphibia > Anura > Limnodynastidae > Mixophyes > Mixophyes fleayi. The sequence goes on along the minus strand of NC_134404.1, from coordinate 30,754,864 downwards.
TATTCACGGGTCAGCGATGCTGCGATTGGCCAGGAGATGTTAGCGGCACAGAGATGAACAAGTCTGTCAGAGTCCAGAGAACAGTAGTGACCAGAACTGGTTAACAAGATTCCTGATCCCATTTAATGAAAAGTAACTCCTCATTTTAACCCCTTACAAGCATTAGTTGCATTGCAGGGGCTTTAGAAGTTGCTGACTTGCTGTTTCTCAGAGGATGGAGGTCAGCAAATTTTGTATCCACCATCTTGTATTTGGTAAAAGCAATGGGATTAATAGCTGCAAACCTTCTGGCTTATTTAAGAATACTATGGGCATTCTTATATTTATTCCTACATGGATTGTCCATAGACAGCGGTTACACCGAAAATGTAATAAAGACGGGAACTCCCAGGTAATCTTTTCAACAAGCAGTCTATATGCTCACACTGTGAAGATGATGCACATTGCACCAATGTTGACACATGCGTCATACTCTACTCTGTAACGTGGTGAAACTACACAATGTTTTTTGTAAAAATAAAAATTGTGGCTAGTGGATGGGCGGGGCTTTGTCCGCCATCGATTGTGTGTCTCCTGGCTACAAAAATGTATCCGGCCCATTTCTCCATGAACTCTGTATAATGGGGAATCTCCCTACAAAATTAATGCAGTAATTATGGTTTTGTACTTCTTCACAGATCCAGTTTTTGTCCTAGTTTTAAAATCTGAAAAAAAAAGTGTAATTTGTTTTCTTATTTTGAACACTTCCTAGTGCTGGGTGTGAATGAGGTATGATACTCAGGCAAACACAATGCATGAAGAGTGTTAACAGAAATGAGTCAGCCCGCGTTGTGCGAGAAAGAAGAGGAAGCGTTTGTGGCCGGGCTTACGTGGGGTTTTCACTTCTTTCTGCTGAAAACCACCATGCTGATGTCTAGAAGATGTGTGTGTGTGTGTGGAGGGGTTAGCAGCTGGAGTGTGGGAAAGATAAGTGCGAGATGTAGCTGACATGAAATGTCTTGGCAGCCGTTTCAGATAAGGGGTCAACGCCGCTAAGCGGCGAACTATTTCTTTACAGATACTAAGGCTTGGGGAGAAGTTATTTCTTTAACCAGCCTATTGTATTAAAAATTTGAAAAACCCATCGGGTTCCAAAGGTAGCTACCTCCTTTCCCCCATGTAGCTTCTATTCCATGTTGTATACTAATCCACTAATATTGTCATGGGTGAAAAGTAGCATATGCCAATCACAAGCACACACACAAATCTATGGTATAGTTAATAAAATATTTTATCAACTATAAAATCTATTAAAGTAGATCAGGTATATCATCTATCAGATTTGATCAATTAAAATAGATCAGGTATAAAGACAAAGGAAAAATGTTTAAGGGACACTAAAGGTAATGATTGAAAGTTCATATTTAAAAAAAAAAAACTTTTTGTGGAATGGGCTGATTACAGGCGACTGACAATTACTTCTGCTGTTTCTTTCCACCTTCCTCTCCATAACTTAATTTTGCATCTGTGTCGTCCCATTGACAGGACCGGGGGGATGGGGGATTGTGCGGTTAGTGAGTAAGTTGCTTCTGCTGCCTCATCTAATAATTGATTTAAGTGGCTGTGTTAAGTGTTTTGGATGGTTTTGTTTTTTTTCAGGGTTTTTTGTAGATATATTACTTATCTGTGCACACCAGTGTGATGTTTTATGTTTAGTGAAACTAAGGACAACTAAATTGTTCACTAGTATCCTGTTGCTTAGACACAGATGGTAAGGACAGGTAGTGGCAATGTTTATAAAGCGAGTGTGAAGTCGCATAAGGTTGTATCTTATAGCGGTGGTTAAAGCTTATAAATGTATAGAGCGTTCCTATAGGAACATATATTCGTTCTAACTCAGCTTGGTTACAGCACAAAATAGCACAGGACTCCAAATTATCTAGTTTTACACTTTATAGGACTATAAAACCACTTTATTACTGGTAAGCTTTTATAAATATTTGACGTGACTTCTGAAAGTTTGCTTCTTAAAGCACCAAACAGTAGTTTTAGATATCGCCCATAACGTTTCAAGATACCGTATAAAATACATTTACATGTCATACTAAGAGTTGAAGTTACAAGTACATGTGTCTAGACGAAGCTGGATTTTATTCCTCAAATTTGTATTATTCTTTATTTACAAGACCTAACAGTGCAACACAAGGATACCAAGAGCTTCTACTTGGATAAACTCAAAAGAATAGAAAGGAAAAGTTCTATAAATAATAGTAACAAAGTACAAATACTGATTTTAATTCCAGCTATTTTAATCATAGCAACTATTGGTATTTTAAATATGGGAAGTCTCTGTAAGGACACACAAAAAAGAGCCCCCTCACCTTACATGCCAGAACTTCCTTCATTTAAAATTCAAATTCCTTCACCCCCCCCCCCCCCCCCAACCAATGTTTACTTGGTATTTTAAAAGGGACACGGCAGTCTCTTTGTCACTCGTTTAATTTATATTGAAATCAGAACTGAATAGCAGAACGGAATCATGAACGAGCGCTACTGAGAGTGAAAATGTGAAGGTTTTTTTCTTTTCCTTCATGTTTTCTGTTTACTTTGGAGGGCAACTGTTTTCTTATATTTGAAATTGAATTTCAGTTTATACTTCTCTCCCTGTCACAATTTTGTACCTTCAAGAATTCGGTGTCCCCATAAGCTTGTGCCCCAGACTGCAGCCTCTACAGCCTATTGATAATCAGACCCCCCACTTTGGCCCTCAGTACTTAATGAGGATTCAGCATTATAGAAGGAAAATGATTCATAATGTTATATGCTTTGTGTTTCAGGTTCTCCCTTGGTGATGCCTATCGTCCCTTACATGACACTGCCGTACTGGTGGAAGATATTGTCCACACCCAGCTGATCAATATGGTAAAACATTTCTATCGTCTTATCTTTATCTGTAAGCAGATGAACCCAGTGTCCTGTAGCTTGAACAGCATTAGGTCTGTGAATGTCTTTTGTTTCTATGGTGAAGAACAGCAATGGAATGTTCTGCTCTTCGGAGTTTCATTGAAGTTCCTTCTCCATAGAAATCTTTACTACTGTACATGTGAGCAAATCCTCACTGCTGGAGATGGATCCAGACCATTTCTAGCTTCCTAAAGCTTTTATCAGATACACCCAAGAGTACACATAAGAGAGGTGATTCCTACTAAGTTCACAATCTATGGAAATTTACTTTTGTACTGATCACTTACTAGTTTAACACTTGATGTATTTCTGGATGTTAGGTTGCGTGCATGCAGGGTGTTTTCATTTGTTTTTTTATTTTAACAACAATAAATATCAAATATTTGTAGATTCATGTCTACTATAATAAACTTACTATAATCAAGATAGATTTTAGAGCTTTTATTTTGAAATATGCTAGTGGAATGTATACAAAACATGGGAAATAAAAGGTCTTCATTTCCCTATATCTTTCCATGAAGCAGGTGATAAGCAGAGATAACTATATCACTGTGATCGGAGGCTGGACCCCAGCCTTTCTCTAGGAAGACACTGCACAGCTTCCTGTAGCCAAGTGTTTATGTACTATCCAGATTGGATAAATAGAATATCAGACGTTTTCTTAACCTATGCCCCTCTAAGCCTGTGCAGGGAAGTGAAAGCCATTTCTCATGGAGGGTTCTCATTTGGCGTGACATCTCCTAACCCTAAACAAGAAATAAGCAAGTGGATGGGGATATGAAGGAGAAGAGACAGGACAGCAGGCAGACAAATTGCTTTTTTAACCTACTGCCTCCAGCTTCTAGACAGTCCTTTGGTGTAGAGGAAGTGAAAGTGCTTTTAATAACTCATTGTTTTGACCACTGATTGGGACAGGAGGAAGCTCTTAAATCAGATCTGTGTGCACCCTTGTTCTGGGGCACATGCTTGGGATAAATTATAAAGTCGTCTTTCCAATCTTACGAGAAAAACATTTTTTATCTTTTAGGGAATATTAATTTTCTTTTAGTATTTCCTCTTATATGCAGAATTGAAAAACGTCTCTACTTATCTGCATTTATATCTATACTTTTACCTTAATTATAGCCAGGCTAGTTTTTAGCATGACCACTACCTAAGGGGACTCGCCTTCACTACTAAGCTGTATTCCTTTTATGCACACTGGCATTTTTTTAAAGCCATTTTTTCCATGTTTACAACAAATAAAAAATGCAGTAATTTCAAATGCAATTTTATTGTTCCTTTTTGCTCCTGTTTAACATTGTCGTCTTATACCCCCGTACATTTTCAGTATGCATTAAATAAGATGCATCTAAAACACCTGTGTGCACATGCCCTTAGTCAGGATACAGCCCACACGTGATATCATAAGCACACTGTAAGTCTAAAGCTACGGCAGCAAGATAAATATCAGCCTAATGCTTCCTATGTATAAGATGATAATAAATAATTTAGCATAGCACGGTAAGCTGATATTTTCTTTTCATCGGTATATACAATAATGCATATTAAAAAAAACCAAAAACGTTATCCATGCTTGTCCTTAACATTGCATATGTGTGGATATCTAGCAAAATGAAAACATAAGGTATTGGTTCATATTTTGATTAAAACATTTAAGCCTGCACCCCAGTGTCAAGGATACCTCATTGTATGTAGGTCATCCACTGACCTATATTAAGATTTTCAGAATGCATATTCACCTGGGTGCAAGAATCTTGGCTGCTAGGCCAGGGGAAACAGCATGGGGAATAAAGAATTAAAGGGTGCATTGTGTTCAAATAAGCCTGGGTAGATCACCTATGCTAGAAAGAGCCACGTTGGAACGGCTCATGAAACTGAAATAGCAAAATTAAACCAAACTAGTTACAAAACTCTCTTCCTTTTGTATCGCTTCTCCTAAATATTCCCCTTGTGTTTTAGAGTCTATTTTTCTTGGATATTTCCCTTAGGCAATTCCTGGTGGGATCTTTTCGACATTTCATAAGCATTGTTCATGGTTAGTTTACCAGCATGATGTGAATGTTTACCTGCACAGTGTAGTAAACGATGTCTAATGACTGTCGTCTAGGAGACTTTTGTACAATGCTCCTTTGCTTCAGGCCTTTGTGCAGACACTCCCATTATCTGATTAAAATAAGGACAGATTGCTGATCAGTCCTAATAACTTCTGATTTCCAGGAGCAGTTAGAGAGGTGTAGCTGCTCTAGGTACTGCAGTGATTGCCAACTATCAGGAAACAATCACAGCACTCTTGACTTAATCCAGACCTAGGGTTCCCTCTTTGATTACCTCATTGTGTTTGACAAATGCTCCAGCAGACGCTCTGTGTTTTACTTCCCTCTAATGTTATCCTTTCCCTTCTTCAGTCTTGGCTCATTCATACAGATTTATTGTCGCTGTTCTTCTGATAGAGCTTTGTGGGTCATGTGGGGACTGTAACACAAATCAAATCCCTTTAACATATGCCTGGTCTTCAGGGTGGGGAGTAATGATCCTCGGATTGTCTGGCGAGTATTAAGAAACAGCAAAGGCGATGGTAACGTCTCCTGGCGAGAGCTGACTCCATATAACTGGTGTCTGGTCACCACACTAGCCAGACAAACCCAGTCCACCAAGCCACACTCACCACCACTTCCATCCACAAGCAAGCCCTAAAACGGGCTGTTTACTTGTCTGACAACATTGTGGTCACAGTCATTATTTTACTGAATCCATTATTGTTCTGCGTGTGTCTCTTATTTGTCTGGAAACCACGGCGGTGGATAAATGATAAAATTACTCATGTTTTTATTAATATTATCCAGAACAGTTTTTAATCACATTTTTAAGCCGTGAAAGACAGCTCTAATCAGTGCCGTAACTAGACATTTTAGCGCCCTGGGCGAGGCAGGGCACCGGCGCCCCACATCTAAATGGGAGTGACATTTGCCAAGTGGGTGTGGGCAGCCTATATATATATATATATATATATATATATAGTAGAGAGAGCGCTCGCTCTCTGATGCATTTGGCTAAACATGGTTAATGATAGTTGTTTCTAAAAGTTATTCCAGTGATATACAACATATATTAGGCTAGGGGTTCCCAAACTTTTGCAGTTCGCGGCACCCTTAGAGTCTCTATAATTTTTTCAAGGCACCCCTCCAAAATAATTACCGAGCAGTCCTGTTTTAGAAGTAGTTTGGTCAAAAAAATGTAATAAGTATTTAGGTCAGGACAGAAATACTTATTTAGTTGTATGCAAAAATGCCCCCTCTGCATCCAGACACTCTGCCCCCTCTGCATCCAGACACTCTGCCCCCTCTGCATCCAGACACTCTGCCCCCTCTGCATCCAGACACTCTGCCCCCTCTGCATCCAGACACTCTGCCCCCTCTGCATCCAGACACTCTGCCCCCTCTGCATCCAGACACTCTGCCCCCTCTGCATCCAGACACTCTGCCCCCTCTGCATCCAGACACTCTGCCCCCTCTGCATCCAGACACTCTGCCCCCTCTGCATCCAGACACTCTTCCCCCTCTGCATCCAGACACTCTGCCCCCTCTGCATCCAGACACTCTGCCCCCTCTGCATCCAGACACTCTGCCCCCTCTGCATCCAGACACACTGCCCCCTCTGCATCCAGACACACTGCCCCCTCTGCATCCAGACACACTGCCCCCCTCTGCATCCAGACACACTGCCCCCTCTGCATCCAGACACACTGCCCCCCTCTGCATCCAGACACACTGCCCCCCTCTGCATCCAGACACACTGCCCCCTCTGCATCCAGACACACTGCCCCCTCTGCATCCAGACACACTGCCCCCTCTGCATCCAGACACACTGCCCCCTCTGCATCCAGACACACTGCCCCCTCTGCATCCAGACACACTGCCCCCTCTGCATCCAGACACACTGCCCCCTCTGCATCCAGACACACTGCCCCCTCTGCATCCAGACACACTGCCCCCTCTGCATCCAGACACACTGCCCCCTCTGCATCCAGACACACTGCCCCCTCTGCATCCAGACACACTGCCCCCTCTGCATCCAGACACACTGCCCCCTCTGCATCCAGACACACTGCCCCCTCTGCATCCAGACACACTGCCCCCTCTGCATCCAGACACACTGCCCCCTCTGCATCCAGACACACTGCCCCCTCTGCATCCAGACACACTGCCCCCTCTGCATCCAGACACTCTGCCCCCTCTGCATCCAGACACTCTGCCCCCTCTGCATCCAGACACTCTGACCCCTCTGCATCCAGACACTCTGACCCCTCTGCATCCAGACACTCTGACCCCTCTGCATCCAGACACTCTGACCCCTCTGCATCCAGACACTCTGACCCCTCTGCATCCAGACACTCTGACCCCTCTCACGCTGTCCCCCTCCTCTGCCCTCTGCCGCGCTGTCCCCCCTCCTCTGCCGCGCTGTCCCCCCTCCTCTGCCGCGCTGTCCCCCCACCTCTGCCCTCTGCCGCGCTGTCCCCCCTCCTCTGCCCTCTGCCGCGCTGTCCCCCCTCCTCTGCCCTCTGCCGCGCTGTCCCCCCTCCTCTGCCCTCTGCCACAGGGGTGCTGCGGGCCAGCCAGGGAAAAAACAACAAAACAAAAACTTACAAATCCGCCGGGTGCCGAGACCCAGCATCCTCCTCTCTCACTGGGGAAGGATGCTGGGTCCCGGCGTCCTGCACCACACGCATTTGTACATTGACAAGCTGCATGAGAGAGGAGAAATCCGGCCTGCGGATTTCTAAGTTTTTGTTTTGTTCTTTCCCTGGCTGGCACGTGGCACCCCTGTGACAGCGCCGCGGAACACCTGGAAGCAGCGGCACACATTTTGGGAACCGCTGTATTAAGGGATAGGCTTACTATGTAGGAAGGGAGGGGAGGCGAAAAGTGATGGGAACAGACAGGGGAAAGTGGAAAGGAACTGGGAAAGTAAAAGGCTGAAGGCAGGTAGCGGGCGGCTGCAGCGCTCCCTTGGGCATGAGCCCTGCGCGATGGCACCGCCCGCACCTGCCTAGTTACGGCTCTGGCTGTAACATAAGTAATCTCTTTACTAGAAGAGCTTGTTTATGTTCAGGTAAAGTGTGAGCGGCGCGTGCATATAGGTGTATACACTTTTGGAAAGTATTGGGGTTGCCAATGGAAATAAGAATGTCACATGTCCTGCATGCTACCACCATATTAATTTCAACATTTTCATTTGCAGAAAAAAATGCGTGCAGTCACCAACAAACCAGATGCTTTAATTTCTAACCTGTACTAGTAAATCTGGTGGTTTGGGTTAGAGCATTATTTTTCAACTATGTGCACACCAGTTTTTTTTAAATGACCCTCTGTGCCTTAAGATATAGCTCCAGTCCTGAAAGGGTCGGGGCTTGGTAAAAAGTGGGTATTTTGGGGAAGATCTAGGCAGGGTTGGAGCTGGTCAGGAAACTTGTGTTTGTTTTTGTTAGGAACCCCTCCAGCCGGCACAACACAACCCGGAGTCTACTCTGCCAGTCAGGTGTTCACTGGAGCCCCTGATGGTGGGGACAGGCTGGGCTGCAGACTGACAGAGGGTCGTGAAGTGTGTACCGGCTGGGGAGAACCCAGGCAAGCGGAGGGAGGACCAAGCAGAGGTCAAGGGCCGGCAGCAGATAGCAATTCCAATTAACAAGCCGAGGTCAAGGGTCACGAGCAGACAGGAAGATCGGTAAACAGGCCAGAGGTCAGGGTCACGAGATACACAAGCAAAGTCCAAATCCAGGCAAAGGGTCATACACAGGTAATCAGCAGAAAGTTCAACAGGCAGGAACAAGGCACAGAGCAGGTCAGCAGACTGGAACAGACGCTATAACCGGCAATGAGGCAGCAGACCTCATTGCCTTAAATACAGACCAGCAGCCAATTAAAGCCTGGCTCTGACAATACACAGCCCCCTGCATAATTGATTTGATACATTAATTAGCCCGCAGGCTAGTGGACCTGATGAGCGCACGCGCCTGGCTTTCTCTCATTGTTGGGACGCGGCGCTGAATAGGAGGCGTCTGACCGTTGCCAAGGCAACGGCCGGGTCACAGCCGGAAGTGACGTCCCGGTCGCCATAGCGACGGCCGGGACGCAGGTGAGTGAGTCGCGGCGGCTGGGCACCGCCGCGGCTCGTAACAAGTTTTCTGGTTATATTCCAGTTACTAGAGGAGTACACGCAGATTTTTTTCTGATTGCCAATTTTGGCCGGTTTTCCAGTTGTCTGGCATAAAAAGACACCATTCATTAGGGTCTAGGAAATGGAAGGATTGGGTACCAATGCCACCAAGATTGATAAATGCACATTGGTTTTAACCTCCATGAAGTTTGAACTGCGCAACCCAGGGAAGTGGTGAAAGTGCAACATAACCTGTATCGAAAACTCACAAACTAAGACCAAGCAATATATGCCGGCTTTTAGCGCCCTTTTGGGATTTACCGTCATTTGTGGATATAGTCCAGTGGTCTAATACTCCCACAGGTCTGCACATGACCAGAGTTTGTATCCCCCCCCCTCTCATGCTAACAGAAGGCAATACCAGGCCCTAAAGCCTCCCTGCTTTTGGTGGGCCCAATCCAGCTACCTGGGATTCAGTAAATTTGACATGGCAGCGACCAGTTGTTGCCAGCTGTGCAGCTGTTAACAATTGTTATAAGACAAATCGGACAAAATGGAACGTTAAATGCTATAGTGAATCAATGTCTACCTTTATGTCTTGTGCCAAGTGCATCCCAGGTGTACTTGACCTTAATTGACCTGATCTGGGCACCCGTTTTGTCACAGTTAGTTTCCATGTTTCTTTTGCTTTTTAAACTTTCTCCTGGCTGGGAAGACTTCCATTTTCTCCTTAAAGTGTATGAGGCAGTGAGAGAGGGTGACGGAATTTCTTGAACTTTTCAGAAAAGAAAGCATATGTACGATTTCATTAGATAACAAACAATATTTCTGTTTTTTTTTTTTTATGTTTTCTTTTCTTTGTCCATGGTACTTAGAGTTCCGGAATGTTATTAATTGCTGTTAAATGCCTACATTGTCAGAAGAACTTTTTATATACTTCTAGCGATGGTGAATGTTACACTGTACAAGGCAGAATGTCAAAATTCTGGAACCTGACATGTTTTTAAACATTATTATTTTCTATGCCTGGGGGATTTAGGCAGTGAAGGGTTGTGATATAGGCATTTACTTGGTGCTTTAATGCAAATCTTAAAATAGACTGACATTTTTACAGGCCGCCATTGCAGAGAATGCAGGATGGGAAATATGTCTATTTAACACCTTAAAGACCCCGGGCAAATCACTTTAGTGACTAGATTGGCAAACCTTGCTCCTTCTTTCACTTAGGTGTTTATCGTTTCCTCTCTCATTGATAGCCGGGGAAGAGAGAGCCATAAGGTAGAACTGGGCTGTAGATTGTAATGTCCATTCAGTATGTGAATAATGAACATGGCTCCTAAATGGATAGGATAGCTTACCAATTTATATGATAATCACATTACTACACAACTTCTGTCCTAGTTGTTCAACCGCCACAGTGGACTAATGTAACTAGTTCTGATATATCTCTCCCCTCCCTGCTGTCAGCACTGTGGAACCCGTAGATGTAATATAGGTCTGTTACAGAGGGCAAACCTTAGAATTATGCTTAAATAAATCTCCAGTGGTGATGACGAGATCTACTAGTATTAGTACCTGTATGGTTGGCTCTTTTGGCTCAATTCTCCCGTTCTTGTAGACTATAAGATGTGTAATGAAACAGGAATAGTGGTTAAACTCTTGCAGTCACCCAGAAAATAATGTGGCTTGAGTTTGATACGACCACAGTATGCCAACAGAAATTAATGTTATAGGTGCTTTCAGGATGAAAGAGGGGGGGGGGGGGGGGCTGACTTTTGTGGAACCCCTGCAGTCAGTTGTCTGGGTGTAAACGTTCCCTGTTGGCTCATCCCGCATTGCTGGTCATGTGTAAGTCATAGCACGCTGAATATCTAAACAAGTTATTCGTGCGTCCAGGCCCTGAGCACTGCTCATACAATTTGATGCCAGAAGTTCCTTTAATCACTGCTTTATATCGTATACATAAATCTATCTACCCACTGAAATGATTGCAGAAATTCAATACCTCATTGCATTTACTCTAAACTGTAAATATAATCTAAAATGTTAGTTTTCCTTATGCCTGTCTGAGCTGTTATCTCTGTGATTTATACTTGCACATATTTATCCGGATAATTTCCTATATACATAATATTGCAGCAAATGGCATTCTTGACATATGGGCTTGCAGGATTACTTGACTTATTGGTTCTGAAAAGTGGAATCGTAGTTTAAAGTTACAGTACAGGAGTAAGATCTGTTGTGTGAAATTATGGGGACTTAATCTTTTCTGGAATAGAAGTTTTTCTAAAATTCAGAGCACATGCCTTTTAGTTTTATGTAATGTACCAAAATAACAACTGTAGCTGTTAATGGGGGATACGTGGATTCAAGGTTATGGATACAGCTGCTGTGCTAATTCTTAGAGGTACTGTGCTAGTTCCTAGCTCCAGGCAGAGCACCAGTTCATGACTGTTGGTAATCGCAGGTACAGTGCAAGTTCCTGGCTCCAGGCATTCATAACCACAGGTACAAGGTTCGCTCCTGGCTCTAGGTAGTTGGTGATTACAGACAGTTGGTGATTGCAGGCACTGATAGGTCTTGGCTCCAGGCAGTTGATAATCAAGGGTACAATGCTACTTTCTGGCATCTGACAGCTGGTAACTGCAGGTACAGCTCTAGTTCCTTGCTCCAGGCATATGGTAACTGCAGGTACAGCTCTAGTTCCTTGCTCCAGGCATATGGTAACTGCAGGTACAGCTCTAGTTCCTTGCTCCAGGCATATGGTAACTGCAGGTACAGCTCTAGTTCCTTGCTCCAGGCATATGGTAACTGCAGGTACAGCTCTAGTTCCTTGCTCCAGGCATATGGTAACTGCAGGTACAGCTCTAGTTCCTTGCTCCAGGCATATGGTAACTGCAGGTACAGCTCTAGTTCCTTGCTCCAGGCATATGGTAACTGCAGGTACAGCTCTAGTTCCTTGCTCCAGGCATATGGTAACTGCAGGTACAGCTCTAGTTCCTTGCTCCAGGCATATGGTAACTGCAGGTACAGCTCTAGTTCCTTGCTCCAGGCATATGGTAACTGCAGGTACAGCTCTAGTTCCTTGCTCCAGGCATATGGTAATTACAGGTACAACACTAGTTCCTGGCTCTGGGAAGTTGGGAATTACAGGCACTGTGCAAGTTTTTGTCTCCAGCTTATTGAGTTGCATGTAAAACATAATCCTGTGTTCATCATCATCATGATCATCATCATCTATTTAATTATATAGCGCCACTAATTCCACAGCGCTGTACAGAGAACTCATTCACATCAGTTCCTGCCACTTTGGAGCTTTCAATCTAAATCCCCTAGCGTGCATACACAGACAGAGAGAGACTAAGGGCAATTTAATAGCAGCCAATTAACCTACCAGTATGTTTTTGGAGTGTGGGAAGAAACAGCACCCGGAGGAAACCCACGCAAACACGGAGAGAACATGGTCGGGAATCGAACTCATGACCCCAGTGCTGTGAGGCAGAAGTGCAAACCACTAAGCCACCGTGCTGCCCACAATGCCCCATACATTATCCTTCTTAAGAAATTGTTTAGCAGTGTTCCTCACAGTGACAGTGAACACTGAACAGCAGTAATTACTTAACTTTTGTCCCTACCGTGATGGAAAAGTTAAAAGTATTGGGCACCCGTGACAAATTTTCCTACATCACTGCTAAAAACATTGCTGTTTCTGAAAGTATATCTCTTTCTGTTAAGATACTGTGTGATTTTAGCACAGAATTGTATAGGAAACCTTCCTTAGCCAGTCCCATTAGTCTCTGAGGCCACATCATAGACTATATTAACATTTTTGCAAAGCTAGCTCTTGTCTCGCATAAACTCCCTTATTCTGCTGTGCTGTCTCAGTCGGGTTGTTGGCAATGATCATTTGCATTGAGCCAGTCGCTTTGGAGAGCCATTGGAGTTAATACATACACATCCATACATCTTCCCAAGAGAGGGACAAGGAGTGTTTGGAGACTACAGATGAATAAATGTGTATTATAGAAAGGATGAGGGATATGCTGTTATATAAGGAGATGTTTATAATGGGGCCTACAAAATTCATAACATCGCTGTAAATATTATGGGCCTTATTCATTAAGGAAAGTAAGGCAAAAAATGAGTACGTTTTCTCCTTGACAAAACCATGTTACAATGCAAAGGGTGCAAATTAGTTTATTAGTTTGCACATAAGATAAATGCTGGCTGTTTTTTTTTCATGTAGCACACAAATACTTGATAGCTTATTTGTAAATTTAAAGTTGATCTAGGACATGCCCTTTCCCAACTATAAATCTGCCATCACATTTTAAATTTGCCTCCCCCTTAAATACAACATGGTATTGCCAAGGTGCAAAGTTACTCATTTTTTTTTTTTTTTACTTTATGTTCCTTAATGAATGAGGCCATATGTGTTTATATTTGAGGGAAGACTGCCTGCCGTGAAGCACTTGAACCATCTTATATTGACCCCTCCTGATCTAAGGCTCTAAGTCCTTCTAGTCATAATTTCAGCATCTTGGTGAACCTTTGGATCTTGCAGATTCTCTCGAACACAAGCTAGACCCCTTCAATAACCACAATGGTGTACTTGGCAGATGCAGGTCGCAAACACCTCGTTTTTAGGTTTATACTTAGAAATGTCCTGGAGGTCCATCAATGGATGCAGTTCTGCTAAAGTTTGCTTTTAATACCTTTATTTGCTATGTTAACCTTTGGAAGACTAGAACAGCTGTAATACCCATTCTTGGGGGAAAAAAAACCATATAGTATTCTTTACCCAGCAATGATCTTTTATTTCTTTTTTACCATACATTAAATGTGTAAAACTACAGAATTTTCTGCAGCCGTACCTTGGGGTGATTCAATTCGCCGTGAGGTGCCCGTCGGACATCGCCTCAATGCCGGCCAATGCGGTAAAGGATGTCCGCTCATATTGTCCCATAGACACAAGGAAAGTGAGTGGAGATTTTAGTAAAAACTGTTTTCCTGGGACACATGGTGGCACCCCGCGGCCAATTGAATTACCCCCTATGTTGTGGAGTAGCGACTTTAAAAGGTTCAAGAACCATTATACAACTAATTTGCATGAAATGATACAATGATTTCTCACTGGGGTTCTAATCAGGCGTTCAATCAGCAACAAAAGACACAGAGGTGTCGGCAGCATCGGAATAAACAATTCTCCAGCAGGAGAATGAATCATTGCTCCTGTACGAGCAGGTTCTGTCACCAGTGGTGGAGGTTCTGCTTGCTTGCTGAGATCTCTATAATTTCTTATTGATTTGTCCAAATAACCTCCTGCATATAGTGAAACGATAAACTGTACAGATTTCATTCCTGACCACCAGTTTCTGGTCTTTAACCATTACCCCCAACTTCAGACATCAGCACCCATAACCATAAGGCCAATTCCTCCCCACAATATGTGTAACCCCTGAATGCAGCGCTGTGACAAATTGTCCAGTTCATCCAACTCCTTGTGCACAATCTAAGGCTCATTTTAACTCTAATCCGTTTCATTAGCTTAGCCCTGCTACCAGTACTATAAATATGATCTACAGCTCCCTGCACTTAATTCCTTCTTGTTTTCCCTCTGTCAGACGGTAACACTATACACTCAATTTCCACATTTCTGAAATTCCCCAGAAGAGGCGATTTAAAAATGAAAACACTGCTAGCATTAACTTGAATAATCCAGGGGGATAAACAATGGCTAAATGGCAGGCACCGCTCGGTCTTCAGTCTGGTATTTGCAAACAGACCCCTCTTGCCACCCCAGTCACTAAAATAAGTCCCTGTTTTATGGGCCTGTTTTAAAAGACTCGTAAAGTTTCCTGTGCAGGACATTAATTAGAGAGGTTATCAAAATAAGACAAACTAATATAATTTGCGATTGTATAAAATAAAGGAAGTGGAGGTACCACTGGGAGCTAATGAGTCACAGGATGGAAGCAATCTGCTGGCTAACTAAACATTGAGACTTTGTACTAAGTCACTGCGTGTATATGCAGCTCAGCAAACCGGAACCTGCTCTGTGTTTACATGAATGGGATAAAGGAGCTCATAGGAACCATCTGGGACAAATCTCTGCAGCCTCCCGCTTGCTCCTACTGTAAGCGAAAGGAAACACCACAAGTACATGCGAGATGACGGTGCCGTGTGGAACACCTGTCCTGTTGTCCTGCATTATATAGGCAGTAATTATCCCTTATTATCCTGCGCTATACCTAGATAATATCATAAAATATAGATAATGCTGATTGTACGGTGTATTGTCATTGCAGGGGATCTGCAGCAACGATGAGTATTGGAGTTTTAGGGTTACGACAGCACAGGTTTAGACATTGATAGGGAATGTCCAGTGGAAGATCAACCATGCTTGGTGCAGCTATTGCTCTCTGTTGGATTGTGCGGGTGCCTACAAGTTACCAGAGTGTGTGAGATGACAGGAAACCCCTAATTGGCAGCTACTGTTTATCATTTCCCTGTGCGAAATCCCCATACCTCCAAAGGTGGACATCACAGGTAACTCCTAATGCCTTAATAATAATTCTAATAATAACAATTATTATTACTATTAGTGTTTGATTGGAATTTTTTTTTTATAAATAACCTAAAGTATTAGGTGTGTGTGTGTATGTGTATGTATGTGTGTGTGTATGTATGTATGTATGTATGTATGTGTGTGTGTGTATATGTATGTATGTATGTATGTATGTATGTGTGTGCATATATATATATATATATATATATATATATTATA